>NW_027508711.1:18500000-19100000 GCF_051911475.1 Siphateles boraxobius | reverse complement strand
GGCAGAGATTTCAGAGAAAGACACAGGGACAATAGCCTGCGGTGACATCGCAGGTGGACCTGGAGGGAGGAGGGAGACTGGTGGATCCATAGTAATGGCGGACAACAGTGCAGCTAAAGGAGTGCAGAGCCAGAAGGACTGACAGGCCGAGGTCCAGCCAGGAGATCCACTGCACAAAACTGAGCTGGTGGTGAAGTGGCCTGAGGCGGCACCAAAGAGCTGGCGGGAGTCAGTGGAGCAGGTGAGTGACTGTGACTTGATGGACCCAGTGTGGATGATGGAGACAACAAGGAGGGAAGGTAGCAGAGTGGGACCGGATCGTCAAACAGGTGACTTGGGTGCTGGTGCAGTGCGACCATTTTGCCATCTAGCCCCACTCCGGACCCAGAGCCCAGTCAACCTTCAGCCATGCCTGCAGCGGAAGAGCCTGGGTCCGTCATAAAAGATGAGCCAGAGTGATCGCCAGAGGCTACTTTCATCCTGCAGCCTGAGCCCAATGCAGTGTGTGTCCAGGAGTGTGAGCCGGCATCAGTGTCTGTCATCGAGGGCATATTAGTGGAGTTCGTCGGAATTGATTGGAACCAGCCCACACTCCCTGTTGAATTATTATATGATGAGTTGGATTATGATAGGATGCTTCCTGATCTACTGTCTCCACTAGTCCTGTCCAGTACCAATATACTAGATAAGCCCAGTTCCAAGTCGTCTTCAACAACGCTGGATCAGATCAGTTCTAAATCGTCTTCGTCATCACTGGTTAAGCCCAGCTCCAAGTCACTTTGCTGCCGCTGGTTAAGCCCAGCTCCATGCATCGTCTGTTGAATTATCCATTCAGCTCAACTTTTACAATGACACTTAAGGATATTTAAGGTTTTAGATTTAAAATGATTTTCTCTGAGTATAAAGTAGATCAAGCCATATCTGGGCTAGTGGGAAAAAAACAGTTCAAGAGACAAAAACCCCACAAAGAGCAGTGGGATTATGGGATCTCACACCCTGTCTAAAAACAGCCTGAGGTGGCTGGCAGGCTGGGTGAAGCTGGCTTTCAGTGTAAGAAAAAACAACACTGATTTACTAACACATATGTCTTCATATGCCATGTTAGATGGTTTACATACACAGTATAACTTTAAACAACAATAAATCATAAAATATATGCACAATTGTATTGTAATGTATTGTATGAAACAATTTTTATATTTTCAAAAGGTTCAAAATACATATTTTGTGTTTGAGAAATATGAAGTGTAAAAACATATGCACACTACAGCCATTCAAAACCCTTCAACAGAACACAATAATCTCATTCAGAGAAAACACAAGAGCATGGAATAGCCTGGGGGAAGCAGGTCTTGTTAAAGGAAGGTTTAGCAAATTGTGATGTTTTACTGTTGCTATGGTGGCAGCTGAAGCATCAAGCATTCGTGTCTCACCACAACCTGTGGCAATGCACTCGTGACGCATGTGCTGAAAAGCACAGTGGACAACAACACGTCAGTATTTGTATTTATATTTGTTTGAACACTAAGTGACAAACAAAAATGTAATCAAGGTACCTCAGTGTAAATCACTAATGGCATTAAAAGCAGTGATTGGATCTTTATCACTGATAGATTCTCTGGCTTTCTCTACACCTATTATTAATAATAATAACAACGGTATGTTAAAACAGTTTTCACAGTGGTGCTTGTCAAACATCTCTCGTTTTCATGCATTCTTAAGTACAGTGACAAATCCAGTTGGACTTATTCAATCTTCTAGTCAGATTGAGCCTTACAAACATGCATGCCATGATAAACGTCTTTTTCATCTGCATAAGAAGATCAATCTGACTTTCTATGATGGCAGAGCCTATGGCTTGAGAAACGGATTGGCACTCAAGAGGTTACAGCAAATTTCTGTGTGTGTGTGTGTGTGTGTGTGTGTGTGTGTGTGTGTGTGTGTGTGTGTGTGTGTGTGTGTGTGTGTGTGTGTGTGTGTGTGTGTGTGTGTGTGTGTGTGTGTCCGTGTTTATATTACATTGCGGGGACCAAATGTCCCCACAAGGATAGAAAAACCTGAGATCACCTACATTGTGTGGACCAGCCAGCAGTCCCACAAGGGAAATGGTTTAATAAATATACTAAACTTTGAATTTTGAAAATGTAAAAATGCATAAAGTTTTCTGTGATGGGCAGGTTTAGGGGTTAGTGTAAGGGGAGAGAATATACATTTTGTACAGTATAGAAAACATTATGCCTATGGAGAGTCCCCACAAAGATAGCGAACCAGACTGTGTGTGTGTGTGTGTGTGTGTGTGTGTGTGTGTGTGTGTGTGTGTGTGTGTGTGTGTGTGTGTGTGTGTGTGTGTGTGTGTGTGTGTGTGTGTGTGTGTGTGTGTGTGTGTGTGTGTGTGTGTGTGTGTGTGTGTGTGTCTGTGTGTCTGTGTGTCCTGCTGTGCTCCTGTCAGCCAAAAGCTGTTGCTTGGCCACAAGGTGGAAGGCAGGTCACCCGTCACGACTAACAAAAGTAAGCAAGGTTAAAACAAAATCACAGAACACCACAAACTTAGTGAAAGTGAAGCTCCAAAACGCCACGTTTGGTTTTTACACAGATGACTCATCTCAACAGGAAGCGTTCGCACTGTGCTGATGCAGACCCCCTCCAACAGGGTCCCAACAGATTTCTGATTGTGACATCTGTCACCTCATTTTAGGCGAGACTGTAGTTAGCTGTTTACATGTAGCACGAGATGTTTCGTTTTATATAGCCAAAACATGACAAATGCCACAGGCATTAAAGTCTACATGAGATGACACTGATATTAAAATTAATGAGTAATTCAATGAGGAAAAAATGTGGGAGTCTTCTCCTGTGAAAAAGAAGTGTGCTTAAACCTTAAAAGTATTCAGTACTCAATAATATAATAATGATGAAATAAAAGGCAATTTAAGTGTACTTATAAAGAGTACACTTTCATGACTGTTTCTTAACATAGTCACTTTAAAATTTTTACTTTGTAATAATGTCAAATTCAATTTTTTTAAATCATATTTCTTTATAATCTTTTCTCATGCTTTAAAGAAGTACACTGATTTTGGTGTGTTTCATAACATGCTAAATCACATGTAAAGTACTTGATTATAATTTTAAGTGTAGTGTGTCATTTGATCCAGTTAATATATTTTAAATGTACTAAATTACAACATGCTTACAAACAGTGCTGGTGAACGTCTCAAATTCACACCGGTACAGTAGAGAGCGCAGCTCAAACAAACCTTTCAAACTAATGCAGGAGAAGACATTTCAACACTCTTACTTCAGCATTAATAATAATAACGATTTTTTTTTAATTAAATGAAACACAAATGTGATGTTTAACTAAATTCAGTTTTGGTTAATCGCATGGTTGAATTGGATCAAAGGTCAGCAGCTAAGTCATTGGTTAATAAATTGAGATAAAATACATGAAGTGTATTTGTATTTATTTAATTATTGCAGGTTTGCATAATATTCTGAGTTTGAATTTTCATACATATTCACGAATACTGAATCTGTTTTTGTTTAAGTGAGAAATGCTACGGTCATGTTTAATTCTCTGTCTTGTTTAGTTCCTGTTATCCCGCGTCCCAATTCACCTTCTTATACTACACCCTAAAAGTATGCAAGAAAAAGTACATATTTTTGAGTGTGTCTTAGATAGGCAATCTTTGGAACATACTAACACGTCATACACACATCCTGTCACTGTAAACTGCCTGCTATAAATTTAAAAGTAATGTGTTACTTTACTAGAGTTACTTGAAAAAGGTTGTCTGATTACGTAACTAGTGTTACTTGTAATGTGATACCCCCAACACTGATTACAAAAGTGTAATTACAAATATATATTAAATATAATACCACTTCATTTTACAGTGTCGTTGTTGCTACTATGCTACTATACATGTAGTTAATATAGTAATTACTATACCTTCTGCATAATTACATGCAACTAACCTTAACCACAGCCTAATCCTGAGTAAGTACATGTAGTTAATCATTACTCAGTAATCAGTACTTTAATGTATAATTGCACTGTAAGACAGACACCTTAAAATAAAGTGTATGGCATACAAGTTTCTATAGAAATTACCTTAAAGGAAAATTTAGTTTAAGCATACATGCAAATTGCACTGGAAAGTAAACTTTAACCGTATTTTAAAGACAATACAAGTAATTAAGTCCTACTTGAGCAATGACTAATGGCGTTTGACATAATTAATACATTTTATGCAAGATATGCAAATAATATGAACATATTATGCAATTAACATATACATATTAATTACTTATAAAATATGTAAATAATATGCAATTAAGTTTCAAAAATCATTACATTCAGTTCACACCTTTTCAATACTCTTTTAAAAGTATCCTAAAGTACACTTCTTTTCCACAAGGACTCAGTAATTGATTGAATCATGAAAAGTGTGCATTTCATACCAGAGTTTGGAGTGAATTGTAGAGGTCTAGGGGGTGATAGTGTTCATATGTCTGTGCCGTTAAACCGAATATGGTATAACTCATGTACTAATGTCCACTATAGCACCCCTTGTAGCAATTATGAGAATGCATACTAAAACACGTTATGAAATGCACTTTTCACAAAAAAAAAAAAAAATTGCTTTACGGTCAAATACTGGTGAATAGTGTGTTTTGGACCAAGGCCGGGAATGTTTATTAAATAGGGTCAATTATGAATTAAGGTCTGCTAATTATACACACTAATAAAGCTTTCTAAACTTTACAAATGTTTGGTTAAAATTAAAAAACACTAGCTGAGATTTATCTCACGGTACTTGTCCTTGACAGAATTTTCCAATGTGCCGGCTTCCTTCCACCTTTTGAGTAATTCTTGGTTCCCTGTTTTGCCTTCTGGGATCCCAGCAGGGCCCACTCATGGCTTGTGTGTAATTTCAGCATGCCCTACTTTTCCAGGGGTGTTTAATTGCTCGTCTGTCCGCCTTCTTCCCCATAGGCATTGTATTCACCGGTAGCATTTGGGACTATCATTAAGTTTCCATGGATGCATTATTCAGAATGTATATACTTATGCTTCCTTTTTTAGAATGGGTTGTTTTTATGGACTGAAGTCTGAATTGAGTTCTTTTGAAAAGGGGCAGTTTAACAAATGTATTTTTTTTTTAAAGGTTTGGTTGTTGAATAATGCTAAAGAAAAGAACTGCATCATTTTAAAAATACCCCATGTAGTTTCTAAGCAGTCTAAAGGCCCGTGTAAATCAAGGACGTTAACTATAAAGTAAACTATAAAGCCGATCATGTTCAACATACAATGTCTACAAGGAAGAATACTGCCAGTTCTCTGTGTGTTTGGACATGTGAAATGGAAGGCAATGGAGCTCTGGCAAGAGCATGAGTGTTTATTTGATGAAAATAAAGATTTATATTAAACTCAAGCAGAAACCTTCCGGTCTCTCTCTTCCGACACGGAAGTGACTTAAACTGCAATTCATCGACTGGCTCCAAAAGAGAGTCGATCCCATAAACCCCCATGCCCAACTTTACATCAGAAAAACAAAAATTACAGCATGGTACAAAAAGCGGTTTTGGTCTATTATAGCTAATTTTGCCTTTTATGGCAACTGTGAGGCGGTGATTTTTTTTTTATAACTCACCCGTTTCAATTGTATTAAAGGGTAACTAAACAATAAAACAACTTTTTTTAGTTAATGATCTGTAAGAATGGAGCTTCATAAATGCTGTTCATTGATTTGAGTAAATTTTTTGACATTTGGGTATTAAGTGTTTTAATTTTCAAATATACGGTGTAAAAACGTCAGAGTGCTGCCCTCTTCAGGTTAAACGGAAAGCTCCTGCAGTAGGGGTACTCTCTGATGGAGCTTGGGCTCCACACAGCTCACGCTGCCAAACGCTGCTCTTCATACCTGCATGAACTCCACCACCGCAGCGGCGTCATGATGTGAGTGAGCATATATTTTTAATCACAATTTATGTTCCTTCTTATTAGGCTAAAGTTAATCCTCTGGTGTCGACAAGTGCACGCCCCCCTGCTCAGCCCCGCCCTCGGTTCGTCGCCTCTATCTCCGCTGGGCTCTGCCCACTTTTCCAGCATTTTTCAAATATTGCCAGTGGGTGGAGTCAGGCTTTGACCAGGGGTTTAGTTACCCTTTAAGCCTTAAAGTTCTGCATAATTAAGGGCGTGGCCACTTGAGTGACAGGTGGATTGCCGCTTATGTCACTAGCCATTTGTCTGCTGTGTGTTAGCGTCACGTCACCTCAGCTAATCCCGCCTCTTTGATTATTTTCGTTTATCGAGGAGTGACGTGCGGCCAACAAGGTGATGCCCACTTTGGGCTTAAACAATGCTCTTCAGAACCTATGAGTGACCATATTTTTTTACAGTCTATGATTAAACTGTATAATTTTATTAAACGAATGCACATTCATGAGCCTCCATCAGCGCCGCAGATAAACCCTGACATTCCCAGAAAAAGCACACAAGTTGTGAGAAACTTTGTGACTTTATTGTTCAAAATCAGAAAGCCACTGAATATGGGAATAGCAGATGTGATACATTTACCAGAAAATTGCATATTATTGAAATTTAGTAGGTTTAATGTGTGAAAGTGGCTCATGTAGACAGTAGACACCAATGCAGCTCAGTAGACTTTGTACTTTTCCAAAATCTATTGCTTTATCAGAGCCTTGGAGCTATTAAACCAAATCTAGTGGGAGAACAATCACCAGTACAGCTCTTTACACTGAATCTATTCTGAGACACCGGTTCATCTTAGTGTCGGAACTGCAGCAGTTGTCTTTGTGTCAGCTCTTCATAGTCCTGCTCCACTCTCATTAATTAGCATAGTCAATTAGCAATTAAAACGACTGTTAATGAACCCTTCTCCTTTTCTCCCACCTCTGGGCACTTCAAGAGTTGGGAGAACCGTACAACACTCCTGCCAAATTCAATAGAGCTGGTGGAGAGTGAGCTATTAAATACTTTCAATGAGATGTGATCAAAGAGCTGATTTTATAATGGAAATGTGCAAGGTATGAGTCAGTGTTATATAGTGCACACTTTTAAAATATGAAATCTCAATATGAATGAAGGATATATATATATATATCAGAGGTTGTGTTAGACTTCCGCATTGTTTGTCATTTTGATGGACAGGGTCATAAAAATTTCTTCATAACCTATTATTGCCTGTCATTTTAATGATAATAAGAATCTGAAAAGATGGAGTCGTCTTATATTCTAGACTTTTGCGTCAAAAATACACCCGCAACTATAAGGAGTGCCAAATATGTGTGAAACGAGCGTTCTGTAATGTTAGAAGATGGCGAGCCCAAAAAGACCGTCTTAAAAATGCTAACAGTCAAAGAAAAGCCTACCGCGGTCCTTAAAGGTGGCCGCTTCGAAGAAACTGACAGGTCAGTACGTAGCCGAAAAAAGAAATGAGGTTGTTGCCTATAACCAGAGCCATCGTCCTGCTGAAGGCACTGGATATCTCCAAAGACCTGAACTCACCCACCATCAAGGCCCATCATTTCTTATTTCGGCTGCTTACTGACACACTTGGCTGTCAATACCCTCAAAGCGCCGCTTTGATGCGGCATAATGGATTAGTTCTTGCTCTCAGACTTCAGGGAGAAACTGCTGTGTTTTCAGCGCTATGTGATCGGCCAGGAAAAAACATTCATATCCTCTGGATGAGATAGGTCAAACACCCTGTGTTTTTTGACATGCCAGCATCTGTCAGTGAGTTATCAGTCATAGTGAAATCTACCAAATAAGAACTTCAGGTTATTCTTATGGTAGCTATGCCATAAATTGTTTATTTCTGAATTGATTGTTGTTGGTACATTTTACCAGTATTTACCATACTTTAAATACAAAAATTCAAATATGAAAAATATGCAAAATGAAAAAGTACTTTTTAAAATCAAGTATTTTCTTTAATTGGTTTGGTCTTTAAAAAGCCTTTTTTCCAAAAGGTACATCTAGAAAAGAGGGGAACTCTATTGTCTTATATTTGGAACAATACGGTATTTATGAAGAGAAAGTTGAACAGAGACTGTGGGTCACTTTTCAGGTTTCATCGTAAAAGTTTGTCCAATAAATCGCAATAAGCTTTGTGCTTTGTTACTTTTAATATGAAAAAAAGTCTCAGCTTTCGATTTTGTTTACATTTTATCACTAAATACGTTTTGGCGCTTATTTATGTGCCGTTTAATGTTTAATCCACACATGTAAACAAAACACTGATGTCTTCACTTCCAGGTCAAGAAGCCGTCAATAAAAAAGTCAGTAGCCAATGAGAACACACTGCTGCTAGCCCCGCCCCCACGAGAGATATGTGCCAGAATGGCGAACGAAAACTCAGCGAGCGTAAACGAAAACTACAGAAGCATAAAGGAAAATTCTGGAAGCGCATTTGTAAGTTCAGATCAGTGAAAGAAAGATGTGAAAACAGCAAAACATGCAGTGTATTAAAAACAAAGTTTAAAAAATGTCTGCAGTTTCACAGATATTTTATTTAGGTTCAATTCATATTTGGATTAGTTTCTTGAAAAGTTAAGTTCATTATTATTGGCACAAAGGTAATTCCATATTCCTGGACCATTAACTTTATAGTCAGCAAGAGCGCACTCGCCACCAAGTGGACAGGGGTGAGAATTACAGTTACAAGTTACAATACTTCACAAATGACGGACGGCTTTCAGATTTTTCCGTCATTGCTAAAAGAAAATTCGTCAATGACGAAACATTTTCGGTTAATGCGACCTCTATATATGTATTTAAATTTTTCAATTTAACATGCTAATTTAATTATTTGTAATGCATTACATGTAACCTGTTCTTCCCGCTAGACAAACTAGACAGCCAGAGCGATACAAACGAAGAAAACATTCAAGAGGTATTAAGAATACAAAATATCAGAATTCTTGGAATGCCACTTGACTAAATCACTTGGAACTTGGAATCAGATTAAAGGGACCAGAACAAACTGTTGTACAAAATAATTTAGGTTTATTGCAAATATCAAGATATAGGCCCATACTTGTAAGCATTTTGAGTGTATGAACACTCGTAAATCATACATAATTGTTGCTGATTTTCACAGTGACTTCTGTCATTAAAGTTGAAATCAGAATGACTTGTGGCTTCTACAAAAGCTTATATGATTGCTTGACAACAAACATATATACTTTTAAGATTAAGTACACTACAAGTGCACACTCAAAACAATCATGTTCACTTCTTTTTCACAAGGGCAGGGTCAGCGGTAGGTCATAACTGTCGGATGGTTAATAAGTGTCACTGATCCAGCAGGGTTAGGGAGCTTGAGAAATAACACTCTCCCTTGTCCATCTGTATGTTTTTCCTCCGGCATGAGTAGATTCGAATACTAGACAAAAAAAAAAAAAAAAACGCTTTTATGTCTCGATTTCTTCCTGTTTCTTTAGTCCACTGTGACATGTCAAATGCTCAAACATTCACTTATGCACAAATTATAATAATTAATAATACTATGTAATAATAATAAAATGTAATAATACTAATTAACAATGGTTCCCATACTGTATTGCAGCTGAACACCTACTATCTTATTGTTTATTATAAGTTCCATACTGATAATTTAAAAGTGCACAATGGAAGATTTGTTTATATGTGACCCTGGATGACAAAACCAGTCATATGGGTAATTTTTTTAAAATTGAGATTTATACATCACAAAAAAGCGGATAAATAAGCTTTCCATTGATGTATGGTGACAATATTTGGCCGAGATACAACTATTAGAAAATCTGGAATCTGAGGGTGCAAAAAGATCGAAACATTGAGAAAATCGCCTTAAAAGTTGTCCATTTATGTTCGCGATTGTGCTGTATTCACTCACAAAAATAAATGTTTTATAAATTTACGGTAGGAAATTTACAAAATGGCTTCATGGAACATGATCTTTACTTAATATCCTAATGATTTTTGGCATAAAAGACAAATTTATAATTTTGACCCATACAATGTATTGTTGGCTATTCCCACAAATATACCCGTGCTACTTAATACTGGTTTTGTGATCGAGGGTCAAATATGAGTAAGCAAATTTAAAAAAATCTGTTCAAAACTGTTCAGAATGGTTATCTTAAATTAGTGATTAATAATTTGAGGTATTGAGGCAGATTTCAGTTGAAATGGTTAGGTCATTCATCTTTGTGTGATTACACCACATCCATTAATAAAGAGAAGAAGATCCAGATATTAGGGCATTTATGATGCACTGGGAGGTGTTGAATACATCCGTTTGCTCAAAAGGTATTATACACAACTATTCAGGTTTTTTTTTTTTCGTTATATCTTTTCTTTTGGAGGAGGCGAGTTTTTATGTTTTAATGACTAGGGATGTGCCCAAAGCCTAATACTATGTTCAGAAAGGAAATGATGCAATATCCCAAATTACGCATAATGCAAACATAGCTAATGAGTATCTGTTTCACACCAAATCATCTGCCCTCGTCTTGTCAGTCATCTCTCCATCTCCCCATCTTCATGTGATAAGTGAAATCATAATGTACTGTAATGCTCTTCAAAAACTATGGTTTGCAGTATGGGACCACAATGGGATCACAAACCACAAATCAATAGGCGTGTTCAAAATCATGTCATGTATATACTGGTTCAAAGTTTTGTTTGACTTATTGGTATTTAAATAGTATAGGCTTATGTTGAACTTGAGGCATTGTATTAAGCAATATCAAGTAATGAATGAAAAGTGTTTCCGTTTCTATATCAAAGGGTCTGTTGACAAATATTTCATCTAATATGCTTCACCTGTGATAGAGTACTCAAACACAGCATTAGCTTCAAGTGTCTGACTTCACGTCTTCGTTTTCATCTCCTCCTCGACTGCAATCGGCACATCTGTTAAACCCGGCTGAAGTCTAACACCTATTTTCATCTCATTCGCACAGTCTCATATGCATTCAAAGGAAGCATTCATTTTATGGAAGATTTATAAAGATGAACCAGTGTATAGTATCTAATCGGTTGCTGCAAGTCTTTTTTTAAGCCTCTAAGTATAGCCCATGTGTACCTGCTAAATAAGCATGATACAATAAAACCACATGTAAATGTTAACTTATGCATGCTGTGTTATGGGCAGTAAAAAAGTGGATTCAATAGCAAGTAAAAAACAGTTTATTGAAGATAAAGTCAGCTGATGATAATGAGAAGTCAGATTGTGCAAGTGTCCAGGAACAATCACTCTTGGTAGCGCAGAGATGCTGATGAACAACCCGGTCTCTCGAGAAGGTGAAGGGATGAGTGATGACCAATTTGAACGTCGTGAAGACTCGGGAACCAGAAGATCATTCAGAACCTCCATAGAAGAAGGCAGAGTGAAGAGAACAGGAATACCGGATACAGGTGCAACACAGGAAAACTCGACGACAGGCAGGAGACCATGACACAACAACATCCACAACAATCTGACAACACAAGACAAACACTGTGAGCTTAAATAGGAGCCGCTGATCAGATCCGTTAATCAGCGGTAGTGATCAGTGACTACGCCCACATACACACACAACAACACAAGACGAAAACTGTAAGCTTAAATAGGAGCCGCTGATCAGATCCGTTAATCAGCGGTAGTGATCAGTGACTACGCCCACATACACACACAACAACACAAGACGAAAACTGTGAGCTTAAATAGGAGCCGCTGATCAGATCCGTTAATCAGCGGTAGTGATCAGTGACTACGCCCACATACACACACAACAACACAAGACGAAAACTGTGAGCTTAAATAGGAGCCGCTGATCAGATCCGTTAATCAGCGGTAGTGATCAGTGACTACGCCCACATACACACACAACAACACAAGACGAAAACTGTAAGCTTAAATAGGAGCCGCTGATCAGATCCGTTAATCAGCGGTAGTGATCAGTGACTACGCCCACATACACACACAACAACACAAGACGAAAACTGTGAGCTTAAATAGGAGCCGCTGATCAGATCCGTTAATCAGCGGTAGTGATCAGTGACCACGCCCACATACACACACAACAACACAAGACGAGAAAGAGTCAGTGAATTCATGAACCGTGACATGCTGTGAAATCTGCAGCTATTCATGACAAAAAAAAAAAAAAACCTGATCACAAGTTGTCACCTTCTGCTCGTCACCTAACACTCTTTAGCAGTGCATCTCACCTCCATGTCTACTTCACACACTCACACTGCAGTCTTTATATATCCCTCAGCCGCTGGTGAAGACGAGCAGACAACTCTGGAAAAGATGTGCTCTGAATTCCTGCCATCTGTTTAGTGTAATGATGTTGAGATTTATTTTATCCATGTGCTCTGTCTTTTGTTTTTTAATGTGCTTGCTTGACTACTCCAAAATTTAGATGTTGATATTTAAAATAGAAAATAATTGTATCCTTATAGTTTAATTATGACAACTCTTCCAACACACATCAGCATCCTAACGTGCCCATAATATGCTACTTTAAAGGTTCCTAACTCTGTTTTGGAGGTCTCCTACAATACAATTGCATCAGGGGTAAAAAAAAACACTTTCATTTTCTCATCATATATATTGCACATCATCACCTTATCAACCAAAGAGTCTGAAAATGGTTTGTTCGGAGATTCAGTCTGTCTAAACCCTCCTTTCTGCTAGCCTAATCTGCTCGAACTGGTCAGACGGCCCAGTTGTTTTGTTGCACGTCAGAAAGCAAACATTCATTACCATATCTACATTTCAGCTCAGAGGTTCCCCAGCACTTGATACACAGTTATGCGAACAGTAACGCTGGTAGTAAAAAAAAATCCATATCAATTTCAATTCAATTCACATCTTTACAGAAACTGCATGAGTCCACAGTACAATTTAGAGTGATCTGTTATAAGAGGTAACTGACTAAGTTATGTATTTCAGAAATGTGCATATACAAGATCACTGTTAGCGACAAAGGTATTAATTTAAACAATGCAATTATTTAATGCAGAAACAATGAGCTCATTGGAGTAATGAATACTTGTTTGTTAACAAATGATTATGACATTTAGAAAAATGTAGCATTGCATAGCAATTTCAGCACGAGTCCTCTTCCTTTTGAAGTGCACGCAAAGTGTATTTACAGTGCAGAAAACAGCGTCTTCTCGACATGTTGACAACACAAGCTAAACTCTTCCAAGCCTCAGCTACAACTAGTGTTTGAGGGAGGGTCAAAGCGGGCGGTGTTCACGAGTCGCCAATGAAGCTAGCATATTACATGTAAACAAACGATCAGTCTGCGCCATCTAGAGTTTCATGACCAGTGGAAACGCATTACAAGTAACATGAGTTACGTAATCAGATTTCTTTTTCAAGTAACTAGGAAAGTAACACATTACTTATAAATTTACTACAAAATATCTGAGTTACTTTTTTAAAATAAGTAATGTAAGTTACTTTGTTTACCCATTTATTGACTGACAGCTGTCCTGTCCTCATGTTGAGACAAATCAGACGTAAAGGTGGAGAGGCGTCGTGTCTGAACATGATGCTTATTGTAGTTCTAGACTAAATGTGTGCATTTACTCATCTCACTTGCACAAAAACAGATTCAGTATTCCTCAAAAGGAATACAACAGTGAAATGCAAACTCAGAATACTTAGCAAATTTGCAATAAATAAATGTTAAACTTTATGTATTTAATCTTACTTTATTAAACCAATGTTTTTGCTTATATAAATAAGATCATTTAGAGACTTTAGATAATCATCACATTTGTTTTAATTTTTTTATTTGCTGAAGTAAGTGTTGAACCTTTTCCTCTTGCATCCTATTCTTCCGTTCTCCAGAAATGGCAGCAGAGCTGGTTTGTTTGAGCTGCGCCCTCTACTGTACAGGAGTGAATCTGCATTTCCATTTATTTCTCTTTTGGTGTGAAAGAGCCTTTACATTTGGCAACAATATAGCTTTTTTATTTATTTTTGTAGTCATTCTTTTTTGTTTTGTTATTTAAAACAAACAAGCAAGCCCAAAAATAATGTTACTTTTCCAAAAAAAAAAAAAAAGAGTAATGCAATTAGTTACTTTTTTAGGGAGTAAAGCCATATTGTAATGCATTACTTTTAAAAGTAACTTTCCCCAACACTGTCCAGGTCACATTTGTTTTTTCTTTGGTTTCATGTTTTCTTCTTTTATTTTGAATTTTGTCATAGTCATGTTTCTTGGTTCCCTTGAAATGTGATTACCGAGCCCCTCATGTGATTCCTTAGTTTATGTTATTTAAGTCCCTCTGAACTACATATTTATTTGACGTCAAGTCCTTTCTCTGTGTGCTGGTGTACACATCACATGATCCCATTTACCAGATTTGGTATAGTCATAACATAAGTTATCTAAAATCCAGAGAAACACAAGTATTGTATGTGTAATGGTGCTATGCGCTAGCAACATGCATTGCATAAAGTAAGTGTCTGGCCTAAGTTATTAAGCCTATACTCCTTTTAATATATATATATATATATATATATATATATATATATTAAATAAGGTGTTGCTTTGGCCTCTATTTATTGCAGGTAGCTTTTAATGAATGTGAAGTGAAGTGGATAGCATCCTCTTCAGGGAAGCAAGTCCCAGGGCAATGTTTTCTTGGCAATGCAAGAGTGCTCAATTAGAGGACATTAAATGGTCAGAGCTCTCGTCTCATGAAAAGGTCAACAGTTAGACCTTGGCAAAATGTCAGCCTTGTGTAACTAACACAGGCCAGAAGATCCTTGGCCTGAACAAGAGTTGAGTTCATGAGAAATCTCTCTCATTTGTTCACCTGTCTAACAGGGAATGAATGTATGTCATAAATGATAGCTGTATGATTTCAGAGGAACATAAGATGAGTGATTGGAAAATTAAACTTGTTAATGGTGTAGTCAGGGCCTCCAATCATGTAGAAAGAAATGTACTGGCTTGGATTATAGATGCTTCTCATACAAGCAGTTTCCTTATAGTTTAACACATTTGCAGGTCTAAAGGCCATGTACTATATAGTAGCACTGAGTAGTACAACATTTAACATGATTTGACTGCATGACAATAAAAAAAAAATCAATGATACAACGAATGTTCTGTTGCACCCTGTATAGCGCTGTAATATTGAGGTTAGGCTCAACAAATCCTTCAGACACGGCAAATGGCGTGGGATTAAGGCTATTGTTGATGCAATAGCCTTTCATCAACAATATGCGCAGTCCGCCAGATCCAGGCCGTATCCGAATATGATGAAGGACTTGCATCTGGACACGACGACAACGCAGTCCTGAAGTGTCCACTAGTCTCTCCCCTGTGAAGGCCTCCTTCCCTTTACCTCTGTACAGATAAAACACTGTCACACGGCTAGCGGCGGAAGCGATAAAAAATTCTGTATTATGAATTTTTCAAGGCTTGTACCTTGGAACCTATATCATGGTTTGCGTTCTCGAGCCACCAGACACTGTTTTGTGCAAATGAGCGGCCGGATCGCATTAAGGGTTTTCTGTTAGAACGGTGTCGTGTTAGCGGCCCCTAAGTTAATAACTAATGAATCTTGCGACGGAAGTGAATCAATCAAAATTAACTTTAGCTAGACAATAACTTTATTCTAGAGCTGTAAAGCAAAAACAATCTCTGTTACTTTAATTTCCTATTATCCCTGTAAAGCTGCTTTGAAACAATCTGTATTGTTAAAAGCGCTATATAAATGAAGGTGACTTGACTTGCAGTCGGAGCACTAGCACTTTCAATGCCACATCAGCAGAGCAGCTCAGTGTGTTTGATATATTCCAAATACAACGACAGCTGATCTTTGGAATCTATTAAACACAAGCCAGTTCAGCTCAGTAAATGTTAGGCTATTTGTGCAATTTTGTGTATTAAGTCTGAAGTCAACTTTGAATTCGAAGACATGCTCTCACTCATTACATAGTTATCTTTTATTAATTTTGAGAAAGCCTTACAAAAAAGTACTGTGTGCACTCTGGCATGGTGTACATGGCCGCACTGTATATGCAGCACATTTTCCAAATGTTTTTTTTTTGTTTTGTTTTAACATCTTATTATTTAGACATACTGTATAGTAATAGTTACTCAGTGTGTTAATAAATGCTTTATTAACATGTATTCCTACTGTAATTCATGATTAATGCAGGTATAGTTTAGTAGTATTTAGTAGTTGTTAGTTAACTATTATAAGTGAGGAATATTTAAAGCTTTTATAAAGGAGATTTAAAGGCTCAGTTATCTTCTAAACAGAAAAAGGAAACAGTGATACAGAACATAGAAATATTTATTTCAAGATACAAAAAATAAAAATGCACAACTGGTAACTTGATGTAAAATAAAAAATAAACCTCCCCAATGTCATAGAAAATCAAAATTCATGTACACCTCAAGAAAACATAACTGTGCAGTAAAATGAAACTAAGCCTCTGCAATCTGATATACAAATGCATTTCTGTAAAGTGCAAACATCATTAAAGCCTTTGTTACGTAATTATATGACATCTAGATGTGTGGCTTGGCTGTTCTGTGTAGTTTTTCTTTACTTTGTATTGTTTTCTGCCTGTCTCAATTTTTAAATTCTCCTTCGCAGGTGGCAAATTCATTTTGATTGTAAATGATAATTCTTTGCTTAAATTGGTCTTTCTTTTATCTCTCTCTATATATGTATCTTTTTGGCCAGTCATTGCATATAATAAATTTGTTCACATGCTCAGCTGCTTCTCAATGGTCTTATTCACTCTCCCAGTATTTTAATGGTAACAATTGCTTGAGCGTGGCCTAGTGTTCCTCTTCTAATTCCCTAGACTTTTTAAAAACAGTGAAGGGTTGTAACAGTCTTTAAATATCATTTGTCCACCCTCCAATGAGTAACTCTATATTACTCTATAGTTACGCATAGTTACTTACAGGGCCCTATTTTAACGATCTAAGCACATGGTCTAAAGCGCAGGGCACTTTCGCTAGTTTAACAACGGGAAAAATAGTCAGCACGCCAGCATGGTCTAAAAGGGTTGTCCCTAATCTTCGGACAACCCTTTTGGTAACACCCATTACTAAAACCCATTACTCTCTGAGTAATAGGTGGGTTTTGAGATTTACGTGCGTTAAACCAATCAGAGTATCATCTCCAATTCCCTTTAAATGCCAGTTGCTCTCGTGCTGTGGCAGATTCGCTATTTACATGACGGAATTTACATGACGGAATCGTTTTCAGACCATAGGCGCACAAATGGTAGCAAATGTATTTGCTATTTAAACAACATTCATCCATGCTTAGGATCTTGCTTAGGAAGACGTTCGCTGTCTCAAAAAATCGCTGACTGTCTGATTAGGTACTAAATTTGAATTTAAAATTGGTGACCATTACAAAGTATGTTTTGTATAGTATGAATGTGTGTTGTATGAATGAAATTCAGACGTACTACATCTGCCATGTTATTACTGTCACATGACCTACCAGCATCAGTTGCTCTTCACTGCCATTCTTAAATCCTCTCCTGTGGCCTCATGGGATAGTAAAGCGTCCATTGAATGCACACTTCAGAATCTCGCTGGAAGTAGGACTGTAGGTAACCTGAGGTCTTTTCGCATACTGTTTTTTACCCACTATATAGTAGGGAAGTATTTAATTTTCAGACACAACTTGGCACTGCAAAATGTCTTGTAATACTCAGAGGCATCTCTATCATTTTCGTTGCTTGAGTAATCCTGGGAGCTTGGTTTTAATAAAAACTCTCTTGTATTTACTACTACTTGACATGCACAAATTAGTGGGCGGAGCTAAAGAGGCAATGATGTAGAAGTGGGTGTTGGTCTTCTGAAGAGGCGATATTTCTTTGCACTATTATGTCATACTGAGACAATAAAAGAGTCATTCTGGGAGCTTGGTTTTAATAAAAGCTGCCTTTGAACTAACAAGAGTTAGGTAAGTTCTGAAATGTACATGATTTTATTTTATGGTACAATGACCTCTTATATGATAAGATCTCAAATTTGATTTCTCAATTCATAACCCCTTTAATATACGGTGAACTAAACCTTTAAATAACCAATTGAAATGCTTTCATTGAGCTCAATAGATTCTTAATTTGTGAAAAGCTTGTGTGTGGTACTCTGGGTGGTAAACCCTACATTGTGGGGAAAACTGATGGGTAGATTTGGGGGATCAAATATACAGTTTCTACAGTACAAAAATCATTATGCCTTTTGAGGAGTTCGGTTTAACACCAAACTACTGAGGTGTCTGAACCCGGGGAAGCCTGGTTGACACGCTAGATGTTAAAGATGCTACGCTCACTTGATTGCCCTGTGCTAAACAAATGCATGTAGACAAATGTCGATGTTGAAATCTAATGTGGTCCATTTATTTCAATACAGCACCTTGCCCACAGCAGTTCCCATCGGCATAACAATACAAGGAGCCGCGCACAAGCGGTCAAAAACCCTTTACCCTTCCGGATCAAAACACCTTCCAAAATATTGTATTTGCTACCTTTATACCTGAGGCAAATTTACAGACATGCGCCAACCAATGTTAGACAAAAGGAATTATAACCTGAATACAAAGCAGCACTTGGCTCTTTCAATGTCATTATACCATAAAGTCACCAGAAAACATGGATACAAAACGTGTGTGTGTGTGTGTGTGTGTGTGTGTACATCCAATGCCACTCTGCATTCATACAGTTGAGACAGGCCTTCCATCTTTGACAGCTATGACAGATACAATACTTAGCACAGTGGAAGTGACATGGCATGTTTGTCCCGTTACTGACCATTCCTGCTATTTTCTGACTGAAATATAATCACAGATATGACAAAGTGGTCTGATGGCTCTTCTTGCCTTCAAGTGCAATTGGGCTAGGCAAGTGATTTATGCTTTATAATGTGAAGGATAACCAGGTATACTTAGTTTTTGAGTGGATAAATATTATATTATATAATTATATTATATCAGATAGTATAGAGGTTTTGATTGTGGTTGGAGCCTCATTAGCGTAGCAGGAACTGAGTGGGCATCTTTCTTGAATGGACCACTATGTGGTTTGAGCACTGCTGCATCTACAGGAAACTGTGTGGGTCGAATAATAGTTTGCCCAGAAATTCTTTCAATATTTATCTACAGTCATGTTATTCCAAATTGGACTTTCTTTCTTCTGTGATACACAAAGATATTTAGAGTCTTATTGTTTTGTCAATTTAACGAAAGTCAATGGTGTCCAATGTTGTTTGGAACCCACTGACTTTTAAAAAATCTTCTTTTGTATTCTCTTTTGTATTCAAATTATGATTATAGGAGCAGATTATCGATTAATAAACACTTATTTTTTGTGCAGTTCCTTGCACAATACGATAGCCTGGGCTTCCCCATGCTGCCTTGCGCGTAGCGCGATTTTATTCACGCTGCTAGGCAGCCTGGATTCCATGGACCAGATTTTCGCCTCAGCGAGGGGACCAATCACGGAACGGGGAGGGAGCAGCAAGACGATGACGACGTCTATGCGACACACCAAAGCAGTTTGTTTATACCTATGGATCCAACATGGGAGCACACGCGAAGTTACCTTTCGATGCAGCCTATAGTCAATAGTCGCTGAACGCCATCTTGTACACATAAATCTTTTGACCCATCGTCTTCTTCCTCGTCTAATTTCTGTCGCTCTACATACGTCATCTGGTATAATAGAAACGATTGGCTATGGGCTACGTACGGGCGCATTTGATAGACTTTCGTCGCACCCAATAAACAACTCTGGGCATTCGTAAACCTCGCCTCAAATACAAGAAAATTAACATGTGGTATCCAGACCCATGTCTCAATGAGACGAGGTCTGACGTTAGCCAGGCTAACAATACGATACAATACCTCAAAACACTTTTACCACCATTCAGCGTGATTTGTAAACTAATACATTTTGATGTTTTTATCACATAACCAGCTCCATATATATGGATTTTCTGACATAGTAAACTTGCTCAGAAGCTCACCTGATACAGCATTTCACTTATGATGTAGAGCGCTCAGGTGTGAAATGAAATGAAATGAAATGAATGACCCTGTGTCGAAAAACACGACCGGCAGGTAGACTGGGCAGGACAGGACAGGACAAGGCAGGGCAGAAACGAACACTAGGGCAACACACGACGGGAACATTAGACGATGAACTGGCACAGGACTGCAAACAAAAGGAGAATATATAGGAGAGCAAACAAAGTAGGTAACGAGGAAGGATAGGTGAGACAAATAAACCAATAATCAGACAACAAGAAAGACAATAGACAGGAGAGCACATGGCACATAGAAACAAACATGACGTGCTCACACCAAACACGCCCAAAACAAGAGCACATGGCCACACTAAACAAACACAAACACACTAAATTATGTTTTATTAGCAAAGTTCAGGAGGAGCACGTTCAGATAATTAACCTTAACACAGGAGGAGCACATTCTGTTAATCAACTCAATTAACTAGACATCCAACTTCCGGCTGTGCCAGCGATCCCGTCTATTGGAAACTGGACAGTATTAAGCCTGAGGCAAGTGCTGATTGATTCTGACGTTCAGCCCTTGTGGAGGATGAACAAAGCGGAACTATACAATCTATATGATACCTTACAATCAGCAAACCTCTCTCCTAAACCCACTCAAGCCCCCAAGGCGACCAATGGGGCCCCGATTTTGCCTCGCCCGACCATCTTCCACTTGCTCAAGATCTGGCTCTCTGTGAGTGTCGGGCCCCAGTGGCAGGACTTCAGCGAGCCTAGGCCACACTTCAGATTCCACCGCTGCAAGACCTCACTCACCCCTTCAGCTTCCCAATCTTTCCCTCCTGTTTTTTTTTTAATCCCTCTCCTTTTCAGTGACCTCAAACTCAACCTCCTCCCATCAAATGTTGTCACCTCAGAGCCACCCCTAGTGGCTCACAAAATCAGAGCTCAGATCCTGGCAGTAATTCAGGATGCTGGCTCCAGGGGCGGACCAATAGCAAACTCCAGTACCTCATTATTCAGAACTAATACTCCCATAACCCACCCAGTAAAAACTCTCATCAAAGCATCACTTGACGCCATCTTCAAAGCAGTTTCTCCCAGAACCCTCTAATCCTATGTGACAGCATGGAGGTGTTATAAAGCATTCCACCTTTCATATAACCTGCCATTTCCCAATTTTTCCATCCTTTCAATCAGCTGGACATGGACAAGGACATCACAAGGACATGTGTATTGACTTCAGGCATAATGTCACTAACACTGTATAAACTAGTATAAATGGTCAGGTAATAGAGGTTGTTAAAGAGTACACGTATTTAGGATCCATTATTGATGACAAATTGTGTTTTGAGCCAAATACCAAATGCCAGGTAGGCAATCTTTGTATTGTGTGTGTGATTGTGTGTGATTTGAACTATACTATCTGCTGCACAACAAATTGCCCCCATAGGGGACAATTGAAGTAACTAACTAACTAACTAACTAACTAACTAACTAACTAACTAACTAACTAACCTCATTTATGTCCATCAATGTTAACCTGAGCGACGTCCAATTTTTCCACAAACTGATATATGTCGCTCCCTCCCCCGAGATAAATGATTCACATACCTCCCTCTTGATTAAAGCAATCCAACAATCCCAACCAAGCGAGAGCCCTACAGGTCAAACAACTATGCTTTTCACAGTAGGTCTGCCGGTGAGGCTTACCCGTTCGATGCCGTGAGTATTGAACTCCCATCGGATGCTGCGAGAGCCTCCAGGTCGAGCGACTACGCTTCTTTATGATTTTTTTTTCAATAACTGGTGAGGCTTACTCATCCAATGCCGTGAGTATTGAACCTCTGTTAAATACTGCGAGATCCTCTCGAGTCGAACAACCTAGCCTTTTTTCTGTCCATCTGCTGGTGAGACTTACCCGTCCAATGCCATGAGTATTGAACTCTTGTCAGAGGCTGCGAGAGTTCACCCGCGCGGGGGCTTCAAACTTCGTTACCCCACCATTGGCCAGTAGGACCCACTCACCCAATGTCAAGAGCTGCTCCCATCAGAGGCTATGTATGGCCTATATGGCCCTCCTGGTTGGTCGTTTCGAATAACACTGCACCCCGTCCATCGGCGAGTAGGTTATGCCAGCCCGGCGCCGTGAGCTGTACAGGCCCTTCCGTTCATGTGGCTCAAATCAGGCACCTCAGCGTAAAACATTTAAGTTTGGCGGCTGTCCTTTGCTAAATTTGGGAGAGTTCTCTGGGAAAAACTCGCCAAACCTCGGACAGCCTGCCAAATATACATAAGCTTTACTCTATTTAATTATAAGTAAGTTTGAACTCGTGAAATAAAGTTTTATCAACAAAGTACGGGAGAAGCACATTCAGATAATTAACCTAATTAACACAGGAGGAGCACATTCTGTTAATCAACTCAACTATTCCTATCCCAACCTGGGTGGGGGAGTTCTCTGGGTTCGGGCCAAATTCAGAGATCGGAGCCCTCGACAGCATGTCAAATGCGCATAACCTTTACACTAATTAATTATTTGTAAGTGTGAACTTGTAAAAACACACAGCCTATGAGTTCTCTCACCGACTGTGAGAGGAATTTCTGTCCACACAGAAGATGACAACATGAAAGCACACTGAAAAGAAAAACACAAGCTGCGTTTAAACAGCACAAGACAACAAGAAACCACACGGACAATATAAACATGAACCACATGCTCCACAGAACTGTTGTATTGGCTGTGCAAGTCAATAAAGAGACATTTTTGTAAAACAGATTACAATTACTGAGCTGCTCTGCGCATGTCAGTAACTCGTGCGCACTCTCATTTTACCCACGCACTTCTACCATTTCTTAAAGGGATAGTGCAATAAACAGAAAATAACATCTCCACCTCCTTTTTTAAAAACCATATCCTATGAACACTGTGACATTAACACGTAACACAGCAAAACCACCTTTAAAGAAGAAAGAAAATGGGCATTTGCTTGATTCGCTTGAATCAAATTCAAGCAAACAGGCAGACTATCTCACCACCCGGAGGCCAGCTCTGTTATTAACTTTTGTGGTCAGGAGAATTGTGAGAGCTTGACAGTCTGTTAGGAGTATGAACATTCTTCCCTACAGCCAGGTTTTCCACTTCTCTCCAGCCCAGACACAGGCTAAGACCTCCTTTTCTCTCGGCTTCCAACAGGCTTCACGATGCAAATGCAACAATCTGTTCTTGTGTGAGGACTGTCCCCAAGCCGTTGTGTGAGGTATTTGTGAAAAGAATAGTCTGCAGTCTGGTGTCAAAAAGAGCTAAAGCAGAACTTTTTACGATCATGTGCGTTTTCAAAACTAATGAAAAAAATTCGGAACAGTTAGTTTGTGCGTTCATCACCTCAAAGCTAAATTATTGTAATGCTCTAATGGGTAGTTGCCCTGCAAGCATAATAAACAAACTATAGCTGGTCCAAAATGCAGCAGCTAGAGTTCTTACTAGAACCAGGAAGTATTGCCATATTAGCCCGGTTCTGTAAACACTGCATTGGCTCCCTATTAAACACGGTATAAACTTTATTGTATAAAAAATATTGCTGATTACTTACAAAATACTAAATGGTTTAGCTCCCTAGTAGTTGAGCGAGCTCTTAAAGCATTATAGTCCTTCACGTCTATTGCGGTCTCAAAACTCAGTTGCCAGTTGATAATACCTAGAATATCAAAATAGTCTGCTGGCGGTAGATCCTTTTCCTATTTAGCACCTAAACTCTGGAACAGTCTTCCTAACATTGTCCGGGAAGCAGACACACTATGTCAGTATAAATCTAGGCTAAAAACACATGTCTTTAACCTGGCATACACATAAAATTATACATACCTATTATTCAAATCAGCTAAAATAATTATTAGGCGGCAGAAATTAGGTAAGCTGGAACCGGGATCACTTCCTATAACACTCATACTCAACTGGATAATATTCTGATTGTTCCAAACCAATCTGACTTCTGACCTATAATGCTGCCTGAATCATAATAATGGACTGTTCGTTTATTGGCCAGAGGAGAACTGGCCTCCCGACTGAGCCTGGGTTCTCCCAAAGTTTTTTTCTCCATCCTGCCCTGATGGAGTTTTGGTTCCTTGCCACTGTCGCCTTTTTCACCCTTTGTTGCCATTGGCTTGGCTTGCTTAGTTGGGGACATTAAATTTAACATTTAATTGAATATTCAACAATAATATTAATCTGCCTGCATTGACACTATAATACAAGCACTGAACTGAGCTGGACGATGACATCACGGTTTACTCCAGACCGGCTATATATATATATAAATAAATTAACTAAATTATTAACTCTTTTAAAACAAAAATGAAATATCACTGAACTTACTTAAGCTGGACTGTGACGCTATTTTCTTCTGGAAACAAACTTTTTTGCATTAATTTCCTGTTATCTCTGTAAAGCTGCTTTGAAACAATCTATATTGTAAAAAGCACTAAATAAATAAATGTGACTTGACTTGACTAGAAGCAAGCTACAATCTCATGGTTGTTACTGTAAATAAGCTTTTATCTCATGGTTGATTTTGTTACCACTTTCGGTTAGGTTTAGGGTTGGGATTGTAAGTCCTATATTATTTTACAGTGCAATATTAACCTTTTAGCTCCTCTCACCAGACATTTTATTTCCATGCTGCTGCGATATGTACAGTAACCAAAGTAATAAAATAATGCCATTTTGATGTTTCTCTTTTTCGGATAAAACTAAACACACCTTTAATGTTACTCACTGGATATTCCACAAGTGTTGAAGAAACAACGTAATATCATTTTGCACAAATTTTGCCACATGCATTTTTTTTTTCTGATTAGCCTGAGTTGGAAATTTAGTAATGACATGAGGGTGAGTAAATGACAACATATTTTTGGGGAGTGAACTGTACCTTTAAGGCCCATTTGAATAATACTTGTTGGAGACAAGGTCATTTTAAATGGCAATCAAGTTTTTTAGTCTGTATCTTCAATCCCATTCAACTTGACATCTCTCAGTTTTCAAGGAGGAACTGTCACACTGCAACTACATTTTCACTTAATGCATTTCTTCAGTTGCAAGCTGAATTAGATGTGCATTTTATACAAATTATCCAATCTTGGAAAACAATCTTGGATAAAATATACACTTGCACTACACATAATCCAGTAATTTGCATGTTTATCACACCAATGCAATATTGAAAATGGCTTTAAAATCTCCAAAAATAACAGAATAAATAAAAAGCAATGCTGTTTGCAAAGACCAATATTAAAGGAATAGTTCATCCGAATATGTAAACCGTGGTTTAAATCAAAGCTCTGCGATGAAGGGTGTAAATCAGTACACAGATGACTGCATCATCTCCATAACAAGGAACATAGCCTTCTACAAACACTTCCACTTTATTTAATAATAATGAGTTCCCATCAGGACAGCATATCTGGAGTAGGACTCATACCGTCTCTTCTGCTGTCAGTATGTTATAGTCTCTATAACCACTGATGTGGGTTGAATGACAGGAGGATGGATGACAGCTCTTTGATAAAAGAAAAAAGACTGAAATGCTGGCAGACACTTAGATGGATGCTTGAGGTTTTGGATATGAGATATATAGAATGGGAATTGTGTCTATTGTTTAGCAGAGAATGCATGTGAATTACTATGCTTTGCAATGAACGCAAGCTCTGTGTGTTTGTCTCCAAAGATTGGTCAGCAAGAGATTTCAGCAGGAAGCTGCTTTCAAAGCTGTAAATGACATACACAGCGGGAAATATGCTAGCAGTGCCATTTACCGACAGAGGGAAAGACAAAGTGAAAATAAGAAGGAGAGGTGGCCATAATTACCTCAGAGCCTCAGCGAGTCTCCTCATAATGGGTTTGACTCATAAAGATTGCATTAAGCCTCTCTGTGGAAGAAAAGGAGCAGCTCTCCTTTTTTACTTATGTTCTCAACTCCAGTAAAATTGTAAATGAAACCTTTTGGTGAATACAGCTTATAATGTTGGGCTTCAGTTATAAGTGAAGGGAGTTGCTTGCATGGATCTGTTGAACTGCAATGCACTTTTTTGGGCAGGATAACTATCCATCCTAAATAGTATGTGAGATTAGAATGAGTGTCCCAAAGCATAGTGTGTTGAAAAGAGTATGCCAAAAGTCCCCTGATGGTCTAGATTTTCGTTAGATTTTCCAAGTGTGGATCCGTGGACACTATAAAGGCTAATATTGCCCACAACCCATTGCGCTTTGGAGAAGGATTCGGTTCAGAACTATATACACGTGTAAAAAGTGTTAGAACACTACAAAACATGGCGAATATGCGTGACCGACGGTGAGAGGTTTAATTAAAGCTTTGAGTGACCAATCAAAGTTTAACCTGATAAAAAAAATGTTTTTAATGTTATCAGTGTTATAACTTTTAAATGCATTATTATGTATTAATATGAGGAGAGTCTCGGCATGAAAGACCCGCGACTGCAGATCAACGTGTCACTACATTTGTCTCCCATACGGTAGGAAATTAAATAAATAAAATGTGGAGGATTTTAACTGTGACAAGATGATTGACAGGGCAGTTTACGGTGACAGGATGTGACAGAGAGCAACCGTTAAAGGCGCATTGTATGACGTGATAGTAAGTCCCAAAACTTGTCTACTCTTTTGCTACACACTCAAAAGAAACTGTTGTTTCTATGTAACTTGCATAAAGAGTCACTAAAAATACCTCATCACCAATGAACAGACTTGCTATTCACCCAATTCGCAATTCGCCTAATTATACTACACCCTAAAAGTATGTACTTTTTTGTGAAGAAAAAGTACATACTTTTAGGGTGTAGTACAAGTAGGCGAATTGGAATGCAGCAAGTGTGTCCATCAGTGATGAGGATTTTTCAGTGACTCTTTATGCAAGTTACATAGAAACACCAGTTGTTGGCAACAAGTTACTCTCTTTATGTGTGAGTCATTGAATCATTTATTCAACCAAATTGTTCAAAAACTTGATCTGATTTGAGACTCATAATGGTTCAGTTATGTTTTGGCATAGTTTGTTACACTGTTACATTAATACAAAACCATAAACAGAGAAGAACTGAAATACACTGGACTAAGGCAATCAACGAAACATGGAACAGGTGAGAACTAGTGAGAAACCTTGACAACTACTGAATGACTAGAATTTAAGCAAAGCAGACAATGAAAAACTATCTCTGCATCTAAAATCGCATACTATCTGAGTATACTTTATTTTAATGTAATTTATGTATCTAAATAGATAGGTGAACAACCACCTTTGCAGAAGAAAATCAATGCCTACTTTATCATTGCAACTTTGGCTCCAAACACTGGTGTTTAAGTGAGATGACAAGGAGGGAAGAGGGATACTGGTAGATCACTGGACTAAAAATATCGGTAACACTTTACAATATGGGTGCACTAATAAGCATTAATTCATGCTTAGCTAATGCACAGATAATACTGAATTAATGTGTAACTAATGATTATCTAAGCTATTCATTAATGATTACCACATTATGAATTAATTAAGAGTCTGTATGGTTAATGTATTAGTTCATACATGAATTGTTATTAATGAAATATGTAATTGTGAATTAATCCCCAAATAACTCATTTTTTTAACTAATAGTGTTAATTAATATGTTAATTACCAGAATGAGCCAAAGCCTTCAACTTCCAGATAATACTGGTACACATTAATACATGATTAATTACTTCATTGTTAGTGCAAATTCATGTGTAAATTACTACAATTACTAAATGACTAGTTAATAATGATGTGCCTCAACAAGTAAAGTCATAACATAATGATACCTTTGAAAATCATTAGGTAATGATTACTTAAAGCAGACAACTGGTAGTTGAAGTGCATAGCTTTGACTAATTGTGGTAACTAACACATTAATTTACACTATTAGTTAATAAAATATGTTATTAAGGAATTAATACACAATGACACATTGAATTAACAGCAATTCATGTATTACTTAATCTATTAATCATATAGACTCTTTATTAGTTGCTGATGCAGTAATAATTAATGAATGGTTTAGTTCTTCATGAATCATACATTAACTCATGATTATCTGTGCATTAGTTAAACATGAATTAATGCATATTAGTGCACCCGTATTGTAAAGTGTTACCAAAATATCATTACCTTCCAAAGGTTACTAAAACTAGGAATGTGGTTATTTATTTTCAACAATGTGAGCAGTCTCAGTTGAGCAGTATTTATTTGTATTTTTATTTATTTATTTGTGTTCTCTTAGTAGGGGTTAAAATAATCTGTTATTTAAACTGTGATTAAATTATATATAAAAAGCGATCAAAGAATGTTTCCTTTACAGTCGCTGGAGCTGTCAATCAGACAGCTTGACCTTATCAATGACTGATTTCTGGACTCTCGCAACTAATAATCAACTAATTTCTTATTTACATTGTGTTTGGAACGTCGTTTATGATGAAAACATTCATTAATGTGCAGAAATCAAGTTGCAATGACAAGATCACTGCATTCATGCACTCAACCTGTCTGTGATCGGCTACATGATGCTCATCACTGCAAACTGTCATTCCTCAGATGATATGATCTTAATATAAATGCTATAGATCTAAATATAATGCTATAATCAACACTTTTCACAATTAGTTCACCTTGAGAGCTGTAATAGTAAACACATGCTAAACGTTTTCGAAAGAGTTCCACATGTAACATTTAGCTATTTCAAATGCAATTATGTTAGCCAATCACAGCAGTGGGCATTTATATTGAAGTCTCACAGCAGACATGCCCCTTAAAACAGAGAGTTCAAATCATAGAGCTAAAATCAGGTTAGGTAAAATGCCTTTTATTTCTAAATTTTGATTTTTTTATGTAAATATCATACTAACATTATAAGTCCACCACAGAAACATTATAAAACAATACAGTTCATGACCTTTAATTAATATTGGTTGAATTTCTTCATTACAGCAAAGTAGTACTTTAATACAACTTTTTTGTCCCTCAGTTTCAATGAACATATCTGGACATAATGGAGTTGTCATGGTTATGCTCTGTTTAGTTTGATTTTCATGGACTCTTAGTTTGTCTTTCTTCAGTTATTTGAAGAAACCTGGGCACATTCAAGCTCAAACCGGTGCGCAATATTTTGCTACGGTTTCCGGGTTAAACGACATCGGGTGATGACACGGGGTTTCCACAAATCCCTTCACTCGATTGGGATCTTTTATTCTGGACGGCAAGGGCAGTGATTGTATTAAACACCTATTTATACCGATTTCATCAGGCTCTGAAAATTCTCCAAAAAGAACACAAAGAATAGCCTTCTCAGCTGTCATAGTTGCAACTCTTGCATCATCAGAACAGGGTGTTCAACGCACCGCCGTTGAACAAACTCTGTCCATCTATCTCATTATCTGTATTTCTATCCATCTCTCCAAACTATATCTATATCTTTATCTATCTCAGTCTTTATCTATTTCCTTAATCTTTCCTCTCTGTCTGTCTTTGTCGACTTTTCTGTCTTATCTGTCTTTGTCAGTCTGTCTGTCTGTATCTGTCTGCGTATATGGCCACCAAACATAGCCTTGACTCAGAGGATCCCCACGACCAAGAGGGGAGACGCATTGGCTCTTGAAATGAAACATGACCACATTCGAGCTGAAGCCAGGGCTAGAGTTTTTATACATCTCAATCATTTTATACTTGAACAAACGGATGGGGGACAAATGAAAGTAAAAACTGTGATGAATGTGGAAGATATATGAGTGCAGAAGATTTCATATAGGTATGATTCAATTAAGCAATTAACATCATATCATGCTCTGTGGTGTGTGTAAATGAGGGAATATATTTTGGAAGAATGGAGCTTTCCATGCCGCCGAATTACAGAGACTTCTGTCAAATCTATTCCAAGGCTCATTTAATTCGTTCAACACCTTAATAACACACTATGTTGTGTTTTCCTTTCACTAGTTACCTGTCTTTTGTTAACAACATCAGTCTTACAATAAATATTCACTCCAACACAGAGAGCAGCTGTGGAGAGGAAACGTGCACGCTCTGGAGGAGACCCTCCACAGACCTCTAAGAAGGACTTTGTTGGACATGGCAAGTCGAGGGGGAGGCGAGGAGGGCGGGCCAAGCCTCAGCTACAGGTTATATCTCAATTATTTGACATTTGTAGGAACTTAGAACACTGTAATTGATTGTTGAGAGTTTAAAATATTCCAATGTCTAAAAAGACATTAAAAACTATAAAAACCTTTCAGTGGCACTATAGTATTACCAAGCATTTAAAAAAATATATTTCATAAATTGTTCAGTCCCTCCGGTTGAGTGCTCTCTGTCATCCAGTGTGGAGGAGGATCCACTTACCTTACTTACTTCCACTCAGCAAAACTAAATCCTCAAGAGGAATTTGATAAATCACAGTGATGAATTTAAGAACAAAATCTAAAAATCAATGTGTCATTAAAGTAATTAAAGAAAAACCCTTTAGACTAAACTGACAGGGAAATAAAGAACACTATTTAGTAAAGATTTGGTCTAGTTTGATACTAAAACATAAAATGGTGTTTTTATTCTAAATATAGATTAATTTACTTTTAATTGTATACATCTAAATTGTCCCTTACAGCTTTATTTCATATTTTCTTTACAAAAAAAAAAAAAAAAAAAAATGTGTTTGGGGGTTGTTGCCTTTCTGTTACTGTATGTGTGCTCGGTAAGCACTGCAACTGTGTTTCAATTGGTTTCAATCGCTTTACTTTTATAAATAACTATACACATATAGTGGATATTGCACGCAGAGAAAATTACCCATGACCAAAATCAATTGTATTCTTAATCAGAGGTGGGCACAAATACATCAAAAACTATTTTTGTACAAAATACAAATACTGGCTCATAAAATGTAACAAAATAAAATACTACATACTGATGTGAAAAATGTATTTAAATAAAATACAAGTAATTAGTATTTTGAAAATACAAAAATACTCCCACAATAATCTTAAGTCTTTTTTTTTTATTACTGAAAGGTCAATAACACAAATAGTAGCAATAATACAAATATGAGAAATGTGTAAATTCAAAATGGCGAAGAAGCAAATTAAAAAAGTATGGGCATTTCACTAAACCTCTACAGGGCTTGAAATAGCTCCCTCTGATGTAAATGGCATGTATAGCTAAGTTCACATCAATGGTGTGGTAGGCTGCCCTTAATAGCAAAACGTGTTTGATGTAGGCTACGTAGCCATATTATCACTGTTACTCTACTCGTGCCTTAAAGGACAAGTTCGGTATTTTACACTTAAAGCCCTGTTTTAAGATCGTTACTGATGAAATAGAACGGTTCAGATTAAAATTTGGAAAAATGCTGCTGTCCCGAGAATTTTCGGTTTCTGTCTTAGCATCCCCACACCTCCACAATGGTTTCATAGGGGCACTGGAACAATCATTCATAAAATGCATTAAACTTTAGTTTACAAAGACGTGAAACTCACTGAGTGGTCTGGGGTGTTCACTGAAATGCTCACGCTAAAATCGCTGCAAAAGATGCTTTCCAACAGGTGTTTTACCATTCGTTGTAAAACTGTGGACCTATTTTTCCAAACGACCTTACAACCGTACATTCTTCCATTGAGAGCTTGAATAACAGACAATCCAGCCCAGTTGGTGGCGATAATGCACCTTTGCCAATGTTTGGATAGCGTAGCCTACAATACCGCGACTGCATAACTACAGAAATAATACAAACAACCCCATTCCCTTTACCGTCAGCGGAGTAATACCGTACCTCACAGAACATCCAATACAAGTCAATGAAGTTGGACAAAAACTATGATAAAACCTGTTGGAAAGCATCTTTTGCAGCGATTTTTGTGTAAAAATAACAGACCGAGAATTTTCGTCACAAAAATCAAAATTCCATTTTAATCATAATATATATGATTAATCATATTAATCATAATATGTGTGGGTTTGTTTTACACACGAGACTCTAACTGCTCTGACCGCGTGTGCCTTTTCCATAATAGAATCGCGCTGCGTTCGCAATTACTGAAAAACAAAAGGATTGATGATTATTTAATACACAATCAATATCAATATTTCTCAAGTAATACGTTTAAAAACGTGTAAAAACTGCAGATGGTGAACGTTATATTGTGAACGCTTGCTTAGCATGGAGATTTCAGTGGAGTTACGACAGATGCGCTGTTTCATAATAGGTAGGGCCTATGATGTCTTTTTATGAATGACAACACAGTGCATTGGTCTCATAAGGCACAATTATTTTCTCTATAATGCCGTTCAGTGTGCAATATGTGTGTGTGTGTAGACTGTATATTTGTCACAAAACACTTTACCTTAATGCCATTTTTAAGAGTTCAAAACTCATTCACTTCTTGGAGGGAGCCCGGTCTACAGGGTGTCACGTGATTTTCGTGCATCTAACCTGGACATTGCCATTGCCAACATCAGACCGAAAATATGGCAAAATCTTTTACTATGGTGATTTTTCTTAAGTATTTAAGTATTTGAAATACTCCAAATACACTCCCTCAAAATATTTTGTTAAAAAATACATTTTAATTTTTCCACACCTGCAAAATACAAATTACAAAATACACTAAAGTAATTAAATACGTATTTAAAATAAATTTAATTGAAATACTGGCCATATCTGTTCTTTATTTGCGTAGCTATTTATTAATCCTTAGTGACATAAAGTAAAGGTTATATGTATTTGGCGAGCTGCACGAGAGGAGGACTCCAAGCTCGGAATCTGGGCCGAATCCGCCATGCTGGGATAGGAACAGTTAGGTGTGAGTAGATGGGGTGGTGGAGGGATGCTGGAACACTTTTGTGGAAAAGAAGGGAAGTCTATTGCATATATCTCGCTAATTGAGTTGATTAACTGAACATGCTCCTCCCGAACTCTGTTAATAAAACATGTAGAGATTCCATGTGGACCTGCACTGATGGTATGAAACTTCTTATATAGGTCAATCATAAGAAATGAGTGTATTTGGCTGATCTATAGAAGAAACGCACTAGAATGAAGAATGCACTTACTTGTTTCAAAAGATTTAATTTTCACACTTCATTAGTTTGCTCTAATTCAGTTGTAATCCTCACTCCATGTTTCCGGAGCAGACTTTTTTTTTTAAGTTTAGTGTTAATTTAGTTGCAGTTTTGTGAACCAAAGATCTGGCCCAGGCCTTTTGATCCCATTTCCAATTTAGCACATTGAAAAGGTTTAATCTGTAAAGTGCTGGAGTTTCTGTTATTAAAACCCCAATTTTCCCCTCGAAGGGCCCATTTTGGCACAGTGAAGACATTTAAACAAGAGGAAGAAATAGTTTCCAGCCAAATATCGCAAATATATTACAATGACAGTTGGGAAAACAGTAGGTTTAGATCAAGTTTATTTATAGTGTATTTGATAATAAACACTATAGCATCACATTTTTGTTGCAATCAATCGAATGAATTAATGAATTAATTAATAAAACGGCCATTTCCTCCGATGTTGGTGTCTGTAATAAAATTTGTATTTTTCTAAGTGCTAATGTTCAAAAATCATTAGATAAATCACTATAATTCAAATGGTCATTAAACGGTTTGTTAAATATTCTTCCCCATGTTTTTCATACATATCACAAAAAGTATTATTTATGTTCTGAAGTCAAAGACTGTGATTGCTGTTCTGTCAGTGAAGAGCATTTATCTTCCAATCAAAAAAAAATTACAAAAGAATAAATACATGTTTGACTCGATATTTCATTCCTCTGGCTGTTCTCCAAAGGGTTTTTTTCCCTATAATTTTTGATGAATGTGTAGTAAGAAAGGTTCTGCCAGGCGATTAGATCTACACAGAGATTGTAACTGCAGGGAATGACGAGTCTCAACTGCTATTGCTTAGTTTACAAGCTGTTAAGTCTTTGAAGTGAGGTAAATAGGACTAAATCAGCTAAAAAAATAACTGTAAATGTGAAATCTGGCATCTAAATGTGATTATAATAAAACTACTCTAACTTAATTTGATGGGTAAAATGATTAAACATCTTGTAAACTAAAAGGATTTTAACAGCAACAATGGTTAAAAACTATTTATTAACACAAGGAATATAACACAAACCATTGAAAAAAATAAATATTGTGTCTGTAAGCAATACATTGCTTAATACAAAAATATTAATAAATCATTGCTTTAGCCAACTGAATTTGTAATAACTAGCCTCAATAAAATGTGACAATCTGCTCTGATTTGTCATATGCCTGTTGTTTTATTGTGTTCACTTGTTTACAATTATAATAAACAAATTACAAAGGTATGCTGATTTATGCATTTTTTTTGCATTTTAATCTAAGACATTAGGTTGAGAAATACACATTAGAACAATTGTGCTTTAGTGCAATTAGTATAATATCATTTTCTAAACTGTATTTTTCTGTCAAATGTCTTATTTTATTTCAAGCATATATTCAAGCATATACCTTGGTAAACAGAAGGCTAGTCTAATTATTGATTAAATTTAGTTCTGGGCAAAATAATTCACTGTGGTGAAAGTAAAATAATTGACACAAAGTTTGAGATGCTTACTGTTTATTCCTTGTGATTTAGTTATCATATAGGCAACCTATGACCTACAATATTGTCAGAATCAGAATCAGAATCAGAAAGAGCTTTATTGCCAAGTGTGCTTGCACACACAAGGAATTTGTTTTGGTGCTGAGGCTTCCAGTGGACATATACAAATACACATACAACATGAAACATAATACTACAAATTATAAGAATAAAAAATAAAAATATAAATATATGAGAATAAAACTATCACAGTTGGGTTTAGTCAGAATAGACATTTTCAGATTTACAGATTATGAACCTATTTACAGTGTTTTGAATATTATGAATAAATAAATCTACATATAAGTATCACCTGAGTTGTGGGATATTGCACTAAACAGTGGGAGTATTGCACTTACAGGCATATGCCTTGGGAGGTGTGTTAACTGTTCAGAAGGGAAATGGCCTGTGGGAAGAAACTGTTCCTGTGCCGAGATGTTCTTGTGGCCAGTGATCTGAGTCTCCGTCTTGACGGTAACAGTTCAAACAGGAGGTGTCCAGGGTGAGTGGAGTCTGTGATGATTTTACCTGCTCTCTTCCTCATTCTGGAAGAGTACAGGTCCTGGAGGTTTGGCAGGGGGGCACCAATGATCCTCTCCGCAGTCCGGACTGTCCGTTGTAGTCTCCTGATGTCTGATTTGGTAGCTGAACCAAACCAGACAGAGCATAGTTGAAAATGAAAATTTTGCCCCAGGCAAAAATGAAAACATGGAGCTGGATGTAGGTGCAGCAGTATTTCTTTAATAGCAAAATATAAAATGAATAAACAAACAAATAAATAAATACATACTCAGGCTTTTCAGGGATCTCAAAAAAACGTGAACAAAACAACCTCAGTACATTGACAATAACAGACAAAAAAAATCAAATGAGGTCTATAGATACACAGAGAAACACTAAGGACTCAACAAGACACAGGTATAACACACAAGGGCAAATCAGAAACCATGGCAACCAATGAACAAGGACAAAGGAAGCGGGAACTAACTCAGGAAACTGAACAGGAAACAGTGCAAATCAAACAAGAACACAACAAAAACTCAAATTTAGACATGACAAACATAACATAAGTTATTTAAAAAGTTCTGTAGCAACAATAAATGATGAGGGCATTATAAAAGTTTCCAAGTCAATGTTACCTTAATATTACAACAAAGAAAAACAATAGTTTGGTTGTTTTAATAGAAATCAACCCCCTGGACATAAAAGTGTACTCTTTCTATTTCACACAGTGATGACAGGTACAGCCATACTGTAGACTTCACTGCACCATTAGTCTATAATTAACCTTTTTTCACCCTGCTCATCTTACGCCCATCGAATACTCTTATCCACCTTTACAGACAATCACTGGGATGTACGTCACAATACGAAAGAAAGATCGGTCGCTACTTTAAGTTTAACAAACTTAATCTCACAGGAAATATTCATATATTTTCAATATGTAAATATTTTACAATGTGGTGATTTCATTTGAACTGTATGATGTGAATCATAGGGAAATGTATATTTTTTTGAAAAAAGTAAGCATGATGGTCAATCCCCAATCCCAACCCTAAACATACTCGTCACAGGGATGTAAGCAGAGCAGATCATACAAAAATGTACGAATAAGACTGTATGAATTCATATGAATTAGCCACCAATTCGCCAAAATGCAAAATAGTTATGAATTGCCATCAGATTGTGTTGGTTTAAACTGCAAATATTCAAGACCGTTCTTTCACTCTGTGATCCAGTTAGCAATGTCTCTAGAGGGGTGCTGAGCCAATCACATGCTTATTCAACCCCCAATCTTGTGTAGCTTGAAACCTGATTTAAAGGCACATTTTGTCCAATTAAATGATTTGGTTGTTGCAAAAATGACAGCAGCTTTTCTGGGAAAGGACTCAAGAAGATGTCTTGTAGAACTACTCTACTCGATTGGATTTTTTTCTCTGTTGCTCAAGACACAACCACTCACTAGTTGTGAATTTATAGAAGACTTTTAATGCACTTGTGTATACAATTGTTAGCAGACAATGATAGTAAATAATTACTTTAAAAGATTACATAAAAACCAAACAAACTGAAAGGCATTTTTTTCCCCTGTGGTATTCAACACAGATTCTGTAAATTAAACTTAATTTTTGTTGGACTCTGAACAGACCTTTAACTTTAAACTAAAAGTTTTCAAATTTTGAAGCACATATACTCAAAATGTGATGCACTCATCTTTTTAGTTGATCTCAGTTTTGACTTTATAAGCCATTATAATCCTCTGAGACAAAGATTTGTGAAGATATCATTTGTCAACCTCACAGCTCCCCAGAACTAGGGAGGCCACAACCATCCGCAACCGCTAGAGACTGAACAACATAAAGAAGGCCATCATTCTTCATTGATATGTCTTAACAGTTATTTTTAATCCAGAAAGTCATAGCATCACATTACAGTGGATGTTTTTTTTTTCGGCTAAAGAATTACAATTTGGTAATTTTTCAAAGCTGTAGTTGCTGTTTTTCCATGGAACACAAATGGGGACACTTTGATTAATCTTTATGCATCTTTCCACACAAAAATAACTGCTTACGGGTTTGGAATCTGATGAGGGTGAGTGAGTAATGACATAATCTTTATTTTTAGGTGAATTACTCTTTTAATAAAAGAGAAATGCAAGTCTTTCAACATTTTTCACCTGTCAGTCTAGCAGTTACAATATCAAACTACCATTAAAACGTTTTTTCCTCATGACTGATCATCAGCTTATTAGTTTAGCAGGCCTACATCAAATGATATGCACACTTCGTGAATGAGTTATTTTATGCTACTCCTGGAGACACCCACGGCTTCCCTTATACTGAGTCAAATAAAATCTCTGATCTCTGAAAGGATATTACATTCATCTTCAACTAAGTGTCTGCTATAAGAAGACTATCAGCTTTTCGCCAGAGATTGACAAATTGACCTCTATTTTCCAGGTGTCCGCCTGTCTTCCAGACTCATTACACATCTGCCAGCCCATTCACCCTTGTCTGTACCTCCATCAGTGATTTGTGAAAATTACCACCCACCAACAGTTTAAGTCTCCCTGACTGAACACTACACTATACCATGTAATTAACCTTTATACAATATAAACAGTACAAAATTGGAAAATACTTCTAAAGCATTTATTAATCTTATTTAATATTAATTTCAACATTTAATATTGATGCAATATTAAAATCAAAAGCTTTATATTATCTCCACTTTTCCACGTCAGATCTTGAGATTAATGGGGCAAAAGATACTGGGATTCGCCTACTTGATTTGAGCAAATCAGGTAAAGAGGTTGAAAACCCCTATCCCCATTTGAAAATGGCCAATAATTGGGAAACATCTAGGTTACAAATGTAACCCCTGTTCACTGAAGGAGGGATCCCGAATTGGGATCTCGCCTGAGAGCCCAATCACCTTCGAGTGTAAACAAAACAAGCCAATAGACATTGGCGAGCAAGATTGGCATCACGATCCCTGTCCTTGCCCTGCAGGTGTTCCCTGACTGAAAGGGAACACCTTTTCCCAAGACCTATAGTTGGAAATATCAGCACTCCTGGATGGCCTCTTAGCCAATCAGATTTGAGCCAATCAAATACCAGGTGAGCTGTCCAAACAGGCAACCAAATCCCAAACACAAGTCCAAGTGAATAATCGAGAATGCAAGGCAAAAAGATCCACAACAAAGCAAAAATAAACAAAGAGGGAAAAAAGTCAGAAATTGCAGCCAGGGCAAACAATGCTTTGAAAAGTACAAAAGGAATGGAGGGGCCTAAATAGGAAGTCAGGGCGTGTAATAGGAACATGGGTAGAAGTTCAAAATTCTGGAAAGGGCGTGCTCTGGTGATTCGGAGGGAAAGTCCCAGATGAGGATGTTACAATATGTTCAGTCAGAGATGGACGTTATTACTGGGAGATACGCGGGTCTGTGGCTCTACCATTGGAGAAAGAGTAACTGGTAACTTGGATCATGTGCGCCTTGGTAATCAATCACATTAATACGGTGGCCGAGAGAGCTCAACGTGCTGCAACTTAAGAAAACGCACACAAATAGAAAAAAATGCATGCAAGTAGAAAAAAAAAACACATGCCAGTAGAAAAAAACACATGCAAGTAGAAAAAAACACATGCAAATAGAAAAAAAACACCTCCTACAAATTAAGAAAAAATCTTCATCAGTTTCACAACACACGTGTGCTCCAAATACTCACAACACAACCAAATACAGAAACGCACTGCAAATAACACAGACCACAACGGGAATGTGTCCGCGGGAACCAAATAAGTGACGAACCCGGCTGGGACGTACGTACAGCTCAAAATTCTACTTTATTTTATTTATTTTAACTTTGTTTTTTTCGCAAAACATACATTTTTGTGACATGCAACTTGTATACAATATACAAAATGTTTTAACAATATGTTCAATGTCATCAGAATACAAATAAGAAAAGATCAATGAGCTGAAAACTAAAATAAATAAATAAAAAAGATAGAGAAGAACATGAAGGAAAGATGTTAATCTATACATCAGTTACACTGTACAAATTGTTTCATGCTATGTTTAAATTTTATCATAAAGAAATGTTTCATAAGAAATGTTAGGTAATGTAGGGTAAAGTTGAGACACTGACACAGAACGCATATTTAAAAAAAAATTGTAAAGTAAAAAAAAAAAGAAACATTTATTTGCAACCGTTAAGTTAACAGCATTATATTTCTGTCGTCAGAACAGCTATTCAACTGATGGGCAACGTGCTGCGTTGTCATGGGAACATCCGAGGTGAAAATGAGGAAATTACATTAGCCGTTTCTCAATGTCAAGGATACTTCCTCAGCAGGATTGATCCTTCCAAGTCATTTCCTTCAGAGGCTAGGCGAGGCTCCTCTTTAGCATTCGGAGAACACGTAAATGGAACAGGATAGCAAATGCACGTCATTGTGTCATTACGTCAGTGAAAAGGTCCGCTTTTGGCGCTGCAAAAATTCAAAAAGATCAAAAAGTTGTGATGTACACTACCGTTCAAAAGTTTGGGGCCAGTACGATTTTAAATGCTTTTTAAAGAATTCTCTTCTGCAAATCATGTTAAATTACTTTGTACAACTTAACTAGTTATTTATAAAAGAAATGCCGGTGACGTCAACCAAGCTAAATGAAAGGTCCGGTTCAGTTAGCCATCAATAACGTAATTTGTATATATTTGTATAATTTGTAATATCAATACGGTAGTAATTTGTACTGGCACTTAAACGTTAAACTTTACTTATATGTACAACGGTTATAACAAATGTATGGTAACTTACATGTACAAGCATAGTGCCCCGTTATTGCTCCGACTCCGCTAACGTCTGACATTTTTTATTTTTCGAACAAGATAGCAAAGCTGGCGCATAGGATTGTGGGTGATTAGAGAGCGCGAAGGCTACACATATGCATCCTTTCCTGTGTATGGGATATTTTTCGAACGAAGGACTCAGTCCTTGGTTGAAATTCTGAGGATCCTCGACATTGGAACAGTCCTTCGACGGATGTCGATGACGTAGCATCCTCGAAATAACGGCTTCCGAGGATCCTTCCTTGACATTGAGAAACACCTATTGTCTTTCGTTGCTCCCTTCATCAAGTGCATTCCAAACGGCTACATAATGGCACACTAGTGCCAAGCTCACTCCAAAGTCCCACTTGAAGAGCTCTGCCATCTGCCCTACGAAGGGAGTAGGGCATAGGGATGCTAATTAGCAATAAGCACGTCCCAGCCGGGTTTGTCACTTATTTGGTTCCCTCGGAAACATTTCCGTTGTGGTCTGTTACTTGCAGCGCGTTTCTGTATTTGGATGTGTTGTGAACTTTTGCAGCGCGTTTCTGCATTTGGTTGTGTTGTGAGTATTTGGAGCATATGCGTGTTGTGAAACTTATGAAGATGTTTTTTTAATTTTGCAGGTGTTTTTTTCTATTTGCATGCGTTTTCTTCAGTTGCAGCACGTTGAGCCCTCTCGGCCACCGTACATTAAAGTCTTGAAGACGTTGCAAAAACGATCCAAAACTAATGTTTAAGAGAAAACATGTTGAAGATTTGCCCATGGGCTGTCAATTCATTAAACGATAAGCTTTTCAACACCTAAGCTATTTCTTTCAGCATAGTGAAAATTCTTCTCAATTGACATTAAAAAAAAGCATTGTCAATAATATCTTGTTCTAGCTAAGCATAATAATAAACTTGTAATTGACCTTCACTATACATGGCTCCAAAGGTTGTATTATTATTATTAAAAAAAAAAGGTATTACCATGTTTACCACTGACATATTTAGGCAAAACATTGTAGTGTAATAACCTGAGTATTTAACATGATAGGCTAGTCAGTTAACGGTATGCTAAATTAGCTAGATAAATGGCTAACAGGATTTTAATCTAATATGTTAAACCTTAACTTGCGATTACTCTTAAAGTTTTCTGTTGGCTGTGTAACAAGAATTGAGAACAAATCTTCAACCATGTGATACACGCCCTTCCATGTGATTCCTGTGTGCATATGCCACAATTCATGGTCCGATTTCAGAATCACCCAAACGCCCCAAGCAGAAAAGTGGAACTGCACACAAAGCGAGAAGAATCTCGAAAAACCCATTCAATACCATGTTAATGGACCATGGCTTATGCATTTTAGCAGAGAATAAAGTGGAGATGAAAATATTAAATGTTCTGTCTCTTCAAAAATAATAGCCTTAGTTGTCAGAGTAAAAACTACTTTTATTTCATCTGCATGGCAAACTCACAATCCACATTAATTTAATGCCTCTCTTTGCTGACCCCTCTCTGTCTTATACTAGTAATTAGCCTGCCAATCCTGAGGAATTTCTTGAAGACAATTATGTATAATGCTACCAGATCTGAAATGAGAAAGAACAGAGACTATCATCATTAGCATGGCATAATCCGAGATGAATAAGTGCTGTCACTAATTCCCGTCACGTTGACAGATCCGAGACCCTTGCTGGGACAGACAGAGCTGTGGGAAAGAAGAGTCGGAATGACGTTGAGCTTTAGCAGGAGATTGCCAAACAACATCACTGCAAAAAGCAGGCTTCCCTCATGGCTTGGAAAAGTGTTGATGACAGAATTCACAGAGACTACCAGAACATTCCTGCAAATACAAAATGAGGCGAAAAAGGATAGTTCACTCGAATTTGAAAATTCTGTCATCATTTACTTACCATGTTGTTCTAAACCAAAAGGATATGTTTTGAGGATGTTCATGCCATTCATTTCCATACAAAATTGGACTATTGAAAGGATAATTCACCCAAAAATGGAAATTGCATTCATTTACTCACCGCCATATTGTTCTAAACCTGCATGACTTCCTATTTCTGTAGAACATAAAATAAAATATTTTAAAGAAAGTCTGTTTTGTTTTTTTGTTTTTTTTGTCAATACAATGGAAGTCAATGGTCACTAAAATTGTTTAGTTACCAACATTCTTCAAAATATATTTCGTGTTCCACAGAAGAAAGTCATTTTGGATGTGTAATAAATGGTGAATAAATTTGTGTGTGTAAATATTCTGGATGAGAACCTTGAACCTCACAATGCAAAAACATTCCAACATTCCTAAAAACATATTCTTTTGTGTTCCACAGAGGAAATAAATGCATACAGGTTTAGAATAACATAACGGTAAGCAATGACAGTATTCATTAATTTTTAGGTTGATTATCAATTTAAAGAATCAGGACGTCATTTGGTAAATAAAATAATAAGAACTTAATAACAAGGGGAAATAAGCCAGTGAAAATGTCTTTTTTTTTTAAACAAACCAATGTATGTTAAGCACACTTTAGTTTGCCAAAATTGTGGTCATATTGTTCAGTGATGCGTACTGATGCACAAACGACAAAGCTATGTGCTCCAACCGATACAAAATAGCAGAAGAAAACACTTATAAAGTCTTAAGGCAGTTAGCACCTGTTCTGAAGATGTTTGGTCTGCAAAAGCTAGCCATAATGTGATCACTATAGTGATGTTAATCCACCCACTCTTCCACGTGTGTGTGTGTGCACCTACTGAAAAACACGGCACATGCATTACGCTCCATTTCAACAACACGTCTGTGATTACAATACAATGTTAATGTAAATCTAAAAGCCCAATTTGTGTGGGAGGACAGAGTATTGCTCTCCTCTGTGTGTATTCATGGAAAGCTTTGATGCATAAGGGATTTTTTCCCTGAGCCTCTTAACAATAGGACACAAAGTGACTTTGAATTTGCATCAGAGTATGCTGCTAGGCAACTGAGAGTGGAGGCCAACCAACTACAATTCCCCTAATTTACACTTGTCATGCTTAAGAGAATCAAGTTCGATGTATTCCCCAAAGTAATTTGTGGCGGGTGTGCAGACAGGTGACTTATGATATCTGACATTTAACTAATGCTGTGTCATCTTATCCCTTGAAATGAACTGATGCACTAGTTAATTTCATATGCGGTTTTGCATCTTGTGACATTTTCTCCCTAGGAGGTAAAAACGGGTAAATAAGATTCGCAACACACACACAGAAATAAAGATATGTGCACATCTTCCATCTCCTGGCTTCAGAACCGGTACACCCTGTTTTTTAACAAACACTTGACACTTGACAATATAGATGCGCTTGTCAAGTTATCCTCAAAGAACCTTTTCACTCCCCAAAATGTATCTGACATGTTGAAGAGGAACATAAACATGCACGAGCATCTGATCAATAGTTCCCTTTCGTTGTCACTCCGAGTTACGTCGGATGACGACGAATGGGGTTTCGCTTAGAAAGCCTATCAACTTCGAGTATTACAAAACGAGCCAATGGCAAAGAAATGTCATGGGTCTGCGGAATTTGCATGACGTAACTCCGCCCCACCTCGTGGGTATAAAAGGAGGACGCCGGCAACAGGCAGATATGTTTTCGCTTCAGAGCCAAGTGTAATTCTTCACTCCTTAAGCTATCTATGATTGTCAGCTTCTTACGAGACGAGCAACTCTCAAGTGTTGGTGTGACGGCGATCTCCCGGCGAGTGCACACTTCCTGCTTATCTGAGCGTGGTTTGCCAGCGAGTGTGTTCTCCGCGGGAGCTTCAGCACTGAGTTTCTCTCACAAAAAGAGCTTGCACGCGGCACGTCTTTTTAAAGATGCCTCGCCCGTGCACTTTTGGTTGCGGTCGGCTGGTGTCTGACTCTGATGGGCACGAGCGCTGCTTGGTGTGTTTGGGCTTTAATCACGCTAAAGCAGCGCTCGTGGATGAGTCATGTTCTTTCTGTGGGAACATGACCATCGCAACACTTAGATCGAGACTCAATGATCTCGCAAGAGTGAGAGTCCCCTCATCCACACCCCGATCTAGCGCCTCCTCGAGAGGCTCTACTTCGGCTGGTGGCCAGGGTGATCTGAGGGTGACTGTGTGGAATAAAGCGCCGACTATTCGTCCGTGCCCCGCAGCACCTTCTCCAGTGTTGCAACCCGCGAGCGTTCAGGGGATCCCCGCGGGACCGTCCTTTGAGGTCCCACGGGTGTCCTTTGGCGCTCCAGAGGAAGATGCGATGTCAATCGCAGCATCACAAGGCGGGTCTAATTCGTCTGGAAGTGACGAAGTTACAACAGTTCTCCACCGCCCAGAAACAGACTGAGGCCATCAAGCACATTCTGCCCGACGGCCCGCTGCTGCCTCCACCCAGCCGACCAGGCAGATCCCTCAGTCTGTTCGCCACCGAGGGCGCCCTCCTGCGGCTCCCGCCTCTCCCGCCCGGCCCAAGCAGCAGCCTCCACCCAGGCCCGGTCGCGGAGGAAGCCGTAAGAAGGCCCCCCAGCCCTCTCCAGCCCCGCCCCCCGCTAAACGCCGGGCCAAGCGGCGCTCCTGAGACGGGCTGCTCAGGGACGTTGAAGGTTACTTCTCAGGAGATGGTAGCAGGACCACTCCTTCCCCCGGTGGAGGGCCGGGGGAGAATCTTTTGTTCTCCCCTCCCCGCTGCTCACCCACGGGTGGGCAGCACCCTAATGTGGTTAAAGAAAGAATTAACATTTCCATCCCTGAGCACACAGAGGTCTCGGACGACACGGTGCGCCGCCCCCGAGCCGTGCACCCCTCGTCCCCCTCTGTCCCAGATCCGGTTGACAGTGCGTGCCGGACCGTGCAGCTCTCTTCCGCCTCTGTCGCCAGCCCCCTGGCAGAGCAGACCCCCGTGGAACGTTCTTCCTTCCCTGGTCAGGGCGCGGTTAAGGACTGTTCCCCCACACCGGGCCGCTATGCCGTCCACGTCCGGGCCAGTCATTCCGCCCTGCTGCACCATCGGTGGGAAGTCTGTGGTCCGTATGACCCCGCTGGTACAGTTCTTGGGAGCCTGGCTAGAGCTTCCCCTCCTGTCCCGCTGGGTCGCACGGAAGATCAGGCTCGGCTACGCGATTCAGTTCGCGCGGTCTCCTCCCCGCTTCAGGGGAGTCTGCTCCACTTTGGTCGCTGGCAACGCCCCTATCATTAGAGCAGAGATCGCCACCCTGCTGGCGAAGGGTGCGATCGAGACTGTCCCTCCGGCCGAGATGAGGACCGGCTTCTACAGCCCGTACCTCATTGTCCCCAAGAAAACCGGTGGGTCACGGCCAATTCTGGACCTGCGCGTTCCCTTCACAGGCTGCCGTTCAAGATGCTCACTGCCAAACGCATTTTCGAATGTGTGCGGCCCCAGGATTGGTTTGCAGCAATCGACCTGAAGGACGCCTACTTTCATGTCTCCATTCTCCCTCGACACAGACCGTTCCCTCGGTTTGCCTTCGAGGGGCAGGCATACCAGTACGCGGTTCTCCCTTTCGGGCTAGCCCTGTCTCCTCACGTCTTCACGAAGGTTGTCGAGGCTGCCCTTGTTCCCCTTCGGGAACACGGGGTTCGCATGCTGAACTACATCGACGACTGGCTGATCCTAGCTCACTCTCGAGACCAGGTATGCGAACACAGGGACCTAGTGCTCCGGCACCTAGCTCGTCTGGGCCTTCGGGTCAACTGGGAAAAGAGCAAACTTTGCCCCGTGCAGAGGATCTCTTTTCTCGGTATGGATATCGACTCGGTCGCCATGTCCGCGCAGCTTACGAGCGAGCGCGCGCAGTCACTGCTGACTTGCCTGAGACAGTTCGAGGGCAAGAGTACAGTTCCACTGAAACTCTTTCAGAGGCTCCTGGGGCATATGGCATCTGCAGCCGCGGCAACGCCGCTCGGATTGCTTCATATGAGACTGCTTCAGCTTTGGCTTAGCGACCGAGTCCCGAGGTGGGCATGGCAACACGGCACCTTCCGAGTAACAGTTACTCCGTCCTGCCATCAGACCTTCACCCCGTGGTCGGACCTCAGTTTTCTACGGGCCGGAGTGCCCCTGGAACGAGCTTCGCGGCACGTCGTTGTAACGACAGATGCCTCCTCCACGGGCTGGGGTGCCATGTGCAATGGACGTGTTGCGGCGGGCTCCTGGACAGGACCCCGCCGCCTCTGGTACGTCAATTGCCTCGAGTTGCTGGCCGTACGTCTTGCTTTGCGCCGCTTCCGGCCCGTGCTCAAGAACCAACACGTACCAGTCCGTTCAGACAATACCGCCACTGTAGCGTACATCAACCATCAAGGTGGTCTACGCTCCCGCCGTATGTCGCAACTCGCCCGCCACCTCCTCATATGGAGTCAGAAGCATCTGAGGTCGTTTCATGCCATTTATATCCCCGGAGCCCTGAACTGTGCAGCCGACGAGCTCTCACGGCTTCAGCCCCTCCCGGGAGATTGGCGACTCCATCCCCAGTCGGTTCAGCTGATTTGGGACCAGTTCGGGGACGCACAGATAGATCTGTTTGCCTCTCACGACTCGACCCATTGCGACCTGTATTATTCCCTCACCGAGGGCACGCTCGGCACGGATGCACCGGCGCACAGCTGGCCGCGGGGCCGCAAATATGCGTTTCCCCCAGTGAGCCTTCTTGCGCAGACCCTGCGCAAGGTCCGGGAGGACGAGGAGCAGGTCATTCTGGTCGCGCCGTACTGGCCCGCCCGGACCTGGTTCTCCGAACTAGTACTCCTCGCGACAGCACCTCCTTGGCCGATTCCCCTGAGGAAGGACCTCCTTTCTCAGGGACGGGGCACCCTATGGCACCAGGTTTGAGTACCCTACCACCAGCGGTGGCGCTACCATCACTTCCGCTAGAGCGTCGTCCACGAGACACGTCTATGCGTTGAAGTGGAACCTCTTCGTCAACTGGTGCTCTTCTCACCGAGAAGACCCCCGGAGATGTTCGATTAGTGTCGTGCTTTCCTTCCTTCAAGATAGGCTGGAGCGAAGGCTGTCTCCCTCCACCCTGAAAGTCTATGTTGCCGCTATTGCCGCACACCATGACCCGGTCGAAGGTAAGTGTGTTGGAAGGCACGACCTGATCATCAGGTTCCTGAGAGGAGCGAGGAGACTGAGTCCTCCTCGCCCTCCTCTCGTTCCCTCTTGGGACCTCTCAGTGGTTCTAACTGCCCTGCAGAGTGCTCCCTTTGAGCCGTTGCAATCAGTGGAGCTTAAGTTCCTGTCTATGAAGACAGCGCTCCTGTTTGCATTGGCCTCCATCAAGAGGGTGGGGGACCTGCACGCATTCTCCGTTGACGAAGCGTGCCTGGAATTTGGGCCGGCTTACTCTCACGTGATCCTGAGACCCCGGCCTGGATATGTGCCCAAGGTTCCTACCACTCCCTTCCGGGACCAGGTGGTGAACCTGCAAGCGCTGCCCCCGGAGGAGGCAGACCCAGCCTTGGCACTGCTCTGTCCCGGACGCGCCCTCCGCGCCTATGTAGACAGGACGCAGTGTTTCAGGACCTCAGACCAGCTCTTTGCCTGTTATGGTGGGAAGCTGAAGGGAAAGGCTCTCTCCAAGCAAAGGTTGTCTCACTGGATAGTGGACGCCATTGCTTTGGCATACCAGCAGCAAGGTCGACCGTGCCCCCTTGTTGTGACTGCCCACTCCACCTGGAGTGTGGCATCCTCTTGGGCTCTAGCGCATGGCGCCTCACTAACAGACATCTGCAGAGCTGCAGGCTGGGCAACACCTAACACATTCGCCAGATTCTACAATCTCCGAGTGGAGCCAGTGTCCTCTCATGTACTCTCTTCAACCAGCTAGTACTGGACCCGCTCAGGTGTCTTCACTTGCTCGCCATTCCACTCCACGGACTGGATACGTGCGATATTCTCCTCAGGTGAGCTTCCCCGAAAGCCCTGAGTTCCTCCAGCACTCCTGACGTTGGCGCCAGTGTCTATTGCCTGTGCGTCGGCTAGGTGCCTCCCGTGTGCATGGTCCCTCCCCTGAGCGACCCCCACATGTGTATTTCCACTGTAAGCCTCTTGAGCATGTGTCCTTCCCCTGGCAAGCCACCTTGCCACCCCTGGGGTTGAAATATTCCACCTGCGGCTGGACACCCCAGTGTTCTCCATGTCTCCTTCGGGTCACATGTGTATTCTCTAAGTCCCCCCCTCTGGGTTGGCAGTAATTGCATATTTCCCCTAAACTTTGGAATATGCTCCCCAGTGTACCTTGGTATTCCTGTGCTAAATAGGAGTCCTTCGTCCGTGTCAGTTTCACGACAGGGATCTCAGATTTATGCAGGGCACTGGAAGACAGCTGAGAAGGTGGCGTGATTAGACTGGTAACCCCATTCGTCGTCATCCGACGTAACTCGAAGTGATAACGAAAGGGATCTTCTCGTTTACGTATGTAACCCTCGTTCCCTGAGTAGGGAACGGAGACGTTACGTCTGCCTGCCACTTTCCGCTGTACCGCGGGGTTCGCCTGAGCTCAGTCTTGGCTCCTCAGCGAAGAAACATATCTGCCTGTTGCCGGCGTCCCCCTTTTATACCCACGAGGTGGGGCGGAGTTACGTCATGCAAATTCCGCAGACCCATGGCATTTCTTTGCCATTGGCTCGTTTTATAATACTCGAAGTTGATAGGCTTTCTAAGCGAAACCCCATTCGTCGTCATCCGACGTAACGTCTCCGTTCCCTACTCAGGGAACGAGGGTTACATACGTAACCGAGACGTTTTCCACAGTCACTTTGTCATTCTGATTTCTAAAATCATTGAATACCATAATAGTGCCTATTTTTTGCTGTTTTAAAGGTTCCTAATTTTGATTTGGTGGTTTCCCACAAAACATTTACTTGCAATCAAGGTGAAAAACTCTTTCATTTTCTTATAAAATACATTGCAGCATCAGCACTTTTATCAAAGTGTCTGAAACGGTTGGTTCAAAGATTCAGTCTCTTTAACCCCTCCTTTCTGAGAGCCTACTCTGCTCTTATTGGTCAGATGACCTATCTACTTATTACAGCACGTGTTGAAAACAAAACGCCCGTTACCATATCTGAATTTAGGCTCTTCATCAGCACTTCTATACACATACCAATGGTAAGAATGGCATCAGTTTTACCATATCAATTTGAGCCAAAGTCCAAGTCCTCATCCTTTGGAAGTGCATGCAAAGTGTATTTGCTTTCGCAGCACAGAAAACACCGTCTTCTCGACATGTCGACAATGCGAACCAAACTCTTCCAGGCCTAAGCTACAACTACAGTGTTTGAGGACGGGTCAACGTAGATTGTTGGTGCGCAGCCAATGAAGATTATAGGCTGGCATTATGCAAATTTGTTACAGTAAGACTGGAATTGCTGATAACTTGTTTCAGGTAGTTCAGAATCAGTTATTTCTTGTGGAAGACAATAACTCGATTTATCATCCACTTTGATATTTGAAACTTTTTTGCAGACTTTTTACATTCCCAAACAGATGTATTACACACAATATAAAAGGTAATATTCAAAAAGCATAATAGGGGACTTACTACATTGCATGTAATTTACCCAACTTAACTTAAATGGGAAGTGTGACATTTTTGTCTGGTAGTTAACCAAAAATTAAAATTACCCAATGATTTACTCACCCTCATGCCATCCTAGGTGTATATGACGGACGAATATAATCGGAGTTATACTAATAAAAATGTCCTGGCTAATCCAAGCTTTATGATGGCAGTGAATGGGAGGCCAAAATTTGAAGCCCTAAAAAAGTACATCCATCCAGGGGGTTAATAAATGCCTCCTGAAGCGCAGTAATGCGTTTGTGTAAGAAAAAATATCCATATTTATAACTTTATCGACTAAAATAACTATCTTCCGGCAGACGGCCTACTCAACTCGACTTACGCCAAAATAGTAATACTTGACACGACGCATGACGTAGGATGTAGGAGTAGCGTAAGCTTTGATGCCTCTCGATGTTCAAACAACCAGGGTTGGGCAACAAACTCAAGCTCCTCCAACATTCTAGACTTCTAATTCGTGACCGGTGTTTTGTTTTGCTCTATCATCTGCACTTCCGCATTCGTCAATGTGTCAAGCGTCAGGTCAAGGGTTACTCTTTCACCGTAAATCGATGCTTACGGCCGTCTGCCGAAGCCAGTTATTTTAGTTGATAAAGTTTTAAATATGGATATTTTTCTTACACAACCGCGTGGCTTCCCTTCAGAAGGCCTTTGTTAACCCCCTGGAGCCGTATGGATTACTTTTATAATGGATGTATGCACTTATTGGGGCTTCAAATTTTGGATTGTTTTCGTCTGAAAGAAGAATGTCATATACACCTGATGGCTTGATGGTGGGGTAATTTTCATTTTGGGTGAACTATCCCTTTAATATGCAGAGACAACTATAGTATAAGTAATTTGTAGGTAGCTTGATTGAGCAGAACATTTTTAATCCACCCAAAAATGAAAATTCTGTCACCATTTACTCCACCTCATGTGGTTTCAAAACTGTATGCATTTATTTCTATGAAACATAAAAATAATGTATTTTGAAGAGAGTTGGCAACCAAACAACAATGAAGCCCATTTACTTCCATTCTATAGGGCGGGAAAGAACAAAAGAAATTCATACAGTTTTGGAATAGCAAGAGGGTAATGAGTGAACTATACCTTTAAATACTGTTCCACAGAAGAAACAAAACATTGCTCTGTTTATTTGATCAACCCAAGCAGCGCGGCACAGTACCAATGACTAAACTAATGTTTGGGGTCATGATATCTGTTTCACTGACCATTGGCCGATGGGAGACTGATCACAAATTATTGTGAATTAGTTTTGCATTTGGAAGCTTATATAAACCAGTATATAAAAATTTCACATTCTGTTCATGTTGAAAGACTCTTATTTTGATAGATAGGCTAGTTCTATTCCATTGCCTCTGTTTTATTTTCCTGTGTTTGTATTTGTGTCCATGTTACTAATTATGTTTTCATAGTTTCTGACTTATGGCTATGTACACCTGTTTTATGTTTAGTTCATTGTCAACCAGTGAATACATTTCCCTGAGTTTCATTCTAGTTTGTAGGTGATTGTCTATTCATTGTGTATTTTAGCAGTTTTGGTTGTAGTGTTTCTCCAGAGATCATTTTTGACTGCTAGTATTTGTATCCATGCCTCACTTTGCCTTTGCCTTGGAAAGTGCTAATGCACAATTTTTAAAATGCATCTAGCCATATAATCATTCAGAGATTGGAGAGAAAAAATAAATAGGCTCACTGACATTTAAAAGAGAGGAGAAAATGCTTCTCTTTTGTGGTTGACGTTAAAGGCCATGCATCAACCTTTATGGTATTTTGCAGCCATTTCACCTGTTACTTGGTAATATTGCTTAAACTAATACAGGATTAGCCCAGGGTTTTTTCCATGTGTTTGATGGGTAAATTACACTTCTATGCCATCAGTTCTCTTACGAGAGTATCTCTCGTACTGCGTAATATCTTACGCTATGGGGAAAACCTCTTTTCCACGAGATATTGAAGCCAAAAATTATCCTTAATTTTGAATTAATGTAAAACGCTGTGCGGCAGCATGCAGACATAGGCAAGACGGCTCGCGCGCCTATTAGCTGCCCTGCGGCAACAGCAGCAGCCTATTGAGAGAGGCCCTGCGTGACGTGATACCCAATGGCGCGCTTCGCGCCCATTTCCTCATGTCCCGCCAGAATAGGTGTGGCCTTGGCCTATAAATACGCTCGACAGGCTGATACAAACTGATTTTCATCTCTTCAGCGAAGCACTACTGCATCGCTGGATCCGGAGTGAGAAGCCGCGCCGTTGACTGAAAGCCTTCTGCGGGACGAGCCTTCGAGCATGAAGCCGCTGGCCTTCACCTCGCCACCTTCAGCCGCCGTACCTGCTAAGCTTTCCGGCGTCTATATCCTTTCACTGTTAAGAGTGTGTGTTCGCCGCTGCGACTCACACTCTCACTGTATATCTCTCTCTCTCCTAAAAGAGCTGCGTCTTTTTATAGATGCAAAGATCCTGCGGCTCGTGCCGAGCCACACTCAGCGACGGGGACCGTCATCTGCGCTTCCTGCCTGGGTGAGGATAATGCGGCTCTCGCGCTCTGCCCGCGAGTCGTCAGGGAAATGGGCCAGCATCAAAACCGTGGCGCTGCTTGCTTTCGTTACAAGAAAGCTACCCCGCCCCCAGCCGAGGCCGGACCAATCTCCATTTCTCAAACATTTCTCAGCTCCTCGTAGTCTGAGCGGCTGAAAATGTCAATATTGCGGCAATGAGCTTGTTGTATAACACGCACGCCTGCAAACAAACGGCGAAACACACAAAACTGTGATGACGCTCTCAACCCATGGACATGCGTCACCGGCGAAATGAGGAAAGAGTGTGTATTGGTCCCGCCGAGGCCGGACCAATCTCCATTTCTCAAACATTTCTCAGCTCCTCGTAGTCTGAGCGGCTGAAAATGTCAATATTGCAGTAATGAGCCTGTTGTATAACACGCACGCCTGCAAACAAACGCCAACACACACACAAAACTGTGATGACGCTCTCTTATCTGCATGAGAGACCCGTGTCCGATCCCAGCTCTCGCAGCAGATAAAAAAACAAAAAAAAAGTCTCGCCGCGGCCAGACTTCCACCAAACTTTCTCTCGTTCAGTTCCAGAAAATGCGACTGTTCCATGTATTTTGCAGTAAACAAGCCGGTACCATGGCCCGCTTGCCTGCACACAAATGCCGTTTCCACGGCGACCCAGAAAAAACATATAAACAGTGTATTTTCTGGTATTCCGGCCACAGCCGATGGTGTTATGAGTGTAATAAAAATGCCCACAGCCAAGTGTTCATTTCTACACACAAACACAGCCCCGCCACAGTGCAGGGCTTTCACAAATGAGGTCGACTCATGTCAATTGTGCATTAAATGTAGTGAATGTGCCCACAACCCAGTGCCCACAAACACTACACACTGAATGTACCACGGTTTCTGTAAAACGAAACCAACACACATACAGTGAGCTAAGACCCACGGTGTTTAAGTCTCGCCGCGGCCAGACTCCACAGAAACTTCTCGCTCGTTCAGTTCCAAACAATGTGACTGTTCCAGGGTATTTCGCAGTGAACAAGCCGGTACCACAGCCCGCTTGCCTGCACACAAACGCCATTTTTACGGCGACCCAGATAAATCCCAAAATAGAGTGTATTTTCTGGTATTCTGGTATGGTGTTATGAGTGTTATAAGAATGCCCACGTCTCAGTGCCCATTCCCACACACAGACACAGCCCGCCACAGTTCAGGGCTAGCACAAATAAAATCGACTCATGTCGATTGTCAAAAAAAAAAATGTAGTGAATGAGTACGACACAGTGCCCACAAACACTACACGATACGTGTCCCTCGGTTTCTGTGAAAACGAAACCGACACACAATCAGTCAGCACAAGCTGACGGTGTTTTTCAGTGCAGTGAGTGTGCCCGCTGTCCCGCGCCCACATTCCCTCCCAGACACGCTCAACCCCATGGGGTTTGTCCCACCCGCTCTCTCTCCACAATCTGTCATAGAGAATTCGAGCGCGACCGACTGCCCGCCGTGATCGGCGCGCCTCCCGCCTTGCACACTGTAAACACAGTATTTATGTCTCAGCACACCGAAGCTCTGCGGCCGCCGCTATGCCGCGGCCAGAGCCCGGATTTCATTCTACCTCTAGCTATTCAAGCAGAGGCGTGGGCAAAGCTTCCCGGGGTATAAGAATGGGCGTTGAACACTATAAAAAGATGCTATTCGCTACAGTTCGCTCGACATCCCCGCCGTTACACGGCGCGAGTCGAAACCACAGTAAACAATGAAGTATCTCATCTACTTAGAGCCGAAATAGCGAAACTGCTGAGCAAAGGGGCCATAGAACCTTTATCTCAGGCTCAAAGCGAAGGGGGGCTATACAGCAGATATTTTCTGGTATCGAAAAAAGACGGGGGTCTCAGACCCAAATCCTAGATCTGCGACAGCTGAACAGAGTGCTTATGAAGCACCAGTTCAGAATGCTGACAACCAGGAAGAGCCTCGCGCAAGTGCGCCAGGGAGACTGGTTTATGTCAATAGATCTGAAAGACGCCTTTTTCCAAAATAAAATAGAGTGACGTCACAGGCGATTCTTGAAATTCGCCTTCGAGGGCCAGGCATATCAATACACAGTCCTACCGTTCGGCTTATCCCTAGCACCCCGTACATTTACGTAGTGCATGGACGCGGCCCTCGCACACCTGAGACTTCAGGGCATGCGAGTTTTGGACTACTTGGACGATTGGCTGATTCTAGCTCGATCACATTCAGAGCTCATAGAACACAGAACCACATTACTCGAGGATCTCGAGAATCTGGGTCTCACAGTCAATTGGGCGAAGAGTTCCCTGTTTCCCAGCCAGAAAATCTCTTTTCTGGGAACAGTGTGGGATTCGCTGTCTATGACAGCAAGTCTGTCGCCGGAGTGCGAACTGGACATTCAGCGCGCCGCGAAATCCTTTCGCCGCGGCTCTATAGTCCCGCTCAAAAGGTTTCAGAAAATGCTGGGCCTCATGGCCTCGCCATCTTCGGTACTTCAGCTGGGCCTGCTTCGCATACGCCCACTGCAGTTAGGGCTGAAAGCGCGAGTTCCACCCCGGGCATGGAGCTCTGGTCTGTTTCACCTCAGGGTCGACATGAAATGCGTTTCGGCTCTGGAAACTTGGAAAATAGCCGACTGGTGTCAGTCAGGCGTAAGTCTGGGGACTCCCTCGAGTGTGACGGTGGTGTCCACGGACGCCTCCACCTCAGAATGGGGAGCGCTGCTCGAGGGCAGACCGTTCTTTGGCCAGTGGTCAGAACGGGAAAAGCTCCTACACATAAACTGTCTGGAAATGCTGGCAGTCGACAACGCGCTACGGCGCATTTGTTTGAACTTTTATTCATTTCCAGGATATCAGAATCAGAATCAGAATCAGAAAGAGCTTTATTCCCAAGTGTGCTTGCACACACAAGGAATTTGTTTTGGTGCTGAGGCTTCCAGTGGACATATACAAATACAACAAGAAACATGAAACCTAATACTACAAATTATAAGAATAAAGAATAAAAATATAAATATATGAGAATAAAAGTATCACAGTTGGGTTTAGTCAGAATAGACATTTCCAGATTTACAGATTATGAACATATATTTACAGTGTTTTGAATATTATAATTAAATAAATCTACATATAAGTATCACCTGAGTTGTAGGATATTGCACTAAACAGTGGGAGTATTGCACTTAAAGGCGTATGCCTTGGGAGGTGTGTTAACTGTTCAGGAGGGAAATGGCCTGTGGGAAGAAACTGTTCCTGTGCCGAGATGTTCTTGTGGCCAGTGATCTGAGTCTCCGTCTTGACGGTAACAGTTCAAACAGGAGGTGTCCAGGGTGAGTGGAGTCTGTGATGATTTTACCTGCTCTCTTCCTCACTCTGGAAGAGTACAGGTCCTGGAGGGATGGCAGGGGGGCACCAATGATCCTCTCCGCAGTCCGGACTGTCCGTTGTAGTCTCCTGATGTCTGATTTGGTAGCTGAACCAAACCAGACAGTGATGGATGTGCATAAGACAGACTCAATGACGGCTGAGTAGAACTGAATCAGCAGCTCCTGTGGCAAGTTGAACTTCCTCAGCTGGTGAAGGAAGTACAGTCTCTGCTGGGCTTTTTTTACAATGGAGTCAATGTGATTGTCCCACTTCAGGTCCTGAGAGATGGTAGTGCCCAGGAACCTGAATGACTCCACTGCTTCCACAGTGCTGTTCATGATGGTGAGTGGGGGGAGTGCTGAGCTGTTCCTCCTGAAGTCCATGATCATCTCCACTGTTTTGAGCGTGTTCAGCTCAAGGTTGTTGTAACTGCACCAGACAGCCAGCTGTTCAACCTCCAGGCTGTAAGCATACTCGTCACCGTTCCGGATGAGACCGATGACAGTGGTGTCGTCAGCAAATTTCAGGAGCTTGACAGTGGGGTCTTTAGAAGTGCAGTCATTAGTGTACAGGGAGAAGAGCAGTGGGGAGAGAACACACCCTTGAGGGGCGCCAGTGCTGGTGGTGAGAGTCCTGGATGTGTGTTTCCCCAGTCTTACTCGCTGCTGCCGGTCCGTCAGGAAGCTGGTGATCCACTGACAGATCGAGGATGGTATGGAGAGCTGGGTCAGTTTGGCTGTGAGAAGATCAGGCATGATGGTATTGAAGGCTGAACTGAAATCCACAAAGAGGATCCTTGCATAAGTCCCTGGTCTGTCGAGATGTTGCAGGATATAATGCAGTCCCATGTTGACTGCATCATCCACAGACCTGTTTGCTCTGTAAGCAAACTGAAAGGGATCCAGCAGGGGTCCAGTGATGTCCTTCAGGTGGGCCAGCACCAGTCTTTCAAACGACTTCATGACCACAGACGTGAGAGCGACAGGTCTGTAGTCATTAAGTCCAGTGATTTTGTTTTTTTTGGGGACAGGAATGATAGTGGAGCGTTTGAAGCAGCAGGGAACTTCACACTGCTCCAATGATCTATTGAAGATCTGTGTGAAGACCGGGGCCAGTTGGTCAGCGCAGGCTTTTAAACAAGCAGATGAGATGCCGTCTGGGCCTGAGGCTTTCCTAGTCTTCTGTTTTTTGAAGACTCGGCTCACGTCCTCCACACAGACCTTAAGCTCAGGTTGGATGGCAGGAGGGGGGAGTGGGATTGCAGGAGGTGATGGTGAATGTGTGAAGTGCAGGTTAGAGCCTGTGTGTGGTGTGAATGAGGGCTTTTCAAACCTGCAATAAAATGAATTTAAATCGTCAGCCAGGTGTTGATTGTCCACAGATCGGGGGGATGGTGACTTGTAGTTAGTGATGTTCCTCAGGCCATTCCAGACTGATGATGGGTCGTTAGATGAAAACTGGTTTTTCAGTTTTTCAGAGTAGTTCCTTTTAGCAACTCTGATCTCCTTTGTCAGTCTGTTTCTGGCCTGGTTATACAAGATTTTATCCCCACTTCTGTAAGCATCCTCTTTGGCATGACGAAGGTGTTTGAGTTTCCCAGTAAACCATGGTTTATCATTAGTGAATGATAAGAATGTCCTGGTAGGAATGCATGTATCCTCACAGAAACTTATATATGATGTTACAGTATCTGTGAGCTCATCCAGATCGGTGGTAGCAGCTTCAAAAACAGTCCAATCAGTGCAATCAAAGCAGGCCTGTAGATCCTGCTCTGCTTCATTAGTCCATCTTTTAACAGTCCTTAACACAGGTTTAGCTGATTTCAGTTTCTGCCTGTAGGTCGGAATAAGATGAACCAAACAGTGATCAGAGAGCCCCAAAGCTGCCCGTGAGACTGAGTGATACGCATTCCTTATTGTGGTGTAACAGTGGTCCAGTATATTACTGTCTCTTGTGGGACATGTAACGTGCTGTCTGTATTTTGGTAATTCACGGGTAAGATTTGTTAAAATCCCCAATAATTATTAGAAGAGAGTCCGGGTGCCTTTGTTCCGTTTCAGCTATTTCTTCAGCCAGCTGTTGTAGCGCCGCGCTCACGCACGCGTCTGGAGGGATGTAAACATTCACGAGAATGAAAGAGGAAAACACCCGTGGCGAGTAGAAAGGTTTGCAATTAATGAAATGGGTCTCTAAGTTAGGAGAGCATATCTTGTTCAGTGTTGTTATATCTGAACACCAATTTTCGTTAATGTAGAAACACAATCCACCACCTCTCGTTTTCCCCGTTAGCTCCGCGATGCGATCCGCTCAGAACAGCTGGAAGCCCGGCAGATGTATTGCATTGTCCGGTATGGCTTCACTCAGCCAGGTTTCAGTGAAGCACAGAGCAGCAGAGTTAGAAAAGTCCTTGTTAATCCTTGTGAGGAGAAGTAGTTCGTCCATTTTGTTCGGAAGGGATCGGAGGTTCTCAAGATGAATGCTGGGGAGTGCAGTGCGCAGGCCGCGCTCGCGGAGTTTAACCAGCGCGCCTGCACGCTTCCCGCGTTTGCGTCTGACCGCGCGTTTGAACAACACCGCTGCCCCTCCGACGAGAATGTCCAGCAAAACGTCTGAATAATCAAAAACTGTATAGAAGTTTTCTGGTGTGTGTTTCCCAATGTCCAGTAGTTCGTCTTTGGTGAAACTGATAGGAAAATAATGACTAAACACAGGACAAACGGACAAAAACAACACAATAGCTGGAGAGCTCCACACCGAGGCAGCCATCTGCGGCGCCATCTTGGATCAGTCCCCAGATAAAAGGCCGCCACGTCTTAGTCCGGTCGGACAACATGTCAGTGGTGGCATATATAAATCGCCAGGGTGGCGTCAGGTCCCGAAACCTTTACAGGCTGACGGAACGCCTACTGGTCTGGGCTCAGCACAACCTGCTTTCACTGAAAGCAGCGGATGTGCCTGGTCGCCTGAATCTGGGACCAGACTGTCTGTCCAGAAACAATGTCCCAGCAGGGGAATGGTCGCTGCACCCGCAGACGATCCAACTGCTGTGGGAGACATTCGGCAGAGCGCAGGTGGACTTGTTCGCGTCCCAAGAAAACGCTCACTGTCCGAGCAGGGCAGTCTCCAAGAGCAGGGATGCGCTGGCCCACGTATGGCCACGCTGCCCCCTCTATGCTTTTCCCCCCTTCTCGCACCTGCCTCAGGTGCTGGAACGAATCAGAGAAAACGGATGCCCAGTGCTGCTCGTGGCTCCGCTCTGGACGAACCAGAATTGGTTCCCAGTCCTGATGCAGCTGACCAGCACTGCCCTGTGGCCGATACAGGTGAGGAGAGACCTCCTCTCTCAGGCAAAGGGCTCGATTTGGCATCCTCGCCCGGATTTATGATCCCTACATGCATGGGCCATCAACGGGTACCCGCTAACCTCCCAGAGGGAGTGTTAAACACAATCACGCAGGCTAGAGCCCCGTCTACTAGACGGCTCTATTCCTCAAAGTGGTTGGGGTTCTCTGCCTGGTGTCAAGCTCAGGGTTTTCACCCGCAGACTGCGGGGTTACGGAAGTGCTCTCCTTCCTTCAGGAGCTGCTGGATAAGGGCAGAACCCCATCCAGGCTCAAAGTGTATGTGGCGGCCATAGGGGTGTTTGCAAAACCGACGTCTGGCCAGTCACTGGGGAAAAACGACCTGGTCGTGCGATTCCTCAGGGGAGCTCGGAGGCTGAATCCTCCCAGACCCCCCTCAGTCCCTGTGTGGGACCTTTCTACGGTTTTTGAAGCCATGAAAGGTGCCCCATTCGAGGCAATCCATTTGTCAGACATGAAACATCTGTCTCTCAAAACGATATTCCTTATGGCTCTCGCTTCAGTGAAGCGAGTAGGGGACTTGAAAGCGTTTTCAGTAAACGTGTCATGCATGGAGTTTGGGCCTAATGACTCAAAAGTCATACTCAAACCAAGGCATGGGTACGTGCCCAAATCCCTCAACACACCGTTCAGGGCCCCCTGCTTATGTCCCTGTGCACCCTCCCGGTTCATGATGAGGAGGAGGATGCGAGTCTCCTCTGCCCAGTCAGGGCACTGAGAGCTTATGTGTCCCGCTCCTCTGTCTTCAGACAGACTGAGCAGCTCTTCGTTTTGTTTGGCGGACGCTCCAAGGGACTGGCCGTATCAAAACAGAGCCTATCCAGGTGGATAGTCGATGCCATAGCGCTGGCTTACACTTCTAAGGGCCTGCATTGTCCTTTGGGTGTCAGAGAGCACTCCACGAGGGGCGTGGCCTCGTCGTGGGCGTGGTCTAGCGGGATTTCCTTGCAAGATATCTGTATGGCGGCAGGCTAAGGTTTTATAACCTAGAGGTTCCTGCCTTACAGGCCAAGCTGCTGTCGGTCTAGAATTCAGTACTATCTGCCCCGCTGCGCCGGCGCAGAATGCTGAGTTTTGCTTGTGCATCGCTCACTGATCGATAGAACAGCTCCATGGGTGTTGAATATACCCAGTTCAGGCTGAACACGTTTACCCTGTCTGCGTGAAACACTGTTAACATAACTAGCTCCCGTGGGATGCTATTTCATGGGGAATGATGCTTGCAGCCTCTCTTCTCCGACTCTCTGTGAGTCTACGGTGATTATGCATTATATGAGCCCCGGGCTACTGCCCTTGGGACTCTGGTGTCGGATCCCAGTATGCACGGCGTATTGCATTGTGTTCCCCATAGCGTAAGATATTACGCAGTACGAGATATACTCTCGTAAGAGAACGTACTCGGTTACTAACGTAACCTCGGTTCTCTCTAGAGAGGGAGCGAGTACTGTGTATCTTGCCGTGCATACAACAGCGCTTCAGTGATGAAAACCAGTTTGTATCAGCCTGTCGAGCGTATTTATAGGCCAAGGCCACACATATTCTGGCGGGACGTGATGAAATGGGCGCGAAGCGCCCCCATTGGGTATCACTTCACGCAGGGCCTCTCTCGATAGGCTGCTGCTGTTGCCGCAGGGCAGCCAATAGGCGCGCGAGCCGTCTTGCCTATGTCTGCATGCTGCCGCACAGCGTTTTACATTAATTCAAAATTAAGGATAATTTTTGGCTTCAATATCTCGTGGAAAAGAGGTTTTCCCCATAGCGTAAGATATTACGCAGTACTCGTTTCCTCTCTAGAGAGAACTGAGGTTACGTTAGTAACCGAGTACGTATTCTTATTCCCCCTATGTTGTATGAATAATTTAGCATATTGTTAGATCTACTGTATGTACTTCATGGTAACTTCAATAAATATATATGTAAACATTTTCAATGTTTAATTTAGTAAGGTAAACAAAAATAGTACTTTGTTATAAATATGGTAAATAAACAGTATTATTGTACTGTATATATAAAAATATCATGCTATAACCATCTGATCAGTGAACCATGGAGCTACTGCATTTCTTTTTTCTGTAACTGCAGACTATCTAATCTCTTGCGGACTGATAACAAGTTTCTTTATCTTAATTTTGCAAATCTATCCATGAACTCTTTTGCATCTTTTGTCTAATGATGTATCAGTTCTGCTTGATAAGTTTGTTTTGTGCAAGAGTCAGAGTTCTCACCCCAATATCTCACCCATTTGGCACAGGTTGCCATGGTGACCATAACCTGTTATTGTTCAGCCTGGAGTCAAAACCAGTACAAATCAAGAAAATGCAAGATCCACCATAACACATCTGTGTAATATATTGTGAAAAAATTTGCAGATTGCAACCAGATTAAATGGGTTTTTTTTCTAGCATGGTGTACATACAAATTAGCACTTATTTCAATGGATATAATGATACATCTTTAGTCATATTAATTTTTCACCGTAGACTACTCTAATCATACATACCAATACTCTAATCTAATCAAAAGAGCTGCTGCTGTCCTTATCTTCTCCTGCATGCAAGACACTCACGTTTGAGCTCAGCCAGATGGCAGAGAGAGAGAGAATGTGAAAAGAGGAATCTATGCTGATCTAGGGAAAGATGTCAATCTTCTATCCTCTGAATAGGTGGACAGTTATCAAAGCCCAGAGCAGAGCCAAGATTAAGGTCAACCTGCTCGTCTGTTGTTATAAAGGCTGACAAGATTCTTCTCATGGCTGCCGGGCAAAGAAAACAAATTCTTGATCATCTCTGCAGAGTGTGATGCACTGGATTGACATGTTCTCAGTAAGCTCTTTCAGCATAGACTGGATCCACTGCACAAGAATAGTAAAAACAGAGACTCATGCTTTTAGATACTATGTGGTAGTGTTTCTCAACTGGTCGGTCGCAGGGCCATTTTGAGTGGGTCAAGGAGTTGTGTAGTCATAGACGCAGATTAAATTCCAAAAAAATTGGGTCGTGGTTTAATGACCTTGGAAAATTGTGGGCCCCATAGCTAAACCAGTTCAGAACCACTGCTAAATGGTATGTTATAACTGTATGGTTTTTATTTGTGTGCTATGAATTAACTAAATGTCTCTGTCTGCTATCTTCAAGGCTGAAGCATGTATTTTCTGCACCAGTACTGTCACTACCCTGTAGTTTCAACAGGTTATCAAACAGGTTTCCCAAAAGTCCCCTGGTCTGCCATTGGTCAATCAAAACAGACATTTCTACCCTAAACTCATGGCATTGGTTGAGCAATGTCATGCCAGTTGAAGTTGAAAACAAACAGAGAAATCTTTTGATAGCACAACAGAATCGGTAGGACATGTTCGACTGAATTGAATTGATTGGCGAGATCTGCCGCTTGCAGGAGGGAGAGGAGTTGAAAACAGAGCTGTCAAGTTGGACACTTTGCTTCCCATGGTGATGCTTGTGTGGTGTTTGCAAATTTTGTAGAGCTTAGAATCACTTTTTTTCTTTCAAATAGAGATTACAATTTCCCCACGATTCTAAACAGACAACTAAACAAAATGAGTAATTTACTAGAGATTTTGACAAAATGTTCCTGTAGTCTGTTTAAAAATGTTTAATTTATGTGAATTAATTATTTTTTATAAATCGATTTGAATGTATTATTCAGAGATTCACTCTTAAATACTTGTTTCATTATTGGAAGAAAGAATCTCTTGAATTGATTAATTGACAATGACTTTTTTTAACAGTCAGTTGTCTCCACCTACTGGTGTAACAATGTAATGATACAATTGATTTTTGGAGCGCCAAGTTTCTTTCAAAAGGTGATTTTCTCTATTTTGATAGCTACCATAGACATCAGTGTTTTTATCTGAAGTTTAAACTTGTATCTTACTTTTGTGATAATTTGAATATTTGTAACAGAAATAATGATACAGTGGTGTTGAAAAGACTGTTTGTGAAGCTGTTTCGTACCTATGATAACTACTGCTTTTTCTGGGTCAGCGGCAGCGCAAAGCAGATGAGAGTTTTGCTTACCCAAAAAATTTTCTGAGGGCAAAAAGGAAAATGATTGGTTTACAGCTTCAACCAATGAAACTTAAGCGAAGGCAGGGTCAAGACGTTTGAACGTGCTGGGCTCTGAATACAAGACAAACAGATGTTCGTGGGGGAGAACGCATCTAATGCAAGGTGAGTGAATTTACTAAATATTTTGTTAAAATTCACCATCCTCTAACGTTTATAAAGATAATCAGTGAACATTAAAATGCACAGAACTAATAATCATTGTCTAAATATCGTATTGTATGCATTTTGATTTGACTTTTTAATAACTGGTGTAAAAGATGCTTTTCCAATGCTACCTCGCTGTGTGTGAAATTGATATGGGATGACAAAACTCATTCAAATCTCGCGACATTTCAACGGTCAAAATTATACATCTACCGGCCTAGCGCTGCTATCAGGACAGGAGTAATCAGTAGATTCAAATCGCTGTTATTTTAGTGTATTACGCACTGCTCTCATGGCAGGAGTACTCAATAGATTCAAATCACTGTTATTTTAGTGTATTACACACTGCTCTCAGGACAGGAGTACTCAATAGATTCAAATCACTGTTATTTTAGTGTATTACGCGCTGCTCTCAGGACAGGTCTACTCAATAGAGTCAAATCACTGTTATTTTAGTGTATTACGCGCTGCTCTCATGGCAGAAGTACTCAATAGATTCAAATCGTTGTTATTTTAGTTTATTACGCGCTGCTCTCATGGCAGGATTGCTCAATAGATTCAAATCGCTGTTATTTTTGTGTATTACGAACTGCTCTCAGGACAGGAGTACTCAATAGATTCAAATCGCTGTTATTTTAGTGTATTACGCACTGCTCTCAGGACAGGAGTACTCAAGAGAGTCAAATCGCTGTTATTTTAGTGTATTACGCGCTGCTCTCATGGCAGGATTGCTCAATAGATTCAAATCGCTGTTATTTTAGTGCATTACGCACTGTTCTCAGGACAGGAGTACTCAATAGTCAAATCGCTGTTATTTTAGTGTATAACGCACTGCTCTCAGGACAGGAGTACTCAATAGAGTCAAATCACTGTTATTTTAGTGTATTACACGGTGCTCTCATGGCAGGATTGCTCAATAGTCAAATCGCTGTTATTTTAGTGCATTACGTGCTGCTCTCATGGCAGGATTGCTCAATAGATTCAAATTGCTGATATTTTAGTGTACTACATGCAGCTCTCATGGCAGAAGTACTCAATAGATTCAAATCGTTGTTATTTTAGTGTATTATGCGCTGCTCTCAGGACAGGAGTACTCAATAAAGTCAAATCGCTGTTATTTTAGTGTACTATGCACTGCTCTCAGGACAGGAGTACTCAATAGAGTCAAATCGATGTTATTTTAGTGTATTACCCGCTGCTCTCATGGCAGGATTGCTCAATAGAGTCAAATCACTGTTATTTTAGTGTATTACGCACTGCTCTCAGGACAGGAGTACTCAATAGAGTCAAATCGCTGTTATTTTAGTGTATTACGCACTGCTCTCATGGCAGGATTGCTCAATAGATTCAAATGGCTGTTATTTTAGTGTACTACTGTACATGCAGCTCTCATGGCAGAAGTACTCAATAGATTCAAATCGTTGTTATTTTAGTGTATTACAAACTACTCTCAGGACAGGAGTACTCAATAGATTCAAATCGCTGTTATTTTAGTGTATTACGCACTGCTCTCAGGACAGGAGTACTCAATAGAGTCAAATCGCTGTTATTTTAGTGTATTACGCGCTGCTCTCATGGCAGGATTGCTCAATAGATTCAAATCGCTGTTATTTTAGTGTACTACATGCAGCTCTCATGGCAAAAGTAGGCCTACTCAATAAATTCAAATCGTTGTTATTTTAGTTTATTACGCGCTGCTCTCATGGCTGGATTGCTCAATAGATTCAAATCGGTGTTATTTTAGTGTATTACGCACTGCTCTCAGGAGAGGAGTACTCAATGGTCAAATCGCTGTTATTTTAGTGTATTACGCGCTGCTCTCATGGCAGGATTGCTCAATAGTCAAATCGCTGTTATTTTAGTGCATTACGTGCTGCTCTCATGGCAGGATTGCTCAATAGATTCAAATCGCTGTTAGTTTAGTGTACTACATGCAGCTCTCATGGCAGAAGTACTCATAGATTCAAATCGTTGTTATTTTAGTGTATTATGCGCTACTCATAGGACAGGAGTACTCAAAGTCAAATCGCTGTTATTTTAGTGTACTATGCACTGCTCTCATGGCAGGAATAGATTAAAATTGCTGTTATTTAAGTGTATTACGCACCGCTCTCAGGGTAGAGTACTCAATAGATTTAAATCACTGTTATTTAATTGTATTACACGCTGCTCTCAGGGCAGAGTACTCAATAGATTCATATCGATGTTATTTTAGTGTACTGCCACATAGAATTCTTTTAAATAAACACATCACATAAAAACATTCAGTAATGTTATGATGGTGGATAAGGAGAACCCAGGCACAGGCAGAGTACACTAAACACACGATTTATTGACAACAAAAGGTGAAAATAATGCCCACAATGGGGTAAAAGAAGACAAGGCAGAGGATAACTAACTAACAGCAAACAAACTAACAGGATCTTCACAGGACACGTAACTAAGACACGATACTCACAGGTAACATTAATCAATGACTCAACACGAAACTAGAGCAATCACAGGCAGGACTTCACAGAGAATAACACCACAGCAGGTTTAACAATGAACTGACACAGGACAGCAAACACAAGGGGATTAAATAGGGCGGGGGTAGGCAAGTTCGGTCCTAAAGAGCCGCTGTCCTGCAGAGTTTGGCTCCAACACTGAAAAAAATCTGCCTATAGCCTTAGTAATCCTGAAGACATTGATTAGCTTGTTCAGGTGTGTTTGATTAGGGTTGGAACTAAATTCTGCAGGACAGCGGCTCTCTAGGACCGAAATTGCCTACTCCTGAAATAGGGGAACACTAATGACGAGGACAGGTGAAGGTGACTAGACAATAAAGACGAGAGGGCGGGGTCACGTAACAAGACAACACAAGCACATGGCCCACAAAAGGCCATGTGCTTGCACACAAAACATGGGTCTGTCATGATCCTGCCACAAGACCAGGGAAAATCAAAGACATGATGGCAGAATCATGAAGGAACCCCCACCTTAAGGAGCGGCTTCCAGACCCTCCTCAAGGGGACATCAAACACAAGACAAGACTGACTGAGACAAAGAAATGAACCAACAAAACATGACAAATAATAACAAAGGCATACAAGAAAAGACAATAACTGGGTTAGGGTGACACAACAAAAACAATAAACAAGGCAAGGGCGGTGGACGAAACACAAAGTTCTTAGGGGGCAGTCCAGGGTGAATAGGTGGGTCAGGGGTCTTGGGTCTTCGGGAAGAGGGTGTGGGCTGCGGATGACGGGTCCGGGCAGGCTTGGGTGGAACAGTCCGGGGTTGGACAGTGAACGACGGAACATGACTCTTGACAGAGGAACAACCGGTAACACAACAGGACACCTGACAGGGGAAATGGGCAGCTGTGGAGCTGAAACAGGAACTGGGCTCCCCGATGACGGCTCGGAACCAACGCTCCACATCTGCGCCTCGGAAACAGCGTCGTCTGTAGCTGTCTCTGGCACGGCGCTCTCTGTAGCTGGCTCAGGAACGGCGCTCTCTGTAGCTGGCTCAGGAACGGCGCTCTCTGTAGCTGGCTCAGGAACGGCGCTCTCTGTAGCTGGCTCAGGAACGGCGCTCTCTGTAGCTGGCTCAGGAACGGCGCTCTCTGTAGCTGGCTCAGGAACGGCGCTCTCTGTAGCTGACTCAGGAACGGCGCTCTCTGTAGCTGACTCAGGAACGGCGCTCTCTGTAGCTGACTCAGGAACGGCGCTCTCTGTAGCTGACTCAGGAACGGCGCTCTCTGTAGCTGACTCAGGAACGGCGCTCTCTGTAGCTGACTCAGGAACGGCGCTCTCTGTAGCTGACTCAGGAACGGCGCTCTCTGTAGCTGACTCAGGAACGGCGCTCTCTGTAGCTGACTCAGGAACGGCGCTCTCTGTAGCTGACTCAGGAACGGCGCTCTCTGTAGCTGACTCAGGAACTCTGTAGCTGTAGGTACAGGACTATGAGATGTGGCAGGAATTTTCAAGGATCTTCACAAGACTCAAAAGGTAATCAGACAAGGCTTTGGCAGCGACGATGACTGGCATCCCTTGATGAGCTGACACTGACTGCAGAACTGCTGCCGCAGCAAAATCTGCCACAGCTCTCTCTGCAGCTAACACAGGAACAGTGCTCATGACTGCAGACTCAGGTACAGCGCTCTATGCAGCAGACTTGCATGCCGAGCTCTCAGTTGCAGCAGCGGGCTCTGGAACAGCGCTTGCAGTAGCGGGCTCTGGAACAGCGCTTGACGAAGGATGGGAGGCTCCCCTCTTCCTCCTGGGATGGGAAGACGAGACCATAGCCGGAACTGAGACAGGTTGGGGAAGCACAATGGGAACTGTGCCGGGCGAAGGAGAGGCCTTCTCTGGCAGGACTGACTCCGTCGCAGAGGACTCAGAAGGCGAGTCCCAAGAGGTCCGTCTCCCTCGAAAACAGCAGGGGGTAGATGGAGTGCCAGGAGTCGTGGGGGAACCAGCCTAGTCCCCAAGCGTCGCGACGCCTATCATTCGACCCTACGGACCCTTCGGGGCAGAAGGTGAAGACCTCGAGGATGGAAGGTTGACACTCCTCTTGTTGAGGGGGTAAGACAACCAGACTTCTCTAAGGGGGTCCAGATAACGCTTGGCAGGGACGGGCAAACGGTCTGCAGGGTTCGGTTTTGGTCGGTTCAATCTGTTATGATGGTGGATAAGGAGACCTCAGGCGCAGACAGAGTACACTAAACACACGATTTATTGACAACAAAAGGGGAAAATAATGACCACGATGGGGTAAAACAAGACAAGGCAGAGGATAACTAACTAACAGCAAACAAACGAACAGGATCTTCACTGGACACGTAACTAAGACACAATACTCACAGGTAACATTAATCAATGACTCAACACGAAACTAGAGCAATCACAGGCAGGACTTCACAGAGAATAACACCACAGCAGGTTTAACTCTTCGGGGTCGCCGATCACGCCGGCGTGATCAAGTTACATGACCAGTTTAAGACGTCGAAGCATAAAAACAAAGTCACGTTGAGCGCTGCCGTCCACTTCTGTCGAAAGTGCTGGCTTGAAATTCTATTTTACTTTTTGTTTTGTGTTGATAGACCAAGTAAAAACGGAGATATTATCATTTAAACTTTATATAAAAAAATACTGACGCGTTCGTAAAAGAACGCAAGATGGGATGCGACAGGCGTTGCATTTATTCTAATAACTTCGTCGGTTTTTGTCATAAAACAAAACGGAGAAAAATGTATGAATCTGCTGACTCTGCTCTTCAGGCTGCACAATTTAGGGAATGGAGGAGGAGCCAACTGAGCTAAGACGCAAAATTGAAAGGCAGAGGATTTACGGAGTTGATAAAGAGAGACATATATACGGTTATATATATCATGTATAGAGAGATATTATTGCTAGTTTTTGGAAGAGTTTGAGTAGATTTTGAGAGTAGTTTAGGAGTAGTGTAGATAGTTTAGGTAGTTTAGGAGTAGATTTAGATAAACTGTTTTGAGGAAAGGCACAGATAAAAATAAAAAAACACCTGATATTTGTTGTAAATAGTTGTATGTATAATTTGATTTTGTGTTCATTTTACCTTTTGTATGGTATATTTGCACTATTGAGGAACCCCTCTTACTCAAGGAATGAAAGCCCTGTAATGTAGCTATCTGTGTAATTGTACATGAAGTGTTTTGTAGAGTTTCTAAGCAAAAAAGAAAAGAAAAAACGCCTATTGCCACACCTGCTTTTTGCTGCATATAGTTTAATTTTATCTCAATTTTACATTTTTTTATGTTGTATTTGCACTATTTGCGAACCCTCATACTCTGGGAATGCAAGGCCTTAAATATAGCTCTCTGTATAATTGTGTGCACAACATTTTTTTTAAAAGTGGCTGAGCTAAAAAGAAAGAAAAAAAGCCTATGGCTACACCCGCTTTTTTTTGTAAATCATATTTTTTTTTGTATATAGGTTGATTATATCTGAATTGTACCTGTATATGTTGCATTTACAACTTGTGTTTACATTTTAAACCTTTTAAAATGCTTCATTGAGCATGTTTGTGTTTTTTGTAGTAGAAAAGCTATAATTTTTCTATTCGGATTTTGTGTTTTTTGTGTGATTTTGGGTCCAGTATGTTGATAGAGTACATCAAAGTGAAAAACTAATTGTCTGATCATATAGGTGATGTTGTGCTGAAAAAAATTATACCAAACATTGGTATGGTAAACATTTGTTTATGTTGAAAAAATTAAAAAAAAATAAAAGTACTCAAAAACGGCCAAAATAGCCCAAGACTCCGAAGGGTTAAGAATGAACCAACACAGGACAGTAAACACAAGGGGATTAAATAGGGGAACACTAATGACGAGGACAGGTGAAGGTGACTAGACAATAAAGACGAGACGAGGATAACAGGGGGGCGGGGTCACGTAACAAGACAACACAAGCACATGGCCCACAAAAGGCCATGTGCTTACACACAAAACATGGGTCTGTCATGATCCTGCCACAAGACCAGGGGCCTATACCCTGAAGCCGGTTTAGGTGGCTAGCCAGCTATGTTTCAGTTTAGTTCACGTCAACCCTGGGTTTTAGGGACCATGAAAGTGGTTTGGCTTTTAGCAGTGTTCATCACCATAGTAACTTACGCTCCACGGCTAACCTGGTCCGGGGCAGGTTATGTTCTAGGTAAGAGGTTGCAAACTGAACGGCAAATTAAAGGTAACTACATAGCAAATGATTTTTAAAGACAAAATCGTCTGGTTTTTAGTGATGCTTATTTAGAATAATACATTTGTATGATTTAGATATTATTTATGTAATTATTATACCCTTTATCAATCACACATGTACAATTTTAGTTCATCAATTATTATTACGCAGTTTAAATGAATAAATATATAAAGGTAATATAAATACGCTTTAGCATCAATAGATGAAGCTATAAAATGACTACATGTGAGCTTAAATGTTCAATTCTCTCTATACCTTTATCAGCTGTATAAAATAACTTCACAACTTTTACTTGCACTGATATACAGTAGCGAGACTTTTTCTTTTAGCTGTCCTCTTTCATAGACAGCTGTTTTCTTCTTGCTGTGTAAATTTGTTTACATTCTTACTATTTTAATACTTTTATTTAATAAGTGAATTGCGCTGCTTCTCTCGCGAGAAATTAATCTCAGTTTCACTCTTTCTCAACATGTGATTGGCTGCTCTGTCAAGTCTTCGTTGTCGATTAGGAACCTAGGTGTGCTCTTTGATTCCAATCTTTCTTTTGAAAGTCACATGTCTAGTATCTGTAAAACTGCATGAGGTGCTTCATATCCCTCACTCCGGTAACTGTCCATCCTGGATCTGTCCCCGTTGTTTTAAAAAGTAAGAATGAAAAGCACAATAAGGCATTAGCATGACCGCATCCAGCTAGCCAGGCCTTTCTACTGTTCCAGCTCCGAGAGAGGCCTCGCGCATTGCTTCCCTTTATCGCTAGCGTGTGACTGTCTGATGGAGACGGATGCGCATGGGCGCGGGTACGCACTTGGGGCGCTAAAAGAATCGCCCATAGCTGACTAGATTTGAGCTCGCTGATTGGCTACAGGTTATGTCAAACATTTTTATCTTAAATCAGCTATTGGCTAAGCTGCTTCAGAGACCCACCTCCCTCGCCCCAGAGCTGATGAGTCGTGCAGACATGAGGAGACGTGTAGAAAAAGCAGACATTTAGAATTTCTATCACATTTTCACATATAGTGGGTGTATTCAATATACCAAACACACAAATATTGCCAATTTGAATACATAATTTATGATTCTATTTACTTATATATTGTTTGTGGCCCTAGCGCTGGGCCCTTTATTGGCCAGCCGCCCCTGGATAACACAATTTCCATTTTGGGTAAAGTATCATTTTAACGTAGTAGTTAACACTTTAATATAGAATTGTATTATTTAGTAACTTAAAGAAGAAGAAAAAACGCATATCACCTTTAAGAAATAGGGTCTCTTAAAAGTCTTTAAAAAAAGAAATTGCAAAAATGTTTTACTTGTACTTATGATGTTACGAGTTTATAATGCCATGTAATTTTTATTAACCATTTTAAATGGTCAGTTAATGCTTTTTTATTTGTTCCCACAATGCCCTGATGCTGCAAAAAGAAACTCTTTGTCACAGAAACAGGGTGAAGGATTACTTATAGCAGATTTATATCTAAAGACATCTCTCTTTCTCACAAAACTAATAATAGTGCTTCTCGGAAAACTGCACCCAAACGGTTCCGGAGAGACCTGTTTACTGAGAAAACCTAATGATTTTTTTATGATTGAGTGAGCTTACTCATAAAAATTCTCTCTCCCAACTATCTAAATGATGAATCATCCATCTTTGGTGAAACAAACTCTTAATATTCCAGAAAGAAAGAAGAACAAAACTCAAATATTTGAAAATGAAAATGTATGCTCACCTGACTCCATATACATTTAATAAAGGTAGTGTATAATGAATTCTTGTAATCCAGGTCAGTGTTTGATGGAAGGTCCGTGTGAAATTGTGATGGACCCTTAAGGAGAGCAGTTGTCAGATTCTCAACATGAAAGTTAGATGAGAAGATGGGGCTGGAAACAGCAGACTGAGGACTCTCGATTGACAACAACTCACTTTTCGAATTAACAATTAGCTTGTCTTTTTGAGAGAGCTTTTCTGCATTTAATAATTTAGGTTTAGCTTTATGTGATTTTAATGTTTACCCCAGCAATTGAAGTGTCTATATTTAAGTTACTAGGCTATTTCCTAACAGTCTAGTGAATGCATTTTGATAAACTCAATTTTTTGACATGTTCTAAAACCAGCTTCCTCAATGCTGGATGATGTGGGTGGTTGCCAGGGTGGCGCTATGGGGTTGCTAAGGTGTTGATGAGTGTATTTAGTATGTTGCTATGAGGTTCTGGGAAGCTGATAGAATGTTTTTGGTGGTTGATTTCAAATCCCCAACCCTAAGTATATGTTTGCTTTAGCCATATTGTGAGAGAACGGTGCGAGGCCGGTGGCGAGTGATAATGAGTGTCACCTATGAGACACACCGGTCTCGCATCTCTCACGGAGGAGCGGAAGCATAAAGGAGGAGCGACGATTGTGAAGAGTGAGAGAGGACAGGCCTGTGTTTATGTTGTGTTTTATTTGTGTTTTGTGTAGCCAGCAGTCGTCCGCGAGGGGCTGCTGGCAGACTTTTGGTTTTTGTATTTGTTTTATTTGATTATTAAAGTTTTTTATTGTCTGCCAGTTCCCGCCTCCTTCTTCCCTGAACTATGATCTTCGTTACACATATATTATAATATAATTTTTTTTTATAAAGACAAAATATAGCCTATTTACCTAATATGTATGGTACAATCTACAGTACCATAAATCTTAAGACAATTATATAAGATAAATTATATTTTTGACTTGAATCCAATCAGTTAATTTATGTTATCACATTAAGCACATTATTTAGTCAAGCAAAATAAAATCCAATCAAATGGACTCTGAAACATTATTTGTTGCATATTGTATACAATTTCACAAAGTATTCTTAAAAAAATAGTAGGCAGTGTGCACTGTGTACTGGGCAGTAAGCAGTAAGGAAGATGGATTCATGATGTACTTATATACATTTTGAATTGTTTTACCTTTAAAAAAAGTGCACCTTTAAACCATTTTAAATACAACACAGATATATATTACTTCAAGTAAGATGTTATTATAGTGTTTGGTTCAATGTTTATTCAGATGAATGAATCCTTAACTTTGAAATCAGTATGATAAACTATGCCTTTTACAAAGAAATCTTGCATTCAAATTAAATTAAACTTGAAATATTGTTAAAATTGCAATTGTTATTGATTTACCTGTGAAAACTTTAAATAAAATAGCACAAAAAATATACATTTACAAGGTAGATCTAAACAAAACCGTTATAGGTCAATATAAATATCCTTATTAAATTATCAATTATTGGGTTTCAGTAGTGACACATTTGGGATCAAGGAAAAATATATATAAAAAAATCTGAAAAAACAATATGAGAATTTACTGCACAATTATTAGAAATGTGTACCTTGGATATTATATAATTTGCATACATACAAAATTTGTGGAAACAGACATTTTTTTAAAGATGTTTCCATCTCCATTCTGTAATGGCCCAATAGCAGTACAGTACTGTATATTATGTTGCTGTCACTTTATTTCACAGATCTAATATACACGTGATTTCTGTACTTGATTCTTATGTTCACAGATATAACATAATGTATTTGACAGTTTCAATAGAGAATCAATATTAAGACGTCGAAGAGAACTTAATTTAATACTCATGGGATGCGCCGCCTGACATCCAGCTTTCTGTGTGCGTGTGCTTCAGATGTGTGCACTCAGAAAACCATATATCAGAAGTCAAGACTGATATTGTTTTACTAAACAGATGTTTTGTTAGTTTTTGGCTGAGTATCAGAGGCACAGGCTCCGCCCTCTTCTGAATGGGGGCCGGGATCATCAGCCTATTTGCATTTAAAGACATATGCGCGAAAACTTACTTGGTTACTAACGTAACCTCGGTTCTCTAACGAGTACTGCGTAATATCTTTCGCTATCGGGAAAACCTCTTTTCCACGAGATATTGAAGCCAAAAATTATCCTTAATTTTGAATTAATGTAAAACGCTGTGCAGCAGCATGCAGACATAGGCAAGACGGCTCGCGCTCCTATTGGCTGCCCTGCGGCAACAGCAGCAGCCTATCTGGGGGGCCTAATGGGGGCATTTTGCGCCCATTTCGTCCCGTCCCGCCAGAAAGGGCGTGGTCTCGCCCTATAAACATAGCTCGATTAGGCTGGTACAACTTATTTTCATCTCTTCAGCGAAGCATCACCGCATCACTGAATCCAGAGTGAGAAGCCACGCCGCACACAGCGGGACGAGCCTTGAGTCTGAAGTCGCTGGCATCACCGCCTTTAGCCGCCGCACCTGCTACGCTTTGCGGCATTTACAACATCGTATAATAAATGATCTGTGGGGTATTTTGAGCTGAGAATCAGAGCCGGTCCGAGCCTTTTGGGGGCCCTAAGCAGAATTTGATTTGGGGGCCCCTCCCACTACGCGAAGTCACCTGTGCTTGACGATTATTGACACAAATGTCACACAATAATGATACATTATAAATGAATACAGTGAGGTTATGTATTAATACAAAATAAATACTTAATAAAAAATAGATGCCTACTTAAATAAAAAAGTTTTAACTTTTACTTTACTCTTTCACTAACTCTTTGAAACTTCTTAAAACAAAACATATCAAATAAATGATTTGCTAAAATAATGACACAACTGAGATATCAGAAACATATCTGATAAATAAGAGCAAGGGTTCAACAATGACAATTATTGTTGAAAACTGTAAAAATATTATTATTTCTCAACTGTCTCAATACAGTGTAACTTTCCTGAAAATCTTTTTTATTATTATTATTGTAACAGACTTTGTTGGATTGTACATGACAGAATCCAACAAAGTCTGTTACTATAATCCCGGCGGTAATGATGTACTGGCGCTCGTTGTATGTGTGTATGCAATCTATTTTTCCCATCGGGGCTTGCCGTAGATTGGGTCGTGCGCAGCGCACTTGGTAGTGGGAGTGTCGCGGGTTTTTGGAGTTAGTGATCTGATGTGTAGTATAATAAAGTGGAGAAGAGTTCAAACTGCTATGTTTATTATTTATTCAAACTGCTAACCTTACACCTAGAATGTTAAGTTCCCCTGCGGCTATTTTCTCCAACTTAAACTGATACCGTGACTATGCGCAGTTGCGCGCGAATTGTCTATGCACTCGCGAGGTGTCTAGATTATGCGCAAGACTTAAACGCTGGCAGACACAGCAGCAGTTGTTGGCAGGTATATTGATCATGAAATCAGATTTTTCTTGTCTTGAATTATTCATTTATTCATTCATTCATTCATGTCACTTGTTTAACTCATCTAAAAAAAATTAAAAAATTGAACTCGATTGGGGGGCCCCCTGTTCGCTTATGCCTCGGGCCGGCCCTGCTGAGACTTATATTACATTTTGGTAAAAGGGGTATAAAAGGTAATCTTTAAGCAGCTAGTGTGGTTCACAGTGTTGTTTGTATATTTTTTGTGCCTGCGTATTAATGGGTGAAAGTATTTATTAAACGACAAATATTAATTGATTAGGTGTTCACTTCATTTAGGTTGGACAAACTTCTACCTGACCAATGTGTCCCATATTGTCTGACAACTAATGACATTTTCCACAGCAAAGAATCCTATTAATCCTAGCCAAAATTTAATCAAAACTGTATCATAATAAAAGGATTTATTCAATTAAAATGCAAATGGGTCTTTGTTTCTGCATGGTCTGGCTGATCAGGAAAAAGACTTAGGCATAATGTGTTTGTGTTGGAAATAACACTGCGCTATTCAAACGGATGAAACAATATCGTTGATATCATTTCATGCAAGAGTACCAAGATAAATATTAAAATGAAATCTGTAATTTAACACCTTATATACACAATCCTTGTGTTAGGGCGAAGTGTTAGGTACACTTATAACCTGTCTTTGCAGAAAAATACTTAATAGGTTCCACGACAACCATGAAAGCCTGAGGATGTCGAGATCAATAACCTTTGAATACTATTGTGGATCTCAGGTCTTAAACAATGTGTTTAAAATGGGTTTATTGAGTATGATAGCTGTGTGTACATGCATGACTGGGTAGCTTGTGGGGTGAAGGGGATGACGTCAAATTTGAAGAAAAAGATTAAAGACTGTACTTTATAAAGATGTTTTCTGCGTGTGTGGTTGATTTTATTCATATAGAAATTAATCCCTTGTGAGATAGTTTGTCGTATGGTATATTGCTTATTCGGTAAAAGAAAATGGTTTGGAAATGTGGAGGAAAAACCTGATTCCCTCTGTGTAGGGTTAGAGCATTTAGCAATAAACATTTTTAGTAGACTTATGACATACATACACTGATAGCTTACTGGCTGCTTTCAGTACATGGTGTTGTTCTGAATCTGATTCTAAATGCAGTATCATCTGATGTGGATAAAAGATATAGGATGTTACGACAAAGACCAAATGAAAAGCAAAAGGAGAGCAACATCTGCTGGATATGATGGGAACTGCAATGAATGACAAATTAAAAATGAACAGAAATACCTAGGCCTGCTTTGTGTTAGGGTTCCTTTAATGAACAAACGTCATTTGAAGTCAGCATGAAACAGAAGTTGCAACAGTCTTTTCTTCCCTGTTGTGACATATATCCGAGTGAAAAGGCTTTTGGAATGAGAACAAAAATGTAGGACGGGATTTGATTTCATCCTCGGGAAATGACTGAATCGTAGGAAGTTGGAGGTTAAAGATAAATTGCAACCAATGAAGACATACTTTTTAAAATTGTTAAAAAAATAAATAAATACTCAAAATACTAAAGAGGTAAAGAAAATAAAAATGAAATTCAGAATAAGTTTTCTAATAAAAAGTCTTGATATTTTAGGATTAGATTAATCCGGATTAATGGTACTTAAGATAATTTTAAGGAAAAAAAATAAAAATAAATACTTATTAAGAACAACATTCATATTTAGAAAAAAATATTTATTTTTTTAAAGCTGCAGTAGGGAGTTTTGAGAAAATGTTGACTTAGCCTGAAAATTTGAACAAGCACAACTTACAGGTCCAACCCCCTTTGCTCTGAGCTGCGCTACAGCCCTCCCTCCACAGCTCCTCACCCACAGCCCCTCCCTCCACAGCTCCTCCCCCACAGCTCCTCCCCCACAGCTCCTCCCTCCACAGCTCCTCCCCCACAGCTCCTCCCTCCACAGCTCCTCCCCCACAGCTCCTCCCCCACAGCTCCTCCCTCCACAGCTCCTCCCCCACAGCTCCTCCCCCACAGCTCCTCCCTCCACAGCTCCTCCCTCCACAGCTCCTCCCCCACAGCTCCTCCCTCCACAGCTCCTCCCCCACAGCTCCTCCCCCACAGCTCCTCCCTCCACAGCTCCTCCCCCACAGCTCCTCCCCCACAGCTCCTCCCTCCACAGCTCCTCCCTCCACAGCTCCTCCCCCACAGCTCCTCCCTCCACAGCTCCTCACCCACAGCCCCTCCCTCCACAGCTCCTCCCCCACAGCTCCTCCCCCACAGCTCCTCCCTCCACAGCTCCTCCCCCACAGCTCCTCCCTCCACAGCTCCTCCCCCACAGCTCCTCCCCCACAGCTCCTCCCTCCACAGCTCCTCCCCCACAGCTCCTCCCCCACAGCTCCTCCCTCCACAGCTCCTCCCTCCACAGCTCCTCCCCCACAGCTCCTCCCTCCACAGCTCCTCCCCCACAGCTCCTCCCCCACAGCTCCTCCCTCCACAGCTCCTCCCCCACAGCTCCTCCCCCACAGCTCCTCCCTCCACAGCTCCTCCCTCCACAGCTCCTCCCCCACAGCTCCTCCCTCCACAGCTCCTCCCCCACAGCTCCTCCCTCCACAGCTCCTCCCCCACAGCTCCTCCCCCACAGCTCCTCCCTCCACAGCTCCTCCCTCCACAGCTCCTCCCTCCACAGCTCCTCCCCCACAGCTCCTCCCTCCACAGCTCCTCCCTCCACAGCTCCTCCCCCACAGCTCCTCCCCCACAGCTCCTCCCTCCACAGCTCCTCCCCCACAGCTCCTCCCTCCACAGCTCCTCCCCCACAGCTCCTCCCTCCACAGCTCCTCCCTCCACAGCTCCTCCCTCCACAGCTCCTCCCCCACAGCTCCTCCCTCCACAGCTCCTCCCTCCACAGCTCCTCCCTCCACAGCTCCTCCCTCCACAGCTCCTCCCCCACAGCTCCTCCCTCCACAGCTCCTCCCCCACAGCTCCTCCCTCCACAGCTCCTCCCTCCACAGCTCCTCCCCCACAGCTCCTCCCCCACAGCTCCTCCCTCCACAGCTCCTCCCTCCACAGCTCCTCCCTCCACAGCTCCTCCCCCACAGCTCCTCCCTCCACAGCTCCTCCCTCCACAGCTTCTCCCCCACAGCTCCTCCCTCCACAGCTCCTCCCTCCACAGCTCCTCCCTCCACAGCTCCTCCCCCACAGCTCCTCCCCCACAGCTCCTCCCTCCACAGCTCCTCCCCCACAGCTCCTCCCCCACAGCTCCTCCCTCCACAGCTCCTCCCCCACAGTGGAGCCTGCCGTGAACGCGCAGGCTAGTAAGTAGAGGCTGACATTTTTTCGGGAATCCCACGGGTCACGGGATTCCCGTGGGATTCCTGCAGGATGGGAGTCATCTTTGCTATTAATCACAGGATTTGGACGGTACAGGATAAATGGTTAACGGGAGCAGACGGGAATAAACCAATACAGGGTTCCCGCGGATCCTTAAAAAGTCTTAAAAAGTCTTAAATTAGATTTTTAAAATTTAAGGCCATAAAAAGTCTTATAAAGTCTTATTTTTACTTATGAAAGGTCTTAAATTTTAGATGACACTTCGACTTAGACATATCTAAATGTTTTCCAAATTAAAACTATCTAATTAGTGTAGTATTATTTTATATTATTCTATCTTTGTGGATTTGCTTGTTCACGTGACAATTCGCATCACATTCGCGGCCGGCAGAATAACGTCTGTCTCCTGCACGTGAGAGAGGAGAGAAGAAGAAAGTTGGCAAATGTCAGTTCAGTAGTAAGTTCATTCTTTTTGCGTAGGGGTGTGCGATGTGTATTGTCTACTATGACATTGTTTTAACGATGTACGAGGCACTGTGAGCTGACATCGCATTTGTCTCTCGTGCTTTCACTGCGTGATGTGTCAGTGCAGTTATAGGTAGGCCTATGTCCCCAAATTAGTTTTTGTCTTATATTTATATTATGTTCTTATATTAGAATATCACATCAGTAAGAGTGCCGTTTTCCCGTGCACAAGTGTGATATTTTGTTATACAATTAGGGTGACCAGATTTCTCGGAGTGGAATACGGGACAGATACAGAACGCATGCGTATAGAGGGAATGCACGTGACGTCACCGTTGGCCGGAGTGACTGCAGTTACGCCCACAAGTGGCAAAAAGACTCAGCGGCAGCATTGGTTTTCAGTGTGAATGCTGCGGAAAAACACACAAAACGCGTCTAAAACGGGAAAGAGCTTTGAGACTGACTGTACAACTAGATTTGACAAGAAATATGAGGAATATTTTTACAGACTACCTAAAGCTACAGAATAGAGAAGCAAATAGATAGCTACAATTCATAGAAACAACTGGACTCCAGGCAGCGAAAGGTGGATTTGCAGTTATCCTTTTTGTGTCAATATGCTGAATTTAGTGGTAAAATCATTCTCTATATATTGTATTGTTATATATTGCAGTGACAACTCATCAATCAAATATTTACCACTGTATATTCTGTATAATTTGACATTTTTAAATAAACACTGACAAAAAACTATACAAGTTTTAAGTCTCTAGACGATATGATGATATATATAACATTGATAAGTGATCACCTGGATTTAGACCTGCCTATTTTGTATTTATATAAAGCATTCACAGGCAAATTTGCTGTATGTATTTCCCCGGTGTCAAAATCAGGCACATATAAATGTCAGGAAACACGATTCCTGGCTGCATGTCAATATCCATGGATCACTGGATCTTTAGTAAGTTGTAAGGAACACTATATTGAGTCCAATCTTTAGTTTAAACTGATAATCGTTTGTTTTACTTGCGTTTTCGCAGTTTCCCCTATTAAATCCAGTCACGCAGCTGCTCTTCTGCCACTCAGTCCGGCTGAGGGGGCGTGTTCCGGCGGGAAAGTGACGTTAATGCATTCCCTCTATTAATGCGTCTTACATGCGCTTCATTAGGCACACTAGCACACACACACAAGGTCTCTCCCTCTCTGTCATGCGCGCGCTACACGGTTTGAACGTAACATATATATATTCACTTAGCCTTTCGGAAACGAAACCTATTATATATAAATATATATATATATATATTAACGATGAAATAACATGATTTTTTCAGAATAAGTCGGGACACTAAAATTAGAGTGGAAATAGCCTACGGGGCTGTCCCGGGAAAAACGGGACGTCTGGTCACCCTATATACAATAGTTAAATTAAAAATAAATTAACATTGTGAGTTACTTTTTAGACACCATATTGACAATATTATTTGTTTTCCCTTTATTTCGCTGACGAGAATTTCAAAATGAAACCGTAGCAGAGTCTAATGCAACAGACACCGATGATTTATTGACTGAAATCCACGTTTTAAACGAGTCATTTTAACGATTCAATGAACAATCACTTGTTTCTTTCCCGAATGAATCAGCCGTTTGAACAAATCGGTTGAATGAATGAATGACTCCCTCAACTCGCTTACGGTATTAAGACAGTGACTTGCCGCCGCCTACTGGCGGTTTTAGTTTCATATTTAAAGTACCCTTTAATTAAAACGTTAAAATTAGAAATCATTTCATATTTAAATATTGAATATGGATTTTTTTTTAAACTATCTCATAGCTTTATTTATGCAATTGTAAATGGAGTGTAAATATTAATGCCTCTTCTGATGCTGCTTCTGTGTCACCTCTAGACTGCAAAGATGGATTTTGATTGAATGATTTAATTTGACTGGTAACGGTGGTACTGTATAATTATTGTGTAATTAAGTATTATTGTATAAATAAGTATAATTACTGTATAATTTAATTTGAATAATTTGAATGTTAGTATTTGACATAAAAGGTGATGCAGAACTCTAAATAAGTTTAGAAAAAATGTCCATATATAGGTGAAAATGCCCCTGGAAATCAATTTAAGGTGGCAAATATTGCACGTTAATTAATCATTTCTGTCACTACTGTGAACTGACCACTGCATAGAATATGAAAAATATGAATATCTTCGTGAGTCTGCTGTCAACAACAGGCCTAAACCAGCCATTGCACCAGCACAAAAACACAATCAGTAAAATATCATCTAATTATTATCAACAAAACGTTTAAAATATCGAGATATATTTTTGTCAATATTGCACACCCCTAATGTATGGTCTTAATTTTGATTTCTTCAAGTCTTAAAAAGGTCTTAAAAAGCCTTAAATTTGACTTTAAAAAGTGTGCAGGAACCCTGCAATAGCAAAGACGACAAAAAAAGAAAAAAGTAAATGCACCATTTTGTAGTTTCCTTTTAATACGCCTACAATGTAACGCAATTAAAAAATAACTACATGACCCAGCCGTGGATTTCTACAAATGGAAGTAGGACCACAGGGAGGAGCCAGAGGAGCTTGATTTTTTCTCAGATTATCTGTCTCATATTCTACTGTCAGGACATAATGACAGTTTTAACAAATATTTGTTTACAAAAGTTACCTACTTTAGCTTTAATTCAGTATTAAACTGAACTAAACTCCTGTTTTTTGGCTAAATGTGTATTGCAATTTTAGGGTGTTTGCTCTTTGTGATAGTAGCATTAAGGGAAAAAGAGATCCATACACATGTGCATGACGTCACACGTTTTAACAAATTCATGTTTTTGTTGTTTACACGGAGATGATCACTTTATCATTTTCAAAAATCAGCAGTTTGAAACTTTTCAAAAAGTTTGCATTTTCAAGCCCCCAAAACGCCATTGTTGTGTAAATGAACGGCTAAAATTTTTTATAGTTTTCCATGTTTAGTTGAAAACGGTGTCGTGTAAACGGTTGAAAGGATTTTAGTACAGCACAGCAGCTTGGAAGTCACAGCTGGTTAACTCAGTGGGTCATGTTTCAGTTTACTATTTCATATTTGTTCCGGTTACTGGTATAATATATACTATATATATAGATGTAAAGTTTTATTGTTCCTTTTTAACTTTTTTTTGTAACAAAATTTTACAGGCAAAAAAAGAAGTCTGTAAACTTTGTCAATAGCGTTGCAAAGCATAAAGCACAGCTCATACAGAACTCACTTCCAAACCAAGCAGTTTTTTGGGGGGTGGGGGGTTTTGTGTGTGTGACTAATGAATGAAAATGAGTGAAATATGTGTGGGAAACTTTTTCACCCTCAAGCGTAACTCTCGATCATGTGGATTCCTATCAGAATGACTAATTTCCACCCACAAAAAAAAACAAAAAAACAATAGTTTATTTGACACGCACCAGCTTGTCCACTGGCACCGAGCAGAGCAGAGCGGCATTTTTCAATTAATTCCTATTCGAGCTGAGCTTCACTGCCACGCAATGGGATTGTGGGATTGACAGCAGGTCGGAGAAAGCATTGAGAGCGGCCAAGATTGTCCAAAAGTTGAGAGAAGCTCAATTTAATGCTAATATGAAGAGGAAAATGCCATCATTGAGAGATGCTGGTAGTGACGACTGCCATGTGCCTTTCAAACTTTATTGTAATGGATTTTCTGATTAATTAGGCCAGATTTATTAACAGCTTGCGCTAGCGCAAATCCTCGTTTGGCGTTTAAAAAATACTGTCAGGATTTACTAAAGACATAAAGTGAAAAATAGCACTGAAAAGTCGTGGACAGTTATTTTTGTGGCAGACCTTATTGCATATGCATTTGTAGGAGTTTCCCTTTCAGATGCAAAATGTAGGCCTATGGGAGGAGATTATTTAAATGAATCATGCAAAGTCACTTACTAATGTTCGCTAGTCAATTTACGGTAAGGTTCATTAGTTAACATTAGTTAACCTCATTATTTAACATGAATTAACAATGAATTGCACTTATACAGCATTTATTAATCTTTGTTAATGTTAATGTTAATTTCAACATTTACTAATACATTATTAAAATCAAAAGTTGTATTTACTTAACATTAGTTAATGGACTGTGAACTAACATGAACGATGTTATTAACTAATGTTAACAAAGATTAAAAATACAGTAACAAATGTATTGCTCATGGTTAGTTCATGTTAATTAATACATTAACTAATGGTAACAAATTAACCTATTGTAAAGTATTACCCAATTTACTGATATTTGTGCCCTTATTTACCAAAAAAAAAAAAAAAAAACCTTGTCTTAAACCAGATCCTTGTTTAATCTGCTCTTGGTAGATTGCGTTGGTTATTATGGAAATTTGTTCTTTAATATGTGCGTCGTCAGTAGATCACGCACTGAACGTTTTTTTGAAATTACGCTTTCAAGCGAATTTGCCCTGTTTAGTAAATTTGGCCCTTGGTGCACAAATCATAATGTTGCACATGTTTAATTCTTATTTGTAATGATGAAATAACTAAATGACTGGCTGGATTAATGAAAGAGTATTAAACTGAGAGTGTATCTTTATCTCCTTTCCAACTGTTTATCTATGATAATTATATTGGCCGCATGCAGAAAGAAAAGTACATTAACCACTTGCTACAGATACACAAAGTGGAGGCCTAGTAGACAGCAGCACTGAGCAGAGTGTAGTAGACACACACAGTAAATGAAAAATATAGTGGCCAGCGTACGGCATCAATAACCAAGGTGGGCACCGATTGCGTCTCACTGGGAGCAACACCCAGCCATAGATATGTCTCGGGTCTCTCAGCAAAAGTTTGAAGACAATCATAGCATAGCTCTACTCATCAAGCCGCATGATTTGTGGTATCATTCATGTTCGTGAATCACAAGCAATGCGGGACGAGTCATGTGTCAGAAATTGAAGTATGAGTAATATTAACAGTGATGATTGCTTTGGCAAACACCCATAATAACAGGAGAATTCTTCTAAAAAGTAAACTCCATAAAGCTATTCTGTTCTTTGATAGGTGGTGCTATGTTCCTGCACTAGAGGGGGCTATTTTCAAACTTTATTGAGTACACTTCACACACAACCTTTCTCTTGACAGAAGCTGGGATGAAATCCCAACAATACACATTCTGTAGGATTAACCAACAGCTTTTAAAATCCCATTTATTTATATATGGGTATTTAAACTCAACATACTCTATCTTAAGCTCATTTGGGATCATATACAATGTGCATCTCGAACGATCTGGGACATCTGCCAGGATATGAAGAGCGCAGATTAAGGCAAGCCATTGAAGGTCAAAAAAGGTTTTTAAAGGCCCTCCCCTTTCAAAGGCTCATAAGTAGGCCTGTCAGCACACCATACAGCCGGCCCTACGATGCTGTGCTCGAGAAATATTTACACAATCAGGTGTTTCCTCAGGCTGAAGCGGAACACAATGAAAATAATAGCAGTCTTGAATTTAAAGTCCCTCCATTGCCGTAAGAGAGATCCCTAATGGAGACGGGCAATGAGGTTAGGTGACAGCCACACAAAAGGACAAAAATGGTCCGTTTGAAACTGAGAAGAGCAGTTATGACTTCGGGAATAATGAGAGATTCTAGTAAGAGACGTTTGGATGGCGATTCGTGAATGAAACTGCTCCGCTGGCAGTTCCCTTCTTTTACGACACAGATGAGATCGACATCTTGGAGTCCTTCCATTTGATATTTGATCTAGGTGTACACATTGCTGTCACAGTGTTGATAGATATAATGAGAATATAATTAGGAATAATTGCTTGAATACTCATGCTGAGATGAAAATCGACACTTATTATATCTTATTAGATGGTCCTTGAGAGATAAACGTCAAATAATGTCAGCCATGAGCATAACTGTCATGGAAGTAATGCTAAAATCTAAAAACATGGACCTATAAACAAGCTTCGTTTTCTTTATGCAAAATACACTAAACTATGACCCGGACATGTTTTCCTGAGATTCACACATATATTTTTGAACTCCTCTCTCATATCTCCATATTGTAGTCTAAAAAGACTTTCTCTTTCCTGAAAACTCTTGCCTGTCCCTCTGTGGTCGCGTCTCCGGATCCACATTACTGATAGACTCCAAACAAGAGGGCCTCTCCCAAATTACATAAGAGCCCATCGCTTTCATCACAGACAATTGACTTAATTACAGCTCTGACATGACCACAGTATTAATCATTTTGCCATATCTTTGATTTTCAAGCTTTGTTCCAATAACGGCACCGGGGCCACATAAACACGCAATTTACATTGAGCTAAGCAGTATAAACAAAATTTACACCAAATGTGATTACAAGTAAATGTCTCTTTTTTTTTAATTACACTTGTGGTCTGAAATAAGCCCATAAAGAACTGTTTCCACCTCAAGAACTCGCGGTTCCATTGTTGTTTACGCATGGACTTCTTCACGCATGGCTGAAAGGCAATAGGAAAGTCTTTGGAGCCTGTTCTGGAAAGACTCTATTTAGCTTTTCTGAAGAAAGCAGACCTAAATGAGGTAGTGCTGTGGCGAAACATGGAAAAGTATCAAAATTGAATGGTGACTGACAAACAAGGTTAAAGTTAGATGCCGATTAAAGAGCTCTAGGAGTGATAGGCTATATAAGAAAAGATTCGAGAGGTTTGCTTACTAAACCATCACAAATGGCTTTGTGGTGCTTGTCTTAACACGGCACATAAACAGACCGTAATGAACACTGTGTTGGAAGAGACCTTAATTGTGTCTCGGTTCTTTATCCATTCGTAAACAAATAGATTAGATGTCTTTGTACATGATTATTCCTTTCTGCAAACAGGACACGGTTCCATCTTTGAAGACAGAGTTAAAGGGGAATCAAATCCACTTCATCTAGAGCAAATCTACTAAACTAAGAACAATTCAAATTCTGTTCAATAAACATTTTCAGTCATAACATTTTCTTCAAGTACTGTATAGTATAGTAGCTTGTTTCCTCCATGGAATAATGAAAATGTAAAAGATAATTGATACTTTTTTTTCTACAATTGCGAGATCTAAAGTCGCAATTTCAAGTTATAATGTCAGAATTGCTGTCAGAAACTGCCTGTTTTTGTTTCAATTCATGAACTTTCTATTTGTTTTTATCAGTCACATGTTTTCCTTTGTTCCAGATTCCCGCTCCTCATTTGTAACTATGGTTTCTGATTAACGAGTCACCACCTGTTCATCATTTGAGTTCAAACACCCTGTGTACTCAAGTTCCTCCTTTTCATTCAATTGTTGTCTAGTATTGTTTGTATATCACTTTTGTTTGTAGAAACTAGTTTGAACCTTTTTAATCATCTTCATTTGAACCTGACCGTGACAATTGCGAGATATAAACATTCAATTCGGACTTTTTCTCTCTCTTTTGCAAGTTTTAATCTTGCAATTCTATCTTTTCTCAGAATTATGAGATATAAGCTCGCAATTGCAAGCTATAAAGTCCAATTCTGAGGAAAATTGTAAAAAAAAATCTCAAAATTGCAAGCTTATATCCCACAATTCTGACTTTATAACTCGCAATTGCGCCTTTATATAACGCAATTTTGACTTTATAAATTGCAATTGTGAGATAAAGTCGCATTTAACCGTTTTTTATTTTTTATTTAGTGTTGGAAACAAGCTTCCATATTATAGGCACTTTTGGCCATGTGGCTTTTTAGAAAATTAACTCTAAAACAAATAAAATAAATAACTTTTTTTTTAAATGTATTATTATTATTATTATTATTATTATTATTATTCCATTCACAGTGTAATTTCCCCCGCCTCTATGTATTGATGGAAATGACAGTGGTGAAAGTTGCATTTTTAAATTTGTTAAAATAAAAAGTCGCACTCCCCTTGTCTTGATGAGGCTAATTCCACAGCTATAGTCAAGTCAATTTGATCTGTACAGGATGTTAATGTTTATAATACCGTAATGTCTAATTGTCCAGATTTAGTAGTTTAGAGCTGGGCAATAGTGTTACATATGGTATTCAATCAAAGATTGAAATAAATCAAAGATTGTATATATTTATATATGCTGTATATCACTTTATAGCTAGTGTACTGTATGTATGTGGATAAAGCTGAATATGTTTATTTTAGTTGCAAGCTGGAGTTAATAATATAATGTGTGTGAAATCTGTAAGGTTTGAAAGGTATGAAATCCGTAAGGCCTTATTATTAATGATTCTATTGTTCTCATTTGTAAGTCGCTTTGGATAAAAGCGTCTGCTAAATGAATAAATGTACACTCACCTAAAGGATTATTAGGAACACCATACTAATACTGAGTTTGCACCCCTTTCGCCTTCAGAACTGCCTTAATTCTACATGGCATTGATTCAACAAGGTGCTGAAAGCATTCTTTAGAAATGTTGGCCCATATTGATAGGATAGCATCTTGCAGTTGATGGAGATTTGTGGGATGCACATCCAGGGCACGAAGCTCCCGTTCCACCACATCCCAAAGATGCTCTATTGGGTTGAGATCTGGTGACTGTGGGGGCCATTTTAGTACAGTGAACTCATTGTCATGTTCAAGAAACCAATTTGAAATGATTCGAGCTTTGTGACATGGTGCATTATCCTGCTCGAAGTAGCCATCAGAGGATGGGTACATGGTGGCCATAAAGGGATGGACATGGTCAGAAACAATGCTCAGGTAGGCCGTGTCATTTAAACGATGCCCAATTGGCACTAAGGGGCCTAAAGTGTGCCAAGAAAACATCCCCCACACCATTACACCACTACCACCAGCCTGCACAGTGGTAACAAGGAATGATGGATCCATGTTCTCATTCTGTTTACCCCAAATTCTGACTCTACCATCTGAATGTCTGACACAGAAATCGAGACTTATCAGACCAGGCAACATTTTTCCAGTCTTCAACTGTCCAATTTTGGTGAGCTCTTGCAAATTGTAGCCTCTTTTTCCTATTTGTAGTGGAGATGAGTGGTACCCGGTGGGGTCTTCTGCTGTTGTAGCCCATCCGCCTCAAGGTTGTGCGTGTTGTGGCTTCACAAATGCTTTGCTGCATTCCTCGGTTGTAACGAGGGGTTATTTCAGTCAAAGTTGCTCTTCTATCAGCTTGAATCAGTCGGCCCATTCTCCTCTGACCTCTAGCATCAACAAGGTATTTTCGCCCACAGGACTGCCGCATACTGGATGTTTTTCCTTTTTCACACCATTCTTTGTAAACCCTAGAAATGGTTGTGCGTGAAAGTCCCAGTAACTGAGCAGATTGTGAAATACTCAGACCGGCCCGTCTGGCACCAAAAACCATGCCACGCTCAAAATTGCTTAAATCACCTTGCTTTCCCATTCTGACATTCAGTTTGCAGTTCAGGAGATTGTCTTGACCAGGACCACACCCCTAAATGCATTGAAGCAACTGCCATGTGATTGGTTGATTAGATAATTGCATTAATGAGAAATTGAACAGGTGTTCCTAATAATCCTTTAGGTGAGTGTATGTGTAACAATCAAAAAATTAGTTTTAAAAATTTAAAAATAAAAATTACGCACAAAAATATGTAAGGCCTAATTATGTGCCTAATTATCTGTAACAAGCCTAATTATTTGTTTAGAGCATTTTATGTATCCTAAATACACTTTTTAAATTATTTGACAAAATTACATCTTGATTGGAAATTATGCAAAATTACATGATTGTCTCTTTGGTAATCAAGTACACTTTAAAAAAAAACGTACGGTGAAAATGAAGCCAACAGACATAATCTTTCCTGTAAATCATTTCCACCTTTTTTGTTTTCTTGTAAGACACTCTGCTGAAGACCATTCAGCTCAGTCCTAAACAGCGGCTGATGCTGAGTAACTTGACACCAATGTGTCTTTGTGACGGAGCTCAGGCTGTAAAGCTGCACACCACAACAGGCTTGTCAATGTCATCCTCAGATGAACTGTCTCCAGTAAATGCTGACTGCCCCAAAACAATTAGTGCTCATTATCTTGCAAAACTGCTGAATGCAGGTGAAATATTAGGATTTCAGTATGTTTGCACAGGTCTTTACAAAAGACGAATCTCCATATATAATATATCCTCAGCCTATAGCTTTTATATACCTGAAGAAAGCTTTCTGTAGCATTTCTATTGTCAGTTGCTCAGTTGGTTACAAATTATCTGAGCTATAATCTACACATGAATTTGTCTCACAGCAGCATCAAATACAACATTAGTATTTGATCCTAAACTCTTATGTTTAAATAGACAACCTACACTGACAACAGTTTTGACAACAACACATGTATGTAAATGTAATTCATACAGAAGACAGAAGCTCAGAAGCTTTGTTTGACAAGACTGATTCATGAATCAACCCATAAAGCTTTTTAGTTGTCTGGACATCTTTAGTTCGCCACTGTACAGAAGGCGAATTGTACACAACAGAATTAATCAAAGCAGGACCTGCCCAGTGGAACAAAAGGGCATCCATGACATAAAAGGACGTCCGATGTGATTACATATTTGTACAGGATTTCTGTGGGATTGTACAAATTTTGGAATTAAATCAGCTTTGTACTAAAAGTACTTCATAAATACACACTGTACAGAGAACAGGACCAGGAGAATGTTAGGATAGTTACGTATCTACAACACAGGCAGGCTGTACAGAGACACAAAATAACAATAGCATTCTTTAAATTGACAGACACACTTTCTCATGACTTTGTCCAGACTGTCCAATGCCACAACATCACATTACTTTAACTAAACTGAGGCAACAGAGGATACTTAAGGGTCACCTAGGGTCAAGTTGTTGACTAGGCTCAAGTTTCAAGACCAAATGTGTCCATGGCCAGTTCGACATGGATGAGACATGATACTGAGAAAAACTGCATTTGGGCAATTGACATGGCAGCTTTTTTGTGTTTCTAAGATGTCATACTTGCTAGGTTACTTTCGATGGTCCACTTTTGACATTTTACTAACTATAAGTAACTTTGCAACTACATGTCAACTAACTCTCATTAGAGTATTAGTAGACTGTAAGGTTAGGGTTAGGTGTTAGGGTTTGGGTTTGTAGAATAAGTTGACATGCAGTTGCACAGTTACATATCAAATGTCTGTTGGGGAGCATCAAAATAGCAGATATTCATGTAGCAGATATTCATGTATGCCTGTTAGTTGACAAGTAGTTGCAAGCAAAGTTACTTATAGTTAGTAGAGTGTCTAAAGTGTTGCCGTAAACTGTTCTTCTATTGTTCAATATTGTAGTACAGCCATGGCCAAAAGTATTGGCAGTGACACAAACCTTGTTTGCAAGTTTTGCTGCTTCAGTATTTCAGTATATGTGTCTATGGCATACTGGAAAACAATGATAAGCATTTCATAAGTTGTAAAAGCTTTTATTGGCAAAAACATTCAATAAATGCAAAGAGTCGATATTTACAGTGTTGAACCTTTTTCTTCCTAACCTCTTCAATTCACTCTGGGATGCTGAATATCAGCTTCTAGGCCAAATCCTGACTGATGGTGATCCATTCTTGCCTTATTGGTGCTCGGAGTTGATCACAGTTTGTCGACTCCTGCTTGTCCCCTCGCCTTTTGATGGTGACCTTCCCCTCACCCCTCACCTTTTCTTTATGGGATTAAGATCCGGGGAGTTGTCTGGCCACAGATTAAAAATTTCAATGTAATGATCTTCGAGCCTCTTCATTATCACTCTGGCTGTTACGAACAGCTCCAAGACAAGGTTAAGGATCCAAATGCAGTTTATTAGAGTAATCCAGAATCGTAATCAAACACAGGCAAAGGGTCAAGCACAGGAAGTCCAAACAAACAAACAGGGGTCAGAGGCAAAAAGGGAATCCACAAAACAGGCACACATCCAAGAACCAAGAGACAATGAAACCAGGGAGAATGCTCAGAAAGACAAAACTTCACAGTGAGTGTGAAAACCAGGCTTATATGGGGTGAGCTAAACAAGGTAATGACATACAGGTGAATTTGATCAGTGATGATGAGTCCAGGCAGTGAGTTATGGGAAATGTAGTTTGTGAGGGAATAACAATATGTGGATCACCCTCTGGTGGCTCTCAAGGGCACTCTAGCCGATGACCATTACATAGACCCCCCTCAAAAGACCCCCGCTGCATTTTCCAGATCTGACTCAGGCGTGGCAGCCGTCTTGTCAGAAGACACATGACGTGAACAGTCTCTCGCTGGGCAAGCGTGATGGGAACAATCTCTCGCTGGGCAAGCGTGACCTGAAGAAGCTTAGGCTCAGCAGGACTGACGTGAAGAAGCTCTGGTGTAGAAACCTCAGAAGGGGAAGGTACTGGAACAACAAGACTAGCGACCATTATGGTTGGAGATGCTGGTTACTGTGGTGGGCCAAGCTCCGTGGGCACTGGATCTTGGTGTGTGGTGCCTCTCGTTTAGGGGACATGTACTCCTCAACCGTAAAAGAGAAACGAAACAAAAGCAGGACAATATCCAAACATTCAAGGAGGGAACCTCGACCCATCATGGATAAACTTAGTCTGGTAATAATCATTGAATCTGTAACAAAAGAAGTCAACGAGAGCATAGTCAGGAAGGCCAGAGAAATTTGTAATGCTTAAGAAGTCCTGGATGTGGTCCTCGAGGGGCCGATTACCTTGCCGCAAACAAATGATTTGCTGGATCCATAAGGGCAAAGTTTTCTGTTACGAACTGCTCCGAGACAAGGTTGAGGATCCAAAGTTTATTAGAGTAGAATCGTAATCAAAGACAGGCAAATGGTCAAGCACAGGAAGGCAGTCCAACCAACCAAACAAACAAACAAACAAACAAACAAACAAACAAACAAACAAACAAACAAACAAACAAACAAACAAACAAACAAGGGTCAGAGGCAAAAAGGGAATCCACAAAACAGGCACAGAGACAAGACACACACAAATTCCTTGTGTGTGTGCAAGCACACTTGGCAATAAAGCTCTTTCTGATTCTGAGACAAGAGACAAGAGAGAATGCTCAGAAATGCAGCGCAACAACATACAAAACTTCGCAGTGAGTGAGTGTGAGAACCAGGCTTATATGGGGTGAGCTAAACAAGGTAATGCCATACAGGTGAATGTGTTCAGTGATGATGAGTCCGGGGAGTGAGTTATGGGAAATGTAGTTTGTGAGGGAATAACAATAGTCTGATGTGGAGTGCCCTCTGGTGACTCTCAAGTCCGTTACACTGGCCTTGTGACATACTGCTCCATCATGATGGAAAATGCACAGATCATCGCCAGATTTCTCCTGGAATTTTAGGAGAAGCTGCACTTGCAGGATGTTTTGATACCAATCTTTATTCATGGTAGTGTTTTTTGGGCAGAATTGTTAGAGAGCCCATTCTCCTGGATGAAAAGCAACCCCACACATGGATGGTCTCAGCATGTTTCACTGTTGGTCCGACACAGGACTCATGGTAGCGTTCACCTTTTCTTCTCCAGACAATAAATTCTCCAGATGTCCCAAAAAGTCAGAAGGGGAGTTCATCAGAGAAAATAACCAGTGTGTTATTGTGTGTGTGTGTGTGTGTGTGTGTGTGTGTGTGTGTGTGTGTGTGTGTGTGTGTGTGTGTGTGTGTGTGTGTGTGTGTGTGTGTGTGTGTGTGTGTGTGTGTGTGTGTGTGCAATATACTCACAATACAGCGTATAACACAATTGACCTGATTAGCCTGCATTGCATTTTAATACAGTATATTTAAACACTGTGCATGCCTCACAATTTTCTGATATGCTTGTAGCAGTAATTTTTCTCTTTCACTAATTGCTGGCTAATGCGTTAAAAAATGCCAAGAAAAGAAGGCAACACCTCCAGCTAATTACCAGGATTACTCCTATTAAAGTGCCGATGATATATGTATTCATGTTTTGCATTCGCAACGAGAAGAAAATGCTACAGGAGGTATTTTTCAACTGTCCAAACCTCTCCAGATGATATAAAACTCGACGAGTCTTCTGGCGTGCCTCCTAGTTTAATGCATCTTGACTGCCGTACAGTCTGACATGAATGACCACTGAGATCTTACAGTGTGACATGGCTTACAGCAGGGATCATGTTCGTATAGTCTTACAAGCAACAGTCATAAAGGACCCATAAATCATACTGTGCACCAGCATTTAGTTAACAAAACTGATTAAAATGACTTGAGATTCTACTCTATTCAAAAGGTTTTCTTTTTAAGAATTTCATTAATAATGTGTAAAAATAATCAAACAGTTGTATGAACCCACCTTGATATTTCTGGATTTATGCGTCACAGAAATCAAAACGAATTGTAATAACAGCCAAACCCTTGGTGCAAACAAAACCGAATACATTTAGTGTAGGCCTAAATTCTGAAAGGCCGCTAATATTCCTTTTTTTTTTAGATTTTTATATTTAAAATGTATCTTTATATTTCGTATATTTTTAATAAATATATTAAGGTCCGGATCTGTTAATTTATTAAAAATATTTTTATAAAAATGCATTTTATTTTAATTCTATGATGAATACACTCTAAAAAATGGTGGGTTGTTTTAACTCAATTTTGGGTCAAGAATGAACAAACCCAAACGTTGGGTTAAACGGCTGTGTTTGTCCATATTTGACCCAAAGTTGGGTTGAAACAACCCAGCATTTCTCAGAGTGTGTTCATCATGGAATAAAATGCATTTTTAAAATATTTTGGAATAAATTAATAGATCCGGGCCTTCATTCAACGAACATCATGTCATTTACCCAAAATTTACGTTTTTGAGCTAATAAGGAATATTAGCGACCTTGCAGAATTTAGGCCTACGCTAAATATAATTCAGTTTTGTTTGCACCAAGGGTTTGGCTGTTAGCTGTTCTTCCTTCGTTGGTATGTATCAAAAGCTTAAGTGGACTGATCCTAATGTCTATGCAGAAGCTGTCATCAAGACACCTGCTTCCGAGGGTTTAATGACAAACCTTTGCACTTCTCACCAAGATGAGGATGTTAACTCTTGTTTTAACAAAGGGGCGAACCCCTCTTTAAATCAACTTCAGCATTCTTCTGCGCGACACGATGAACAAGGTCACGAATTGATTTATATTTCAATGTTCGTAGGTGCTAAGCAAGGGTCAAACTGCGCTGGGACTCTAACGCTAGCTGAGAGATGGGATAATTGTCGGGCTCGGGGCCAAACGTTCAGCCCTCTAATACCCACGAGGGTCCGCTGTGGCGCCACGCATTGCGAAACATCGCTCCTCTGTTCCAGCGAAGAGTCATGGAGCGAGCAGTGCCCAGGGCACCATCAAGGTTAATCTGCTAAACACAGGGTGACAAAGCTGCGCCGTCAAATGAAGGGGTTTGCGAAGGACCGAGAGGTGTTTTTTGGAAGAAAAGAACGGGTTATTGTTGACAGCTTTGCTTGAGTTTTTTAGTGTTGCCATCCAACAAGGGATCATTCATATGGATAAAACTCTGACAGAAATAGCATTGCAGAGCTGAATGTTTCTACTGGAGGCCTACTGCGGTTTCAAATAGTTTTATAATTGGGATGTGTTTCACCCAAGGCAAACACACTTTTGAAAGCAGGTAAATATGAGGTTAGCTTAGCTTAGATGAGTGTTCACTAATGTGTAAAGATGTCATCTCTCATCTTCTGTTCATATTCAAATTTCAAATTGCTCTGATCCCGAGAGTACAGTTTAAGAGTTAGAAGTCTCTTTGTGCAGCATTTGTGTTTAGCAGTAAGAGTCTGTTTTTTCAGAACGTTTAGAAAAGTTAGAAAAAAGGTAAAAGAAGAACAGCACAGTCCATTAAGTTAAGCAAAGAGAATCATCTATGGCATAGTTTTGATAACCACACAAATAATTTTGAGTTTATGAGTTTCTTGTTTTCTTTTTTTTTTTAAAGCAAAGCAGAAATTGAGTTTATTGTGAATGGGGCCAATTTTGGATACAATTCAGAAATTTGAAGCACCTAAAGTACATTAATTCTTCTGTTAAAACTTATTTTCTTTTCTTTCTTTTTTTTTAGCTTAGAGTTGTTCAATATGTTGTCATGACAAGAAAGTCAAATGTTTACACTTTACTTTATAGGAAACAGGTGTGATATTATTTGTTTTTCACATTAAAATTAAGTTAGATATTTTTCATGTCTTGTGGCCATGACGTCTCTTTAGACTTCTGGGGTTTAGCCCACTTTGCAATAAAATAATACAATTTATTCAATCTATGATAAAAATAAATAAATAAACTGTATGTGAAATAACAATTACATTATGTGTAACACTGAAACCGGTTTCGAACTTTAAAGACCAAATGTCAGGTGCACAATAAACATACCAAAGCAGGGATTTCCAACTCAATCTCATGAGAAAACATATTTTACAAGGTAGCAACAGTATTTTGTGATTTGTACAAATATGAGCAATTTTTAGAAATCTCCACCCCTTACCCCATCTCTTAACGTGCAGATTGTACAAAAAGAATGAGAACGTACACATACAAATTCATATGAATTAACAACCAGTTCCCTAAAACAAAACTGCCACGAGATTTTGCTTAAGAAACTAATGGCAACAAGAAAATCAAGGACATTAAGCACACAATGTCTTTAATTCAGATGATGCTTATAGATGATATATTTACAAAAAAAAATGTGCGTAATGAAACCTGTGTGTTGAAAGCAACACGCATGAACTAGGAATATTTTAATGATAAACACAGGAGATCTTAAGAAGAACACAATACATAAACAGCACATTACATAACTGACAGAGGACTGAACTGAAATATGCAGGAGATAACAATGAACTAAATAAGACACAGATGATCATTATAAGTAACCATAAAAAACAAACTACATAATCAGAAATGTATAGGGGCTGTTTACACGACACCGTTTTCGGCTAAAAACGTAAAACTTTTTATCTGTTTTTGCCGTTCGTTTACACTACAACGGTGTTTTGGGTGCCTGAAAACGTAAACTTTTGAAAACGGGTTATAAAGTCCAAGTTTTTGAAAAAAGTCCCTGTGTAAACAATAAAACCGTGAATCTTTGAATTCTTTGATGCATTTTTGATGTACATCTTTGATGCACGTGTATTACGTATTCAGTCCATAGTGTTTCATCGCCATCTGATGGCCTGGCAGCAGAATACAGCGTTGCAACGCAGTTCCATGTTGTGGGAAGAAGGAAGCGAGAACCGGCAACATTTAAAGACTTTAATAACAAAATAAATAAACAAATACAATATGAAGGTAAAGACTGTCGTCGCTCCTCCTTTTATGCTTCCGCTCCTCCGTGAGAGATACGAGGCCGGTGCGTCGCGCCGCCTTCTCACGACCGCTTTAAGCTTATCGTTGTCGTGTAAACGTATACCCTAAGAAAACCGAAACTAAACAGAGCAAGGAGACAGGAACTAAGAAAACAGAACAGCATATCAAAATAAGTCCATAGAACCAAAATTAACTATGACAGATACAGAAACGTTGTAACACAAACACATTTTCTTTTTTTTTGCAAGAAAATAAATAGAGAAATCCCATTCAATGCGTTCATAATGTGTCTCAAGCGCAAACAGCAGACACAAGTCAGAAAGCCAACAGTCAATTTAAGCAATTTTATTATACAGATAATTTTAAGTATAGGGCTCACTGACCAGAGTTCATTAAAAAAACAAAACACACACACACACACACACACACACACACACACACACACACACACACACACACACACACACACACACACACACACACACACACACACACACACACACACACACACACACACACACAACAATTGAGGCTATTGTCTGTCTACACAGTGGTTATTCTAGTATTTAAGGATTGCTCTTATTCACATCCATTGTAAGTGCCTCACTGTAACTCACAGGGACATGGCTATTTTTTCCCCCACTAATTTAATTTTTCCTTATTTGTTAGTAAAAACAAACATGATGCCACAAGTGAGCTTAAAGGGATAGTTCACCCAAACATTCTGTCCTCAATTTCTCGTCCTCAAGTTATTACAAACCTGTATTGAATTTACTTCTTCTGCTGTACACAAAAGAAGATATTTTGAAGAATATGGGGAACCAACCAGTTGATGGGTCCCATTTACTTCCATAGGTATTTTTCCATAATAAATGTGGCCCATGAACTATTTACCAATATTCTTCAACAATTTTCTTTTGTGTAAAGCAGAAGAAAGAAAAAAAATCTTCTGGTGAGCTCTTTTTTGTACTCCTAATAACCCAGCCCTGATGCAGTGATTGTTGTCACGCTTAGATATGTTCAAATGCAACCTTGACTCGGATACCTACAATGCGTCAGCATTATGAGTCAACCACATCAAACCCAAAAAAGAACTGGCATCACAATTACAGGCTACCTGAAACAGTTTGCCTGAACAAACTGCTCATTACGCCCTTCCATACCTATATAATTAGAACAGTATCGCAATGGAATTTCCATATGATAAAGCAGGACTGGCCAGAACTGGCCCAACTCTCCTTGCCCAAAAAGGAGCTCCAACTATGAAGTTTATCTAGCCCTGATTTGGATATGCATGCTTGCAGCTTCATTGGAGTCTTTATCACGACAGGCATCAAAAAGACAGCATGCCTCATTAAAAAGAAGTGATGTCATTAAATTTATTGGCAATTTCCTTTTTGACATTATCATAGCAGCACCAAAGAGAACTGTTCCGCCGGCTCCGGCCCCGACCCCTTTGGTTCCCGTCTCCCTCCCCGGATGCTGTGATCAGGGGTAATTACCTGCGCAGACATAGCACTGAACAAAGCAAACAGGGAGTGGCCCCAAATAGGAGGTCTAGACTTGGTGTCTCTCTGCAGTTTTCCCTCTCTCATTCTATCAATCTATATCAATCTGTTTGTCTATCTATCTGTATATATTTACTTAGATTTTTTGTTCCTATAGCCACTGCGTGTTGTGTTGACACATCAGAGACAGAACGTGAGAGCCCGAAAAGCAAAACAGGAACATAATAATAACGGGAATATTGTCAGTCTTTTGCAGACCGTTTGACATTTGCTTCGCATACAGGAACTGGTGGCATTTTGCATGCTTAAATGTGTATATAGTTTTTGGGGAATTTTGCAATCTATTGACTCGAGAGTGTGTCAGGATGCATCAGAGAGCTTCCAATGAAATATGTTATTATGCACACTTCACTGTTGTTTCTTTGTGGAGTTAAACCGGCATGTATTTAGTTTTTGGGGAATTTTGCAATCTATTGACTCGAGAGCGTGCCAGGATGCATCCGAGAGCTTCCAATGAAATATGTTATTATGTACACTTCACTGTTGTTTCTTTGTGGAGTTAAAACGGCATGTAGTGGTAACCGCAATATTTAAACCAAAGCAGCTTTTTAGAGTTTTGCTTAAACTATTCATTATATATCTATAAAATACTGTGCTATTCAGCCTGGTTGGTGTTCAAAAGCAATAAGCAACAAGAGGCCATGTTATAGGGTTTTTACCAGGTAAGGGGTATTCTACTACACTATAAAAATTGACATTGAAATGTGCATGTATTTCTACCTGATTCTACCTATAAATTCTAATTGTGTTGTTGTAACCTAATTCAATCAGGTTTGTGTCACATAAAACAAGGGAATACTGTTTTAAAACAAGGGAATACTGTTTTTACCCATTATACAATTTCCAATAACGCTCAGGATGGACACATTCGACAGATGCACACATGACTGCACCATACCTACAGAGGGCAGTATAGTGGTGACTCAGGACATCTGTTCTGGAGGACAAAGAAGAAGGAAAGGTTTGTGTTTGGCTGTTCCTTGCTGATCGTTGAATTTTACTTCAATGAGAGCAATAGTGATTTGAGGTTATTATACACATTATGTTACATCACAGTGAAAATCACAATTGACATTATAAAACAAACATAGACTCAAAAAAATATTTTTTTGCCCCTTGATTATATCAAACTTATTAAGTAATTTTGCCTTGCTGGACAAATCAGGTTATATCTACTGACAATTATACTTCAGTAAAACCATGTTTTTTCAGGTTGGTTGAATTCAGTTGTAATCAGTCATCTTAAATCACGTATTTCATTTAAACAAAACCAGTTATTATAGATGGCACCACATGAAGTACATTTTCTAAGTAGAACTGACAAAACATTTTTTTTAGTATAGGCCTGAAACTCTCGTATCCACTCTAAAATATAATAGCCTCTCGCTGTTTTTTTTTTAAATTTATTTATTTATTTTAAATACGCGACACCCATGTTCAATAAATCATACATTTATTAAAGGGGTTAGTTCACCCAAAAATGGTGTCAGTATTTACTCACCCTCATGTTTGTCCAACCCAAGACCTTCGTTCATCTTCGGAACACGAATTAAGATATTTTTGATTAAATCTGAGAGCAGGATCACTCCTCCATAAGCTTCTTAAGGGATTGAAACTTGTCAGCTCCGAAAAGTTTTTAAAGACATCGTTAAAATAGTCCAAGTGACTACAGTGGCTCAATCTTAAGTTTATCAAGCGACGAGAATACTTTTTGTGCGCAAAAACAAACAAAAATAACGACTTTATTTCAACTATTTGTTTCCTTCTCTGTGGGCCTCTAGTCAGTTAACGTAGTGTGACTCCGTAGTGCTACGTCACACGTAGGCTCACTATTGGCCGACGCTGGTCATGTGTGTGATGCGTGTGACGTACAACAACAGAAGCTTACGCTGTTATACTAGTGAACTGACTCGAGGCCCACAGAGAAGGAAACGAATAGTTGAAATAAAGTCGTTATTTTAGTTTTTTTTGTGCACAAAAAGTATTCTCGTCGCTTGAAAAACTTGAGATTGAGCCACTGTAGTCACTTGGACTATTTTAACGATGTCTTTAATAACTTTTCGGGGAACAAGTTTCAATCCCTTAAGAAACCTATAGAGGAGTGAGACAGCTCATTTGTGATATAATCACAAATATCTTAATTCATGTCCCGAAGATGAACGAAGGTCTTACGGGGCTAGAACAACATGAGGGAGAGTAATTACTCACAGAATTTTCATTTTTGGGTGAACTAACCCTCTAACAATTGGAGTGAACAGTTCTGTCACCAAGTAATTGTTTATGAAATTATTTTTTTTAAGCTTATTGTGCTATTGCATATATCCAAACACAATTTGAATACTATCTTTAATAATTTCTTAATGTTTATCTATGTTATACTTGTGCTGATTATCCGAATCAACTGAACATTTGTTATATCAGAACCATGCATAAAATTGCTTTTCAAACCCCCTTTTCATTTTCTCCTCGAGCAACAACCGTTTCAGTTAACCAACTTAAACAACACACTGTCAAGTCAAACAGTATCTACTTTATGCAATGGCTTGTGTTAGTGTACATGTAATTATAGCTCAATCTGAAGCTCCTTTGATTTCTATTTCTACCACTGAAGCCATCTGCCCTTCGGTGGCTTATTACAGTAAATGAAGCTGATTACACAAAGTTTTGTTGTTATAGTTTGGAGGGATATAGTTTCCTTCCCCAAACCTCAGCTATACTGTGCACATAATGCTTGTATAAGCTCTGTTTTTTATGTCACATATTTGACCTGGAAGCATTAAATACATAGCTGAAACTAATTAGTGGTCTTTGCTAAGGCAAGCATGACTATTACTACATCAAAAACTAGGATTGGAGATTTGAACAGTATTGAAGTTCATCATGTAACCCACAGTGTTTGTACTATGAACATGAACCATTCTTCAAATTGTGTGGTTCGTCAATGTGATTTTATTAGTATTGGTGTGTATTTCATATAAAAAGCTTTTGGTTTTTATTGACAATTTTATTAACAACTTTATTGACGTACAGGTGTTTACAATTTATTATATTGTGAATTTTAAATTTATGGAATTAATTTGATACTATTGTATTTATGATTGTTCAGATTATATGTTTTCAATCACATATGTGCACTTATTTCAGGCAGTCCACTCATTTGCATAATTTGAAATAATAACATTTAATTTTGTTTTGTGTGACTTCTTGTGCTAACTCTTTTCAAAGGATTATAATGTTATACAAAACTGCTCTTTAAGATTTCGGTAACCGTTCAACCATACAAAGTACACCAAAAAGCCAACATAAACCATAATTAAAGCAATTCATTTTATCTATGTACTGTAATCCAAATATTGAGAATCCAAATTATTGTTGTTGTTTTTTTGTTGTTGTGAGGAACAGAATTCAAACCTTTATTAACAATCTTTATCTCCATACCCAGTATTGATTTACTGTGAAACCATGCACTGATTACAAATTCAAAATTATGACAATGGTTTTACATCAGTGATATCAAATGCTCATTGGCTCTTTCTGTCATGTGTACGCTGTGCAATTAGATCCAAAGAAGAGCAAAACACAGGAATAACAGGATACTAGAGACTTTAATGAACATAGAGAATAAACAAACTAAACCACATTAAACATTGATGATGATGAACACTAAACTGAGGAAACGAAGGGCTTAAATACACAGAGAATTTAATCAACAGAACAAGGAACAGGAGCAAGAAACTATGGTAACAAACAATGAACTAGACAGTGATAAAAAATGAAACTAAACAGGACATAATTGTTACATTACACCCCTCGCCTTGAAAGCACATCCTCGTGTCCAACAGAGGGCGGGAAGGGGTTTCAGAGGTGGATGAGGATCTGGAGAAAGACTTGACCCTGGGGGGCCTGGCAGGGAAAATTAAGGTGGAGACGATGGAGGGAAGAGCCAGAGTAGAGACAGGACGAAGGCCCATGGCGTAACCAATGGAGGGAGTAGCCAGCGTGGAGTCAGCGGTCTGACCACTGAGACCTGGCGACACCACTGAGACCTGGCGACACCACTGAGACCTGGCCACACCACTGAGACCTGGCCACACCCCTGAGACCTGGCCACACCACTGAGACCTGGCCACACCACTGAGACCTGCCCACACCACTGAGACCTGGCCACACCACTGAGACCTGGCCACACCACTGAGACCTGGCCACACCACTGAGACCTGGCGACACCACTGAGACCTGGCGACACCACTGAGACCTGGCCACACCACTGAGACCTGGCCACACCACTGAGACCTGGCCACACCACTGAGACCTGGCCACACCACTGAGACCTGGCCACACCACTGAGACCTGGCCACACCACTGAGACCTGGCCACACCACTGAGACCTGGCCACACCACTGAGACCTGGCCACACCACTGAGACCTGGCCACACCACTGAGACCTGGCGACACCACTGAGACCTGGCCACACCACTGAGACCTGGCCACACCACTGAGACCTGGCCACACCACTGAGACCTGGCCACACCACTGAGACCTGGCCACACCACTGAGACCTGGCCACACCACTGAGACCTGGCCACACCTGGAGGCCAAGGCGGAGCCTTGGTGACGAATGGCCGAGGTGGAGCCAAGGTGCCGGAGAACCAAGGCGAAGCTAGTGTGACTGAGAACCAAGGTGAAGCCCGACGGAGCCAATGGGGTGAAGAGACAAAACGCAGCTGAAAGCTCTCATGTCCATAGCGCAGACAGAGCGACGACTGACCAAAGCGGAGACAGAGGGATGAGGGATCCTGGTGTAACCGAGGTGGTAGGCCGAAGTGGACCAATGGGCTCGAAGGGAAGCAACGGAAGCGGGGCTAAAGAACTGGATGGCCTTGGGAGAGGAGGAGGGAGAGGGAAGCTGGGTGACAAAACAGATGATGACGAAGACTTGGAACTGGGCTGGAAACAGCAGAGATGAAGATGACTGGACTGAACCAGTGAGCGGGGTGGACCAGAAAATATTCCCACATCCAGCTCAAACAAATCCGTTGAGACCCAGCTCATTGCATGCATCCCCAAATTTGACACGCATCATGTTTCAGGTAGTTTATGTTTGAATGAGATATGCACACCTTCACTGAGGTCATATGATTTGCAGCAATTAACAACTAAAATTCTACTCCTTACCTTACACAAATATTGTATAACTGCCAGAGGGGACAGCAAATCCAACACATCGTCATTTGATCTACTTTGGTACTGTTATTTGATATTTTTGCAATAAAAAAATGACTGTCCTTGCACTTATCTGTCTGGTGTATTTTTCTTAAAACTTTATTTTTAAGAAATGGTCAGGGTGAGGTTTGGAGGTCGGAGTGGGATAAGGTTTGTTGAGGAGAGGTGTTCTATTACTTTTGCAATTAAAAACTAACAATTTTCAAATGGTGAACGATAAAATGGTGGAACAAACGCATATTTTATATTAATTACATTTTAAGCATTTTTGGAATGTAATACTCATTTGTTTTGCTAAAGCTAAAGCTAAATCTAATTTCACACTTTATGCATAAAAAAATATGTAATTACAGCTTGATTGGAAATGGAAATGCACACTTAAAATATTCTATTCATAAATTATATTAACCTTTTTTTGAAAAAAAAAACGGTATAGTGAAATGGGTTATTTTTTGTTTCACTCTTTGAAATTAATAGTTTAACATTTGACCTGGGATTAGGGTCAAACAATATAATCAATATATAAACATCATTGAATAAAATTTGAAGGCATGAAAAATGTGATGTGACTGTCATATAACAAAAAAACGTTTAAGTCTGTTTTGTCTAACTGTCGGATGTTTACTGTTGGCAAGAAATATAGCAATTTGGTATTTTGTTACAGAATGTGCGCGCTATGATTATCAGCATTTTACAACGGCTCATCCAATCAGAATTCATAGTATTGATATGAGAATCTATGTTGTGGACTGCAGGCCAATTTTAAAGTAATGAACTCTTTGTCTTAGCTTTTAAAGCCAAGTGGTATCAAGGGTTTTCAGAGTATCAACATTAATATTTCATGTATGACTTACAGAGACAAAGCTCTAGTGCCCTGTCTCTTCCTCTCTCTCTCTCGCTCTCTCTCTCTCTCTTGCTGTCTCTCTTTTCCTTTCTGTCGTTCCCCTTCCCCTTGTCCATCCATCTGGAGTTGATCAGCTCATTTCCTGACTAGTATTACAGTGAACAATTATCTTCAGATCGGGAGACAGCGGGACTTGAAAGACTCTGAGTAGCAGGGGGCCGAAGAGCAGATGAAAAAGGGGGCACATGTGTCCCATCACCTTAATGAAATCAACCTGACCGTCCCGGAGCGACTCCCTCTGCTAACACGACACACTGTCACCACTCACTTACACCAAACCGCACAACAAACACACTCAAGCTGACCTGTCACATCTAATATACACTCAGTTATTCAACTCTCAGACTGTCATGGCTAAGTGGCTACTTCTCTGATTCAAAGACTGGACAAAAACATAAAATCAGTCGATATTTCCCTAGTTTTTTCACCTCTATCCCAGCAAGAGATTTTCTAAATAATGCTACAAGTTTGCAAAAAATTTGAAGAATGTAGAATAACAGTTCATTGCTGTCAATCCTTGGTTAAGAGGAAACTATCCACCAAAACAAGCAGAGAATTGCTCATTTGCAGACCTGCCAGTCAATTAGACGACAGGCAGCAAACCACTAAAGTTCTTTCTTTCTTTTTTTTCTGAGGGCGCATGCCGGGGCACTGACATTTGAACTTGTGGGCGGAGGGTTCCTGACAAACCCCTGTGGCAGTCTGCTCCTATTGAGGGTCCATTGAGGCGAGGGGACTGGGGGGAGTCCCTCCCACTCTGACTTGCCCCACTGTGCCTGGCGTCTCTCTCTCATTAAATGTTGTTGGGGTCGGAGGCAAACGTCTGCTTGGGCTGGGGGGCAGGAAGGATCGCATTAATGAAGGGGACACCCGCTGTCCAGGTGTCGGGTGACATGGCGTGCCCTGTTTGTGTTTGGGTCTAGAGGGTTTATTGTGACTGCACTTGTGAGTAACAGCCTCAGTCTGTTTCATTGATTACATTCTAATGCCTACAGCGTCCATATTTAGAAACCACTCGCTATTCTGAAGAGTTCTTCAAGGTGAACCAACACCATTCAGGTCAACAATGAGTCCAACTTAAGGTGATGGAAGAACTTGAGTGGATATCTCCAGGGGTAATTCTCCTTCACGCTTTGCTGTGGCAACCGCTATTTTTTGTACCATTCCCTACATTTAAAAAACAATTGCACCATGCTAGGGCCTCGACCTAAATTAAAAGCCTGTCTTTAGTGTTGTAAGCCGTCCTCGTAAATCAAGGCTTCCGTGCATTGCTCAGTCACTGTCTGTGAGAAATGAGAGGTCGCGAAAGGGCCCCTTCATTTACTTGTGGGCGTTTACACGGAAACTTTAGTCATGAAGGTGGGTGAGTCATGAACCCTAATGGCTTCATCGGTTCAGAGATCTGGCATGGCGGCACATCTCCAGGGATCCAATAAGAGGACCCAGAACCAGGAAGAGGCCAGCCATAACAGTGTTTTTTGGTCCTTCTCTGTAGGGATGTGTTGTACATAGAGCTTAAAAGTCTTTTTAAGTCATTACTTTGCAATTATTTACAATCAGTGTGGAGATACACTGATTATGACCATATGACCATGTATCTTAAAACTGCTTTTCTTGATATATATTAAAAAAAAAATCAATCCATCTTAACATTTTCCAAATCGCCCGTTGTGTTGCGGGGGTGCTGGAGCCTATACAAAATTACAAAATATAATATAACGCAAGCCATCCATTCAGCGTGGAGTCTCTTGAATCTAGCCATAAATCCAGTAAGGACTTTGAAAGAAGGCGCAAGGATCTATCCAGTAAATAAACAGCAGTATATTAGAAACTAGGGTTGTAACGATACCCTCATGTCACGATTCGATACATATCACGATACTGAACTCACGATACGATATTATTGCGATACTCCAAGACATATGGTAAAAGGCTAACAAAAATGTATAGTTGGTTAAAATGCTAAATTTGGTAATACATTGAGGGTGGAAATGAATAGGCTTGGACTACTTGGTGCAGGTAACGCAATGTATGGGACAATGGTGACACCAGAATAAAAATATTCATGATTCTGTAGCTGAAAATACAGAATTATTTTAGACGAACATGCTTGCACTCTGTCACTGGCTAGATATATTTAATATCATGTAGGCCACTTTTACCTGGTAACATAAGACTTTTGGCATTATCAGGTGCACAAATATTCCACCCCATTTTTTCTCACACAGAAATTTTCATTTTGGTTGAATTAAACACAACACATATTGTCACTATCCACAATATATATTTATGCATTTTTGTACTGCAATACATTGTGACACGATATATTGTTACACATATATTGAAACATATTGCAAGATTTGTTTGGATATCAAGTCAATGTTTTCAATATTTACTCAGCACTTTTCACAATGCATATTGAGCTTTAAAGAATAACAATGCAGAAATAATGCCTTAAATTCCATGTAAAGCTAAGATTTAGAAATTATGCCTTAATGTACTGTGTCTGTAAACTCCCAGTAAAAAAAAAAAAAAATCTAATTCATTATACAGTTTCACAACTTTACAAGAAGAAACAAACAATCTTTTTAAAGCAACAGCTACATTTTCAGTTCTTAAAAAAAATTTAGTCAGCAAGTATTTGAATCAACATAAGGTAGACTTACACAACAGGGGACTTATCGTGTTGAGTGAATCATTTTTTATATTACATGATAATTTATTTGCCTCTAAGTAATACCTTCCTCCCTTGAGCTAATTGAAGCTGGCGCCATCCTCCTTTGGTGGGTAGTAATTTTCTCTCATTACAGCAAATGTTTGCTCATAAGAGAAGGCTCCGGAAGCCTAATAAGGTACTAATAAAAACAAAGTGATGACAGTTGCTGTCACCTGTGCCAAGTCCTGTCATGCAGTCTAATTAGTGAGACAAGGCTTGTGATCCTTTATTCACTCGTTATCTGAGTTCAAAGACAATACATGAATTGCTCTCCTCAAAAAAGAGGAGATTCGCATTGCACCTTTATACTTTATCCCTTATGGAGAAAACAAAAAAATGAACCATCACTGAACTTACTTAAGCTGGACTATGATGTTATTTTCTTCTAGATCTGCTCTACAGCAGAAACAAACTTTCTTGCATTATTTTCCTGTTATCTCTGTAAAGCTGCTTTGAAACACTCTGTATTGTAAAAAGTACTATATAAATAAAGGTGACTTGACTAGTTAACTAACATTAACACATTTGTTACAGTTTTTAATAATCTTTGTTGCCGTTAGTAAAAGTTCAACTATTCCTAGTTAGTTCATGTCATATAAACAGATAAAATGTGTTAGTTTAATAATGTATTAGTAAATGTTGAAATTAACACGAACTATGATTAATAAACCTGTCGTTACTGTAAAGCTGCTTTGAAACAATCTGTATTGTAAAACGCTCTATATAAATAAAGGTGACTTGACCTATGACCCTTATACTGTACTTGTCCTGGGAGTATTCGATCTAAACTGTTTATGTTACTGACCAATGGTGATGTAAAGTTGGCAAAATATCATATTGCTTTTCTAACCAATAGATAACATTTACTAATCTCTATCACGTTCAGTTGACAGAAATCCCTATTGAGTAAAGAAAGATCAAGAAATGATATGGCCAGCCGACAAGTTTGATTTAGTGGATCATAGCGTGCGTTAAGCAGGGCAAATAGACGTGTAAACAGATTGTTAGATTGAAGAAATGTAAATGCCTACACAAGCATTCCTGCACTGCAAAAGCTGAGCCCATAATTACAATGCTCAAGGTGTGTCCAAACATACCAGAAAAACCAGGAGCAATCTTTTTGACATTTCAGTACTCTCTGACAAAACTATCTCTGTTTATTTCTAAAGGTCGAAGAGATCAGGCAGGAAGGAAAGAGGATGTGTTGGTCAATTTCAAAAAGGCTTATCCAAAAGGCTGATTCGTCTGATCGCAATATTTAAAGCATAACATTGCTTTCTTCTCTGTCTCACGGTGAGTATTTCTCATATGTCTCCTGTCAGCTCCCATGATACTCAACTGCAAACGTACATCCCTCTCATCTATCACTACAGTTCAGCAGTCTTTCTCAGTCCATCTACGCAAAGAGTCGGATTGTGCTCGACAAGGTGCCCGAGGGCAGGGGCGTGTCGGCTGAGTGTGTGCATGCGTTGTGTGTTTGCGTGTGTGTGTGTGTGTGTGTGTGTGTAGAGGGAGGCAACTCCTCCTGAGTGGAGCCGCTAAACTGCCACAGTTTCTCCCCCGAGGAGAGGCGCCTTTCATCTCCCCGCTCACTGGCGCCTTCGCAAACCTCAGATTGTCTGTGAAATCACCCTGCTTAATAAATGCGCTGAGGCTCCTGGGAACGACACGCTAGCAGAATCTCACCCTGCAGCATTAGTGCACATACAAACACACATAAAGACCAGTCCAACTAGCAGCTGATTGCTGCTCCTATTCATTACAGGAGAAGAAGGGGGATGTTTATTTTAAATGTGATTGCCCAAGTATCCTAAGTGTCATGGTTACAAACAATTCCCCCATTTAAGACGAGACCAAAACCAATCCATCTCTGTTTAATGCCTTATTACCGAACAGCCTCAGTGTCCAGACATAAATTTCATGATAGATACATTTCCTCTCTCTCTCTCTCTCTCTCTCTCTCTCTCTCTCTCTCTCTCTCAAAGCAGTCATTTGTGATACTTTGAAAATAACTCTTGTGTTTGATGAGTCAACACCCTAATGCTTTCGTTAGACACTTACCACAGTAGCCAGGAACAAATAACCCCCCCCCAACAAATAACAAATTACCCCCCCCCAACAAACAACAAATGTCAAAAGAGCTTTTAAGCAAATAATCACACTTCACTTTATACATTGGATAGTAATGATACATTGCATTGTAATGCCTCAAGCACTTTTTCTTGTCTGGGCTGCTGTTATACTTCATTAATAGTGTAGTGTCCTGGTTTGTAAAGGATTGCGTAAAGTGAGATACAATGGGACATTCACAGAAGACACTTGCATTAAAGCAGAAGCAGACCACAGAGCAGAACAAAATGTTAAACTGTCTTTAACATACTTAAACACAACATTCCTGGTGTGAACTGATAAAACAGAAACCCACACAATATATATATATATATATATATATATATATATATATATATATACACACACACACACACACATATATACATATATATACACACCCACACATATACATATATATATATATATATATATATATATATATATATATTGCACACAGTACAGGTCAAAAGTTTAGAAACTATTTACTAATTACTATTTTTAATGTTTTTGAAATGTCTTCTGCTTATTTGACCAAAATACAGAAAAACAATAATAGTGTGAAATATTATTACAATTTAAAATAATGGTTTTCTATTTTAATATAATTTAAAATATAATGCATTTCTGTGATGCAAAGCTAAAATTTCAGTATCATTACTCCAGTCTTCAGTGTCACATGATCCTTCTGAAATCATTCTAATATGATGATTTATTATCAGTTGTTTTATAACCTGTGATACCTTTTTCTTTACTTTATTCTTTAATGAATAAAAAGTTCAAAAGAACAGCATTTATTTAAAACAGAAATTTTGTAACAATATACACTGCCGTTAAAAAGTTTGGGGTCAGTCATCTTTTTCTTTCTTTTAAAAAAAAGGATGTGATAAATTGATAAAAAGTGATAGCAAAGATTTATATTGTTAGAAAATATTTCTATTTTGAATAAATGTTGTTCTTTATAACTTTTTTTCATCAAAGAATCCTGAAAAAGTATCACAGGTTATAAAAAATATATATTAAACAGCACAGCTGTTTCCAACATTGATAATAAATCAGCAAAGAATGATTTCTGATCATGTGACTCTGAAGACTGGAGAAATTATGCTGAAAATTCAGCTTTGCATCACAGAAATAAATTATATTGTAAAGTATATTAAAATAGAAAACCATTATTATAAATTGTAATAATATTTCACAATATTATATTTTTTCCGCATTTTTTTAACAAATAAATGCAGGCTTTATGAGCATAAGAAGCCGTTCAAAGACATTAAAAATAGTAATTTTTCCAAACTTTTGACCGGTATTGTATATCATACTTACACGCCACAAATAAAACAAACTGTCTAAAGTTAGCTGCTGTATTACTAATTTTGGGAAACAATCGGTCATATTTAGAATGGAAACTCTAATAGTCTTTATCATCCAAGTCACAATAAAGATGTGCCATGAATAATACTGTAGCCTACATTGTTATCTTTCTGTCCTATTTATCCATGGCATATGGCCTTACTTACCAAAATTGCAGAATCTTTCTCTCAATCGTTCGCTGTCATTTTGGGAATCATAATGACGGACACTTTCTTACAACACTCAATAAGCCAATCGAAAGAATTCCTAATTCAGCAGCGTTCTCATTGGCTAAAAGTTTTACCGTTGCCTTGTGCTGCTGTAAGCAACAAAGCGCGAGCCTTAATTTGACAGCGCTCTGATTGGCTGAAAGTTCTGTTTTGGCCGCGTGCATCAAGGCATCAAAGGCTTCATGATTTTTGCATGAGACCTCAGAGTGATTGTGAAGGTCGCGCGTCCAGAGCCTCATCGCGAGGAGGATGATGTCCGCGACCGCGAGCTTTAAGGAATCAGACGGAGGAGGTCGGGACATGGAGCCGCGTAAAACTCCAGTGTCAAGCCATCCATTCAGCGTGGAGTCTCTTATATCGAGCCACAAACCCAGGAAGGACTTTGAAAGAAGACGCGAGGATGTTTCCAGCCAGTTTGCGAAGACTGAGATCAGGGATTCTTGTGGTTCGGCTCGAATACCAAAGCACTTTATACAGACCTCACCCGTCAAATCCGAGTCCCCTGAGCCGGATGACTGCACTTCATGGGTTATGAACTCACGGTTCTCTCAAACTCGTAAGCAATTTCACTTTCTGAACTAACTGCTTATGCTTTAAACTTAATTTTCTAACAAAATTAGCTTGGTTGTAAGATATTCTCTACGATAATTATTGATTTATATATTAAGTCAACAATTGTCGTAAAAATGTTTCGCAATCTTATAAACTTATAAGATTAACTTTTCTCCACAGACTGTTTTAGGGGTTTTATAAATGTAACATATTTAGCTGCTGGTTATTTCTCATTAGACATCTTGCAACTAAAGCGAATGAATGTTTTATAGAGACTTTGTGAAAGATAAATTTCATGGAAACTAGAGATCCATGAGGGCCCACTGCTCTGCAAATATGAAGCCTCAAGCTGAAAACTCAGATTTAATTAAGAACACAGCGTTATTATAAATTAAAATAAATGAAACACTTTTTGTTTGTAATTATTAAGCAAAATATGAGCGTGTAGAGTAATGTATTTACTCATGTTTACTAATATAACAAAGCCTGTTAATAATAGCATTATGTTAATTTTTACTTTTTCTCCACCCCCTAAATACCAAATAATTATTATTAAAACTATCAAGTAAAACACAAAAAGAATTAAAATAAATTACACATTTGCGTGCATGCATTATGCACACTGTAAAAAAAAAAGTATATGATCATTAGGTTATGAAAATATTTGTTTTTACGTTGCTTTAACTCGTAAAAAAGTTTAAAATTGCTTAACTTATTTTGAAGTTATACAAGATTCAACTATTTTTTTTAAGTCAGCTTAATGTAATTTAAGTTGAAATGACTTAAACATCTAAGTTGATTGTACTTACGAAATTTAAGACAGCGACTTTTTTTTCAGTGAAGGCTAATTTAAAAATGCACTGAATGAGAACACTATTATTAAAACATGAATAGTACATTGTACCTTTTTAGAGTTTAAAATCAATGTTTTTGACCAACCTAAAATGAATAAGGAATTACATTGTGTTACACGAACGTTTAAACCTTTCTTTTTTCTTTTTAACCACAGGTCAGGAAAGTGCCTGTCCTCTCCGCAAGCACAAGACCAACCGCAAACCCCGTACGCCGTTCACCACCTCACAGCTCTTGGCCTTGGAGCGTAAGTTTCGGCAGAAACAATACTTGTCCATCGCAGAACGAGCCGAATTCTCCAGCTCCCTCACCCTCACAGAGACCCAGGTGAAGATCTGGTTCCAGAACCGACGGGCCAAGGCCAAGCGTCTGCAAGAGGCCGAGCTGGAAAAGCTCAAACTGAGCGCCAAACCTGCCCTGCACCCCAACTTCAGTCTGCCTCTTCCTCTCGGCACCCAGCTTCATTCGGCGGTCTCACTCTATGGCCAGTCGTACCCCTTCCACAGGCCTTTATTGCCTGTTGCTCCAATGGGACTCTATGGAACTCCTTTAGGGTACAGCATGTATCACCTCGCTTGAGGAAGTGCTGCGATATGGACTAGTTCTGCTCTGTGGATGTACAAAAAGGCCAGAAAGACATTGTTTACAATCACTGGGTGTCCGAAAAAGCAACAACCAAAAAATGAAATACGTCATAATGTGCCTTCACTCGCGCCTTAAAAGACCTTACGTGAAAATCGGGACATTTTACCTCACTTTTCACTGACTGAAAGATAAAATTTTACCCTGTGGATGGATAATTCGGTTGCCAAACCTTTTGTGTATATTTGTGTTATACATCTTTATGTAATATATTGTCAAACTAATTATTTAGTGTACAAAATATTGTTTAAATTCTACTACATTTTATGGGGGGGTTTTATCCTGTTAAAATGTGTTCATTACGCATTGTTTTTACTTATCTAGAGATTGTTGTCATACCTGTAGAGAATTGATGGACACGGATTTCACCAAAAGCTCATGATGTTGGAAACAAATTAAATGATAGGTGAACAATTTTATATATGAAATGCATTGGTATGAAATTTCTAAAGCTTTACCGTCAAGTTAAATTTTACATCAAACGATTACAAACCTTTTTTCTACACTTTGTGTTCACATGCAACCTAGAAACAAATTTGACAGTGAGTATGGAATATGCAGTTTGAAACTAAATATGTTGACGTTTATTTTTTATGCAACATTTTATATACATTTATACTGTAATTATATTGGACTGCAATCTGACATGTACAGTAAATGGCAATTGGCGAGCAAACGCAAAAGCATTGGTTTATTCAGTTGATATTTGCGTTTCATGTTTGAGAAACGTATATGAGAGAGTGTTAATTGCAAGTTCTATTCTATTCATCTTTTTCACTTTTATTCATTTTCCCTGACGTTCACCTCCACCGTTTTTAAATTAGATAAAAGTTATTTTTTATAGTTTTCCCCCCCATGAATGAGCCTTTCTAAGCTAATACATCCTCGCATAATGAATTATGTATGGATATGAGTTATATTTTAAAAAAGTTAGTGAAGTAAAGCAATATTCTGCAACGAAAAAAAAACAGTTGCAAACACTTTATACGAATTTTCATGAACCAAACATAATGTGATGCTTAACAGATCAGCATATGAAAATATTGCTAAAGTAGAATGTATTGCATTTCTAACTAAATGATCATTGATTAAATACTGATCTATTCAACATGATATATAGTAGTAATGTTTGATTATGCTGTTATTATAAAATGTATTGGATTAGTTCTGTTTCACTTCTTTATTGCCTTGTTATGGCTTGTTCATTACGTTGTGGCTCTATAAATGTGGACGTTAAAGGGCCCGTTTTACTGCTTCCGCGTGACTTTGATGCAATGAGGAAATCGTTTATGGTCAGCTCTTTACTCACGAGCTTCCTTTAATCAAAAGACGAACCTAGTCATGCTAATCAAACACAGAACCGCTAAAGTGTTCACGGATGTGTTTTATAATGTCGACTTTGAGACACTTACGAGAGCGCAGTGAAACCGGCCAATTTGCCTGATCCTGTTCCTGTGGTGTCAAGAGACTCTCTGAGGGCTAAATTCACAAAGCTGTCAAGTTGTTCTGAACTTAATACCTCAAGTATATCTGGGTAATTGTAGCCGGTTTAATTCTTTGTTTATTTTTGACGTAAAGTCAGAAAGATTCATTTCAAGATTTAACCTCTGTATTGTTTGAGGTCTGAGAGACGCCAAGGCCATTTTAAAATAGCTTGAAAATGTAGCCTACTTCAAATTGTAGTAACAGATTAATATTTCACAAATACTTTTGAGTTTATTATAGCTATTTATTATAGAATACTATAAAGCATTCTTCAATGTCTGGAAAGTTTTTATTCAGTGACTCAAACACACTTTTTTAAATGACTGTTCAATAGGTTTTCTGTTCATTTATTTTTTATTTTTTCAAATACATTTTCTCCTATTTTTGCCATTTTTAAATATAAATGCTTTAAGTATAATGTGGTTACGGACAGAGTGGAGAAACATTAAAAAAGTGAAGAAAAAAAAAAACGTTAATTTAGAACTAGACAAATTTTTTTCACATGCATCATTGCAATTGAAAAATTAATTTTAAGTCATAAAAAGTAATCTTAACAGAGCATAAGAACTGAGTAATAGTGCCAGTCAACTTTTTGGTTGTTAAGGTCACGATTTTCTAGGCTAAGTTTTAAATGCTTTTAGTGATACAGTATTTACCACTGACAAAATAAGTGAATCAAATATGCCTGTTAACAGTGTACACTAAGCCCTAAAAAGTCCACGACACATTTCATACGTGCAGAAAATTTCCCCCTTTATGCGATTCGTAATATAATTTATTCACACATTAATGATCATGACTAGTGATACAGTACAGTTGGGTATAGGGGAACACATTGCCCTTGTTTGATCTTGTTGAATCCATGTTTTCCTTGATTTAGACCTCCTCTGCTGGTTACAGGGAGAACAACACCAGTGTAAGATACACATCAAATTGACTGGGTGTGTGCACTTCCTCATGGTGTTCTTATGTATGATATCTCATTAAACATTACCAGTCAACCTTTTAAAATAAACAAATCATTATATGTTGGGAGAATTTAATTAGGTAACACTTTATTTTGATATTCATCTTTAGACATTCTACTAACTATAAGTAACTTTGCGTCAACTAACTCTCACTAGAGTATTAGTAGACTGTCTGCTTAATATCTGCTAACACTTCATTTTGATGCTCCCCCAACAGATATTCAACTGACTATAAATAACTTGGCAACTAAAAGTCAACTTGTTCTCCTAACCCGAACCTAACAGACTACTGACTGTCTACTACACTCTACTAATACTCTAATGAGCAGTGCTTGAAGTGGGGGAAAAAAGGTGCCGGTACTCTCTTGCATTGGCAAATCATAAAATGTTTCTACTGTGAAAAACAAAACTTGGAGATATTGCTGGTACAACAACACCAACGCTGGTGTGTGTGTGTGTGTGTGTGTGTGTGTGTGTGTGTGTGTGTGTGTGTGTGTGTGTGTGTGTGTGTGTGTGTGTGTGTGTGTGTGCGTGTGCGCGCGTGTGTGTATATGTGTGTTTGTGCGTGTGTGTCTATGTGTGAGTTTGTGTGTGTGTGTGTGTTTGCCAGCATGTGCGCGCGTGTGTGTCTATGTGTGTGTGTGTGTGCATGTGTGTCTATGTGTGTGTGTGTTTGTGTGAGAGAAAACGGAACTCCTCCAAGTCTGCAAGTCCAAAAATACATTTATGGTGAGATACTATACATTTTATTTAATTAAATGCATTTATGGTAAGATTATTATATTTTCATGTCAATCTGTGTTCATTTTGACCACGAACCATGCGCTGTAACTTTAATTCAGCACGTGCAGCACAGCAGAAATAGACTCGGTGTGGAAACGATCTCTGCACTGCTGTATAGGCTACACACCGCTCCTGGAACGGATCGCCGGAGCGCATCCGCGTGAAGTGTGAACGCTCTAACCTGTTAATACGGGTGCGGAAAAAATATGCACCACATACGCAATGCAAACGGAGTATATGTGAAACGGGCTTGACACTGACGCTTTTTCTGTCAGTGGTAGAGTACCGGCAAACATGCGAGAAGTAGCGGTACGCAAGAAAAAGTGCAGGTACGCTTAAGAGTAAAGTGTAGAAGTACCGGTACTGCGTACCGGTGAGTACCGCCCCACTTCGAGCACTGCTAATTGGAGTTAGTTGACATGTTGTTGCAAAGTTACTTATAGTTAGTGGAACGTCTAAAGTGGACTATCGAAATAAAGGGAACCTTTAATGGTCATAATCCAATAACTTACAACTGAAAATGATTCTGCAATCAGGGTCAATGATAAAGAAGCTGCATATTTCTATTAACAAACATTTATGGTTTTGATAAACTTTTATACTTTATATTTGATGACACTTATAATGTCATGTGGTGTATCCCTAGCCATCAACGATAAGTATTTTCCTTACACATTGAAGAAATGTGAATGCACCACCTTAATCATTGTTTCCAAAAAGCTTTTAAATATATACACTCACCTAAAGGATTATTAGGAACACCATACTAATACTGTGTTTGACCCCCTTTCGCCTTCAGAACTGCCTTAATTCTATGTGGCATTGATTCAACAAGTTGCTGAAAGCATTATTTAGAAATGTTGGCCCATATTGATAGGATAGCATCTTGCAGTTGATGGAGATTTGTGGGATGCACATCCAGGGCACGAAGCTCCCGTTACCCAACATCCCAAAGATACTCTATTGGGTTGAGATCTGGTGACTGTGGGGGCCATTTTAGTACAGTGAACTCATTGTCATGTTCAAGAAACCAATTTGAAATGATTCGAGCTTTGTGACATGGTGCATTATCCTGCTGGAAGTAGCCATCAGAGGATGGGCACATGGTGGCCATAAAGGGATGGACATGGTCAGAAACAATGCTCAGGTAGGCCGTGGCATTTAAACGATGCCCAATTGGCAATAAGGGGCCTAAAGTGTGCCAAGAAAACATCCCCCACACCATTACACCACTACCACCAGCCTGAACAGTGGTAACAAGGCATGATGGATCCATGTTCTCATTCTGTTTACACCAAATTCTGACTCTACCATCTGAATGTCTCAACAGAAATCGAGACTCATCAGACCAGGCAACATTTTTCCAGTCTTCAACTGTCCAATTTTGGTGAGCTCTTGCAAATTGTAGCCTCTTTTTCTTATTTGTAGTGGAGATGAGTGGTACCCGGTGGGGTCTTCTGCTGTTGTAGCCCATCCGCCTCAAGGTAGTGCGTGTTGTGGCTTCACAAATGCTTTGCTGCATACCTCGGTTGTAACGAGTGGTTATTTCAGTCAAAGTTGCTCTTCTATCAGGTTGAATCAGTCGGCCCATTCTCCTCTGACCTCCAGCATCAACAAAGCATTTTCGCCCACAGGACTGCCGCATACTGGATGTTTTTCCCTTTTCACACCATTCTTTTTAAACCCTAGAAATGGTTGTGCGTGAAAATCCCAGTAACTGAGCAGATTGTGAAATACTCAGACCGACCCGTCTGGCACCAACAACCATACCACGCTCAAAATTGCTTAAATCACCTTTCTTTCCCATTCTGACATTCAGTTTGCAGTTAAGGAGATTGTCTTGACCAGGACCACACCCCTAAATGCATTGAAGCAACTGCCATGTGATTGGTTGATTAGATAATTGCATTAATGAGAAATTGAACAGGTGTTCCTAATAATCCTTTAGGTGAGTGTATATATCAAGTTAAAACAAATAAATTAATTAATATATTTTGGGTTTTTGGGGTGCGGACTGATGAGGCAGTGAACCCGAGGTTTCTCTGTGAGTTAGTCCTAGAGCTCCTGTCCAATTTTAAGGGGAAATCGAGTCCATCGGAGACGTCCAATAGATTTCTTAGGCACGCTGAAAGAACACCACAGACACAGTGTAATCAGCATGGGAAAATCTCACAGTAAAACCTGGAGTTGTGAAAAATATGATACACCGGTGTTTTGCCAGATGAGAAGTTTATCTATGTATCATCTTTTTACTCTTTTAATTAATTTTTACTGTACCATATATCTCTTTTAATTTCTTTTATAACTGTTTTAATTATCCTTACTTCTATTTTGTGATTATTTTAATTGCCATAGTGTATGAAATGCTATAAATAAACTTGCCTTGCCTTCATAATACTCTTAATTACAGTTTTTGAGAGACGCATCACATGACATTTTACAATCAGAACTACACTTGCCTTGTCAATAATTTTTTTTTCTTCATATTTTACTTTAATGCTTTTGGATATATCACCGGCCACTTTACGAGGTACACCTTGTTAGTACTGGGTTTGACCTCCTCTTGCCTTCAGAACTGCCTTAATTCTTTGTGGCATAGATTCAACAAGGTGCTGGGAACATTCCTCAGAGATTTTCTTCGATATTGACATGATCACATCACACAGTTGCTGCAGATTTGTCGGCTGCACATCCAAGATGCGAATCTCCCGTTCCTTCACATATCAAATGTGCTCTTTTGGATTGAGATCTGGTGACAGACTTCAGTATAGTGAACTCATTGTCATGTTCAAGAAACCAGTTTGAGATGATTTGAGCTTTGTGACATGGCACGTTATCCTTCTGGAAGTAGCTTTCAGAAAATGATACACTGTGGTTATAAAGGGCATGATGGACATGATGGACATGGTTATAATGGACATGATCAGCAACAATATTGGTCAGCTTGGCTTTTAAATTATGCTTAATTTGCACAAAGTGTGCCAAGAAAGTATTGCACACACCACTACACCACCAGCAGTCTGAACCGTTGATACAAGGCAGGATGGATCGATGCTTTTATGTTGTTTACGCCAAATTCTACCCTTACCATCTGAATGTCGCAACAGAAATCAAGACTCCCCAGGCCAGGCATCATTTTTCCAGTCTTCTATTGCTAAATTTTGGTGAGCTTGTGTGAATTGTAGCCTCGTTTTGCTGTTCTCAGCTGACAGGAGTGTCACAGGTGTGTCTTCTGCTGCTGTAGCTCGTCCGCTTCAAGGTAAGTTAAGTTAAGTTAAGTTAACCACTTTATTAATCTCACAAGGTTATACTTATACTTGGGCAGTGGCATCCCATCACATCACAAACTAAAATAAACACATTAAAAACAATCATATTCAACATACACATATCTACATATTACAACATTCCAATGCACAATGCTTTATAATAAAATTCACCAAAAAATAAATAATTTACACCTCAAGAATCTTTAGTAAAAAAAAACTTGCATTAGAAATAGAAATGGCTTTTGGTACAAAAGTGAACTTGTATTGATTTGTTAGACACTTGATACTTCATAAACGTCTGCCCGAGGGCAGTGACTCAAAATTCATAGACAGGGAGAATGTTTCATCACTCATACATTTCCTTAAAGCTTGCTGCTCATAAAATTATGTTAAGCTCCGCAAAGGAACACCAGTCATTTTTGAGCACGACTTAACTATACTTTGGAGGCGATTCTTATTCTCTAGAGAAAGTGCCGGAAACCAATGCACTCAATAAAGGTATTATAAAATGTATAGAGTACAGGCTTTTTAACACTAAAGGAGTTCAATTTCCTCAGAACAAACATTTTCTGATGTGCCTTCTTAAGAAGAAGAATAATAATAATACATTTTATTTGAGGCGCCTTTCTAGGGACTCAAGGACACCGTACAGAAATGCAAAACATTTAAAAGCAGCAAAGCCAAAACAATAGAACATTAAAACAAGATAAAAGCAAAATTTAAATCACAAGTGGTAGGCAGTTTTAAACAGATGCGTTTTAAGTTGTGATTTTGAATGAGAGAATTAATCAATGTTTCTAAGGTGAGGTGGTAAAGAGTTCCAGAGGCGGGGGGCAGAGCGGCTGAATGCTCTGCTCCCCATTGTGGTGAGACGAGCAGGGGGGACAGACAGGTGTATGGAGGAAGAGGATCTAAGGGAGCGGGTGGAAGTTTGATCGTGCAGGAGATCAGATAGGTATGAAGGGGGAAGGTTGTGGATGGCCTTGAATGTGAACAGAAGGATTTTGAATTGGATACGGGACAGGACCGGGAGCCAGTGAAGCTGTTGGAGAACAGGAGTGATGTGGTGGATGAAGGGTGTTCGGGTTATGATGCGGGCAGCTGAATTCTGGACCAGTTGAAGTTTATGGAGGTATTTGTGAGGGAGGCCGAAAAGCAGAGAGTTGCAATAGTCCAAACGGGAGGTGACTAGACCGTGAACAAGAATGTCGGCAGTGTGGGGGGTAAGGGAGGGGCGAAGGCAATTGATTTTACATGGATGGAAATAGGCAGACCGGGTAATGTTATTGATATGGGACTGAAAGGATAAAGTGCCGTCGAGGATGACTCCCAGACTCTTAACCTGGGGGGAGGGTGAGACGGAGGAATTGTCAATAATGAGAGAAAAGCTGTCAGTTTTGAATAAAGTGGATTTACTTCCAATGAGAAGGATCTCAGTTTTATCACTGTTTAATTTGAGGAAATTATTTGTAAACCAGGTTTTTATTTCCGAGACACAGTCAGTGAGTGAGGTAGGGGGGAGAGAGGACGATGGCTTGGTCGAGAGGTAGAGCTGGGTGTCATCGGCATAGCAGTGGAATTGAATGTTAAATTTGCGGAAGATATTGCCCAGGGGAAGGAGATAAATGATGAAAAGTAAGGGCCCCAGGACAGAGCCCTGGGGCACACCTGAAGTGACAGGGGAGGGAGAGGATTTAAAATACTTAAGTTGAATGAACTGAGTACGGCCAGAAAGATAGGATGTGAACCAGTCTAACGGAGTGTGAGTGATGCCAATAGAGGATAACCGGTTGAGGAGTTGAGAATAAACAGAGTGACAGATGGTATCAAAGGCGGCACTCAGGTCAAGGAGGATGAGAATGGTAAGTAGTCCAGAATCAGCTGCCACGAGGAGGTCATTGGTGATTTTAATTGGTGGAATAACCTCTGTATTTTGCTGAAACTTTAGGGTTGTATCTAAAATAGTTCCAAAATACTTCTACTCTTCTACTGTGAACATCTTTATCCTGAATAAACACTGGGTTGGAGCATTTTTTCTGACATCAATCACCATCTCTTTCGTTTGCGTTATATTCAACCTCAGCTCTACCTCATCACACCATGTGAAAAACTTACAAAATGCATCTTAGCTAAGTGAAGAAACTTAGCAAAGTGCAAGGTAGGATGTGTTGAGCGTTCAGGGATGCTCTTCTGCAGATTTAGGATGTAAAGAGTGGTTATTTGAGTTACTGTTGCCTTTCTATCGTTTCTCAAATACATTGTGAGAAGTTGATCGTAGAGACCATTGGTGGCATGGTCCTACGATCTACTTAGGCCTACAATGCTTTTGGGAAACGCAGTCCTGGCCGTTCTCCTCTGACCTCTGGCATCAATGCATTTTCACACACAGATCTGCCGCTCACTGGATATTTTCTTTCTCTGTAAACTCTAGATATGGCTGTGTGTAAAAATGCCAATAGATCTAAAGTTTCTGAAACACTCAGACCAGCCCATCTACAACATGTACAAAGTCACTTAAATCTCCTTTCTTCCCCATTCTTATGCTGAGTTTGAACTTCAGCAGATTGTCTTGACCATGTCTACATGCCTAAATGCATTGACGAGCAGTTGAACAATAAAGTGGCCGGTGTTTGTGTGAATGTATAAGAAAGACATTTCTTTTCTTTTTTCTTTTTATATGATATCAGAAAGTTGTATCACCCTGACATTTCTGACTTTATGGCCATCTAAAAAATTATATATATATACATTTTAATTTAGAAATCAAAAACATGGTCATTGTTGAAGAGCTGTATTCAACTGTATGAAATAATTTTGTGAACCTGAAGATTCCACATAACTTATTTCTTTTACAGTAAGCATGAAGTTTATTTACTTAATAATTTTAAGGCAACGGGTTTCAGTCAACTGATCCCTTTTTACAGTGAATTACATGTGCAATAACAACACCTGTTCACCATAGGAATTTTCCAAAACAAGAGGTTATGTGTACGAAAGTTCAGTATGCTTTAAAATTGTCCGAAAAAATGACAGATAGCAACAGTGCAGTCATTTGATTGGCTATTTGGGGTGTCAGCCATTTATCTCTCATTGGGTCAATTCCCTTCCTGTCCCCAACACACATCTGGGAATCCTGAAAGAAAACAGACATATATAAATATCGGTCGGCTTGGTATGATATATTTTTGGTCTTGACTAGCTTGTCGATTGCTTGCCTATTCCAGTCACTAGACTTAATTAACCAAACAGCTTACCCAAGGAAAACGTGCACTGAAAATTAGCATTTAAATAGTGATAGACTGCTATTGGTTTTCCAAATTACCAGGGTGGACTCCTTTCATACTGAAGTATGATTGAATGTTTTCATGGCCATATTAATTATCAAATAATTAGTTATTATAGGATTTTAAATCTTAAAAGAAGTGTTTTAGATGCATGTTGCACTAAAAAAAAGAGAGAAGAAAATACATTTATAGTAAAACAAATAAACCGTGGTAGCCATACCCTTTTATAGTATACAAACTTTTTACACACAAATGCTAAACACCCTGTAACACCCTAAACACCCCATGTACAAAAAAGGAATGTCAATTTACATTTTCTCACTGTACATCAAAAGATAACTTGTTCTTTTTCACAACTTTTTAAATTGAAAAATGTCCCATTAATTCCATTACAGTTTTTCATGTTATAGATTAAGCTTACTTATTAACCAATTAACAGTATTTTACCAGTAAAATTACCCTAATTTTTGTACAGTGTGTGCCAGGTGATGCGTCATACGTGGATCTGACAGCACAAGTCAGCAGAATGGCATGTTTCTGGCACAGAGTTCAGTTGTTCTGTAAAGGAAGCAGCATGCTTGCCCGAACTTTTGTTAAGATGTCTTCCGTCGTCATGTCCCCAAACAGCCACTGAACTTGTTGTGATCCCCCAGCTGCCCGCGGCACTTCAAATCAATGCAGCTGCCACTGAACGTGTCTGCCTCTTGCGGGAAGGGCACTGGGGGAGACAGAAGCAGACATCTATTCAGCTTACATAACATGAGCGCAGACCAGCTCAGTGAGCGAACAATGCAGCATCTTGCTCTGGCTGAGGTTTGCAGAATGACACACAACATGCTTCATGTGCCATAGAGATGGAATAGCCTCAGCTAACAAAAATCGAAATGGCTAATTCCTTTATGACTCCTGGCTGGAGGAAACTTCAGCCGCACTGCTTGCCTTCGAAGTGAAACTAGAGCGGATATGCCAGTGTAAGACAATTTTTTGAGTCAATTCTTATGAGGAATTGTAAATTCATCAGAAAAATTAGTCTACATGACTGTGTGTGTTGGGAACCACAGATTTAGCTGCTGCATACACTACAGCTTGTCTTGCGGAAGATAACTTAATCAGATTTCTTGCATTGTGCATGTCAGTATGAGTCATCAAGAGGGGAAAACAAGCTTTGGGCAACAAGAGCCTATGAGTTTATGACGCTGTTTAAGGTTTAAGGTCAAGTTGGCCAACAGATGGCAGTATACCAGCAATATTGAGCAGCTGTCGGAAAACGATTTAAAACAAATCCTCTTGTTTATTAGACTTGGACATGAGCTAAGTTCAGAATAATATGATTACCGTTTTATCTGTACTATTGGCACACTATTTTCTTATCTATATGAGAAATACAGAATCTATTTTGTGTGCTGTAGGCTAATTGTCTGCATGCATGGAAAATCTGTTTGACCTATTTGTTTAAACGTGCTGTATATCCTCACACTCCACAGAATATTATATCCCACAATGCAATGTGCTTCATTTGACCTTTTATTTCCAGTGTGAGGAATAACATTTCAGCCATATTTATTATTATTTTATTTTTCTGGCTTTGATTAACCATCTATAAAATTCGTCTTTTTAAAATTATTGTAAAAAAATTAAATAAAACAAAAAACATACTGTTTCACATTAAGGTTAAGACACCCAGGTGAATAGGGTAATAATTAAATATCACCATACTTCCCCAGTTCACTGATTATACATTAAGAATTACAAACATTTTAAATAAGCAGATACACTGTCTAATTAAATTAACTTGCATACATTTCCAGAACTGAACATTGAAAACTGGATAAAGGTTCAACATAGTTTTTTTTTTTTTGTTATTGTTGTTTTTCTTCTTTTTTTTGTTGTTGAAATTTTAGAATCAAAAATTTTCTCTTCGTTTGTGGTGTCTTGCCTTAAAAAAAACCCCACTAGGGAGTATACATGGATCTTGTATTGTATTGCATTCTGATTCCATTCTTGTGGGCTTATCAGGGACATCTCTGAGGCAATGCTGAATCATTAGTAGCCTAGATCAGAACATTTTAAAACATCTTTGGAGCACTTTTGCATAGTTACAGTCTAGCAAGTTTGCAACCGATACCATGAAAAAAAATCCATCCGTCTCACGGGCACATGCTAATGTCCTGTTGCTCACGTGCAACAATGCTTGTGTCTGTTTTGACTGAACCCTTTAAACAGCCCAGAGCTCGGCAGGATCAATCGCTCATATGTGCCACTCAAAAACGCAGTGCAAGGTCAGCTGAGGCACAGTACCACACTGCAGTCAGCAGAGAGCAGCATCTTACTCAGATCATCCCTGATCATGTTTACTATCACACTAAGGTTCACATAGACTATGGTCATGTTTTAGGGGACCCATTGGAATTGGCTGTAGTGTGTGTGGCTACTGCAAACAATATGTATATATATATATATATATATATATATATATATATATATATATATACTAAAACAAGGTAAATAGTTATTTATCAACATCATTTGGAAGTGATGGCGACAATGTCTAGGTTAGCAAGTGTTTTCAAGCAAGTTATGTGAGTTGCTGTGGTAAAAAAACACCTGCAACAAACAGATTGAGTGAGACTCCTAGCATGTGAATAATGACTTCATTTGTATGATTTTTAGTTTTTTTGACTGTATGACTATTTTCTATGGAACACAGAATGAGATATTTTGAATAATGTCCTGGTTGCTCTTTTCCAAACAACTACAATAGTGGTCCATACAACTCTGCGTTGTCCGGCCTATAGGAAAATTGACATCTTTACCCTTTATTTCAAACATTATAAAAAATGTGTTAAACAATTTTAATTGTTGTTTTGTTGTTTTTTTGAGTTGGAAAGAAAAAACACTAAACTTGGTTAAAGTGCATGTTTATCTAACAAAATGATTTGTCAAAAAAAAAGAAAGAAGCAAACTGCAGCTACATGTTTTATTTTACTATGCAAAAAAAATGCAAAAAGCTCACAGGCATAAGCATACATTTGAAACAAAAAAAAGTAATCTTTGACACACACACACACACACACACACACACACACACACATATATATATATACATATACAATTTTACTTCAATATTGCAATTCCTACAAAAATGATACCTCTCTCTCAGAGTTAGTGATGATTCTAATCATTATACACCTAATTACTGAGCCCCTGATGCATGAATAATGTGAACATACATTGTTCCAACACAAACAGACAAAGAACAAATTTTTATAGGAATAATATGGTTAGAATTATGATTTAATGTCTATGTGGGTTGAAAAGAGGTAGGGGACTTGTTTTCTGCAGCTGTGTGATGTGGATTACAGATAGATTTAGAAAACCGTGAAGTTCATGTCCTCGAGTAGACAGAATCAACACTGAGCACCTTTGACACCCCCCCAAAAAACAGATATAGTGTCTTGTATTGGATGATCTTCAGTAATATGTATAGCCCATGTGACTGTCACAGATTTCGTGTCACATCTCCTGACATTTAATATAATCAAAGACAGAGGTTAAACTGGGATCCACATGGGGTCAATCCTCTGCTGTTTAATCCAGCTTTTGCGTTACATGTTGCAATGCTTCATGTTGTAGTATTCCACATTAGTATGTTGTAGGTCCCAAGAAGTATTCCTTCACCAGAAGCAGATTGTCCAATGAATGATGGCATATTTCATGTATTATACTCTACTCTCACTAACATCACATTTACATAGGCGGAGGCTGAACCAACTCCAAAGTAGGACTAGATGCGCCTCCTCCTTAAAAACACATTTAAATAGAATGTATTTAAATGAAATAGTATAGCCAAGCATGGTGATGGGAAGTCATTCATTTCTGCGAAGCAGTTCTTTCAGACAGTACGTTTCAATGAACAGGTTAAAAAAACATTATCCATCAGTTCCTAACATCATCAAACGATGATGTCACTACACATTTCTGTTTAACAACTCAGTGTCATGTTATATGAAGTATTGAAATACAGTTATTTGTCTGAACAGCTATTGCTGATTATTGCCTTCCATTCACTTAAGTTAATGGTTTTTGTGGTCACAGTTTAATTTGCTGATCCTTCATGTCGGTTACGACTGACCAACATTGAGCAGCCTACATCTAGCCTACATTCAAGTTTCCTGAAAGTTTCGCACCTACATCACACATAACAGATATTGATGCACAAGCATTGTTATATTCTACATCTCTAAAACCATTCTCAAACTCCTTGATTTAGCTTAAAGTCCCCCTGTAGTCAATCATTTTATCCCTTAAAACTCACCTTTGATCACCAAAATGACATATTTAAACGTTTTGTCCTTGAAAAAACATAGCTGAAATAGCTGAATGTAACTCTACACACTTGACTCATTTAGTATACGTGGTTCTATGAGTATGCAAATTAACCCCGTCTCCACTTACAGCAGCTCAGAAATCCACTCGTTGATCTGATTGGTTAAAGGGTTTGTGACGTCATAAACATCAGCGATTTCAAACCACGTTTTTGAGTTCACTGCAGTTTTAAGGAGAAAAATACTCAGCAATGTTGTTGACTTATGAATTTACACATGGTTTGTCTTAAAGCATATTAAAAAAAACCACATAGACATATAAACAACATTAAAAGCTTGATTTTTCGCACAGGGGGACTTTAAAAACTTTAACTATAATCTGCGTGCACAATAAACTATAGTAAAATTTATTTACATCTATTGACAGAGTTTTTTGCAGGTTTTAATAAAATGTTATTTAATAATAGTTCATTGTGCCACTCTGAAGAAAACCTGGCTGAAGCAAATTGACGACGGCCTAAGAAACCAACGCTTCACCCGCACGGATGCCAAGACCTTGGCCGCTGATTGATCTGCATGAAGGCGTGTAGTGAATGAGATTCGAAATCCTGCGGCACCCACTGCAGTGTACGGGCTCCGGCCCACGCCAGCTAGGGAATAAGTCAAGTCAAGCAACAAGCTGAACATCCCTGCATAAAATCTCCCAATCCATATTGGTTACACTTTATTTCGATAGTCCACTTTAGACATTCTACTAACTATAAGTAACTTTTCAACTACATGTCAACTAACTGTCATTAGAGTATTAGTAGGCTATAGTAGACTGTAGTAGACTGTTAGGTTATAGTTAGGTGTTAGGGTTCGGGTTAGGAGAATAAGTTGACTTGTAGTTGCCAAGTTATTTATAGTCAGTTGAATGTCTGGTGGGGGACCAACAAAATAAAGTGTTAGCAGATATTAATCAGACAGTCTACTAATACTCTAGTGAGAGTTAGTTGACATGTAGCTTCAAAGTTACTTATAGTTAGTAGAATGTCTAAATAGGACTATCAAAATAAAGTGTTACCTAAATATTATGCTATTAAATGCTAGTAAATGCTAAGTACGCAAATCACTATAATCTGAATAGAAAATCAAGGTGTTACAAAGTTCGTTGTTGTGTTGTATTTGTTTAAAATGTATTTTAAAAAATAAATAAATACAAAATGAAAGTAAAGACGGCAGCCCCTCACGGCTGACCGCGCACACACATAATAAAACATCAACAAAACACAATGCAAAGTCCAGGCCCTGTCCTCTCTCATCCTTCACCGTCGTCGCTCCTCCATTTATGCTTCCGCTCCTCCGTGAGAGATACGAGACCGGTCAGCCAATTCAAATAATAACAAACCATTGCCTTACCTAAAGCAACAAAACAAATGTTTTATTCAAATTCTGAATGTGTTATATATCACCTAAAGAGCATGCAATGAGTGCTCGCTTAATAATTATTAAAAAGGTTTCACTCACATAATATCCTCGCAAACTCACAATCAGTTACATAGTAGGTGTGTTCAACTTGAAGCGGCACTGCGCAGACCGATTTTACATATTACATATTACATAAATGAAATCGGTCTGCACAGCGCAGCTTCAAGTTGAACACACCAAATGGCTACACTTTGTTATAAGTTAATTTATAATGAGAGGATTTGCGAGCGTGCAGAACTCAGCACTGGACAAAAACTCAATTTTGAGCGGTCAATGGATTCTGACTTAAACGCCTGATAGACAATTTGTTAAAGAAATCAACAGATGTATGTGATTGGCTACATTACTCAATGCTGCAAAACGTTGTAAATGGAAACCTTTGACACTTTCAAGAGTGCCAATAGGCTCTTTACTATTATTTAATAATAATAATAATAAAAAATACCCTAGACCAACAGTTAAATGGGCAGCTCTTCCCTCTAAAAGCAATCAGAAGCAGAAGCAGTCAGTGGTTTGAGTGAGAAAATGTGTGGCCAGGGGAAGCTAAGACTTACACACGCTCAACCCATACACATGAAGTAATTTAATAAAGCACACTGAGGGCATAACTTAATTAAAGAATATAGACCTGCTTTTCAGTCCTATCTGCAATTCACATGTCTATTAGGGTTGATTTGTTTGAATGCCTTTATACACTGTAAAAAATTATTGTGATTTTAAAGGTAAAAAAGCTAAAAACCTGTTAATTGGTTAACAGTAAGTTTCTATACTATATAAAGTGAATAACTATAATAGATCAAACCTTACATTTAATGTAATTTTACAGTAAGTTCCTTTAAATCCACAGTTTTTGTAAGTGAAGAAGAACGTCATTGTATAATTTACAGTGAAAAACGTTAACTGACATTCCCAGAATCCCCTGCGTGATACTTCACATTTGATGTATGTTTCTTCTTAGTTGTTTCTTATCCGTTATGTACATTAGGGTTTTATGTTACATCTAATGTTGTTACATTAATGTTTTTTGAAATTGGTGTCATGTGTGTTACCATCATGGTGTTTAGTATTTGTGTTGCTTTTGTTTCTACTGCAAATGCGTTTGGTAGATTTAATCTGCCCAGTTTTGCTCTCTCTAGGTTGTTAAAATGTATTCCCATATCGTTCTCTACTTAAATCGTATCACATCAAGAACATAGCCAGAGGCAAACCTGCTACTTATTTTGGAGGGATTCCTTAATGAATAACTTAAGACTCACATCTCACTGCCTTTGTGTAGATGCCATTCCTGGCGAGGCTCAGGATTAAGGACACAAAGCATGGAGCAATAAATAAGGATCATATGAAGTCAGGGTACGTGAACATGTTCCAGATATTTGTTATTGTGCTAGTGTTTTAGTAAGATAAGCAGGAAATATCCAACTTACGATTGGAGTCATGCTGTGAAATATGGCCTGAATTCTAATTCACCCACTAAATCCAACTGACTTCATTTTCCCACTATTTCCCCTTATTTATATCACTTTATCACTGCTTTTGTCTATAGTTGGCCCTCTCTCTTTTCTTCATCTCCATACTCATCCACTCAGGCTTGAAAGCTGCAAACATTTTTTCAAAAATCAATAGAGAATCTATTACTTATTAGCTGTGATGGCTCCCTCAGCTGTGTGAAAAAGAATCAAACATCTAGGCCACCCAGTCTGAATGTAATATGTTAGGAAACTGTCAGGATTTCACCTTTGAGAATGACATTTCTTTCCATTAAGTTTTTAACATGCAAGCGAGCGACTAACAGGAAAGAACGCCTTCTCAAGTGCGGAAGCAGTTGCGCTGAGTGAATGTATTATTGTGGAAGGAAATCTCCTGCTCACATTACTAAGAATGATTCTACCCGGTTTTATTGCAGACACAATGTCAGATATTTGCCATAACAGCAGACAGATTGAACACTAAGTTTCAAATGCCAGATTTTTTTGCAAACTGACTCTAACAAGAACAAGTTGCAGCATTAATGATTGAAGCTCGAAATCTCTGTCAGCACACTGGAAAGGAGAAATCTGATTTAATGAGATTCTCATTTTTGTGTCTCTTCGACAGTTACAGTTACAGCAATATCACAGATTTTGTTCGGATTTGCCAAAATCAGAGTTTGACAAAAGCATTTATATGTGTATATTTCTTATTTTTCTGCTTTATTTAAAAAAAATGAATACAAAATAGCTCAAAACTTATTATATAACAATAAAAACAGAATTCATCATTAATATTTTAATAAGAATACTTAATAATTAAGACTTATTTAAGCCAGTCATGCAGTTTTTTTTTTTTTTTTTTGCAATATGAATCATCAAAGGATAAAAGGCTAAGATTCAAATTCGTTGCTCATTTAAAATGTTTCTCGTTTAAGTGAATGGCTATAATTATTGGTAAATCTGCCTGCAATACAAAAGTCTCCAAAAGAATATAGAAATTGAATATGTGAGACAAACTTTCACCATTTTGAAATGATGATGAAATTACGTCATCATTTACTCACCTTCATGTTATTCTAAACCCAGATTTCTAATAAAATAAGTGGGTACCGAAGCATTTGGCAAATCATAAATGATAGAATGAAAGAATGTCAAATGGGGTTTGAACAACATGATGGAGAGAAAAGGAGAAAATAAATAATTTTTTTTAGGATGAACAGTTACTTTAAGTCCTCTGAGCTATAAAAAAGTAGGATTCCAATTTTCCTTTGGAAACCATTTCAGCATTCATCCGCAGTTCTTATCTTGAACTATTCTTCCTCAGTTATGAATATAATTAACTACATGAGGAGAATTGAACTTGTTTAATTCCGTTATTTTTAGCTGTGTGATATGTACAGGCTTTGGGACCAGAGGTAATACTCCGAGGCTCAGCTTAACACAAGAGGTTTTCACCTTAAACACCCAAATCGATCCAAACAAAATACACAAAGGGTTTTTACTCTACAGAATCTTTCTCATTAACCCTGTAACACCCTAATGCAAACAACTACTAATGGACCACTGAACACACACACAGCACCACACGCAGGATGACACACACTGGGCATGTTTGGGAGGGGCTGGTATCTCCCAGAGCAGTTTTTTCCTGTTGTTTGTAATTAAGGTGATCCTACGTTCAATGTCGTGGCTTTATTTTTAACTCGCCGTTATCTTTTGTCGGTGGCATGAATAATTGCCGCAGCTGATGGGGAGCCAACTGGGAATTGATCCGGGAACCCAATCTGTTTCCATTATTCTGCTCTACTTCTGCCAGCTTTCCTCCACGGCATACCATTACCGGTGCTGAGCCTCCGTCTCTCAGCCCTAGGAGGCCAGTGAAATATTTACAGGAATACCTCTAGCAACCCCTTTACATCTCTTTGCTGACAGTTTGAGGCACAGCTAGCAGCCTCAACCTCCACTGCAGAACTAGGCCTGGGATGTGACAGTAGTAAATGGTTTTATTTTTTGAGGTGATCCCTTTAAACAATTTGAAAGGGAACCTACTGTACTGCAGGCACTGCACAAACATATTTTTGTTTAATAATTATGGTAAGAGAGGCATTGCGTTTGTTTTGTTTGCCATTAAAATTCCATTCCCCATTTCACAGAAATCAAATGCTTTGAAAGAAACATCTTTACCGCACACTAGTACTACACTCAAAAAAATTATCTGTTGAACCAACTTAATTAAATTAAGGAAAGGTTTTCCACGAAATTGAATTATATTTATCCAACACAATCAAATTTGTTCGAAATGATTTGTTGTAATCTTGCTGTATGAACTTAAATTAATTTGGTCAAGACTACTAAAATAATGGTGTCATTCCTACTAGATAGGATTTTGTCAAGTTACCCAGATTTAATTTTTGACCTGTCTAAAATCATCAACATTATAATTTTAGTTAGTTTGACTCTATAGTTTCTTCCAATGATATTAGCAACTAGCATTCGATTTAATTAGAACAACTTTTCGCATAGTAATATTAGATATGACTTAGGCAGGGATGCAAGTGAGGTTTAATGCATATGGAGTGTTTACTGACTTCCCACTGCCTAAACACAGTCGTCACTCTTCTGCATAATGGTAACCAAAAAATTCAAAAACATTACATAAAGTCCTCTAAGTTTCTAACATAACTGAACATTAAATACTAACATCAACTAACAACATCTTTCCGTTTACTGAAAAACACATAAAATAACATTTTAATCCCTAAATTTACCCTCATAATCCAGTCCCTTGCAAAGCATGCTGGGAGCTACAGATCCACTGCCAAGTTAGTAGTTCTCACACAAATGAATTAAGTAAACTTCAGTTTTAAATATATTAGATTGATTGAACACAATTAAATTAAGTTGTGACAAAATATTAAACACTCGTGTTACTTTTGCTTATTTTAATTAATTAAATTTAACAAGAGGCAAAATTTATTTTTTTGAGTGTATTTTTTGCTTAATTGCCCGTAGGTGTGTGTGTGTGTGTGTCAGGGCCATGCACAGGGGGGTGGCCCGGTGGCTAGAGCCACTGCCCCTCTGCCCTCATCGACTGAGATGCCCCTCTTCCCCACCCCCACTGCTCCGCTCAAAGCATTCCGCTGATTCCGCTAATCCGCTCCAGGTTTTCCCGCTCGCTCCGCAGCATCACTCACAGTATATGTGTCTGCTGCGCTCTCTCGAAACTAAGAGTGAACACGACAGTTCACGAAAGCTGTCGCATTAACAGGTAGGCTATGCAAGACAATGGTTGAATCTGCAAAATTATTCATTTTTTTTTTTTTTTGTGTATTTATGTCGGTAATATTTTGCTCTTGGTCTTCTACTAGTTCTAACAACTTGAACAACATATCCACCTTCTTAGAATTAGCTGCTTGACTAATCAAATTAGTGTACTCTCGATCAGATCTAATACAAATAAGTAAATTTTCTGTTGTTGGCACACTTTCTAGACAAAGTTCAACACTGCAAACATGGATTGAAAGCTCCAGCAAGCCAGCAGGTAAATAATCGTATAGAACAGTTAGCAGACAGTTTGTCAGTTTAATTATTGTAAGTATATTTCCCATTATAATCACTTGTCTTAGTTGAGACTAACACATATCATAGGCTCTAAATTAGTTGTATGTTAGCATAGTATATAGATTTATGCTGTATGCTAATATGAAATTAAATGTCTATTACGTATTACTCCATTGAAGAAGAGGCAGAGGCAGGCTCAGAGAGTGAAGGAGAGCCCATTGAGAATCAGCCAAATCAGACACTTAAAGGTACATTTAGACATGACATTTAGTCATTTAGCAGACACTTTTATCCAAAGCGACTTACAACTGAGGACTAAAGACAAGTCATTGTGAAGAGGCAAAAACAACGTAAGAAGTGCTCAAAATACAAAGTTCAGGCATTGCTCAGAGTAGCATAAGCCAGCCAAGGGAGGATTTAAACGAAAATATTTTATTTTTTATGTTAAGTGCTCACAGGTAAGTGTTGTTAAACTGACTGACAGTAAAAGATTCTGAATAAGCTAGAGTTTGATAAGAAAGATAGACATTAAATTATTTGAATGGAAGAGTAATTATATTACAAGAACACAAATTGAATTAGCACTAAGCCTAACAATTGTATTTAAAATATGATTGAAGTTGAAGCTGGTGAAAACTAAACTTTATAATGTGTGTGGACAAGAACGACTCTCTGATCTTCTGCTTCTCGTCATTGAAAAAGACATCCCAATCATAAAATATTAAGTTATTTAGATCTTTCAGAATATGGTACCAAAATAGAAAGGTTTTGCTGTAAAAGGAACATACCAAAATGTAAAACGGTAAATAGTTTCTGTTATTATCACCAATGTGTAATTGTGAATCATAAAAAAAAAGGTTACCAAGATCTTTCAGGACATGGTACCAAATAAAAAGGTGTTGCTGGAAATGGAACAGGTAAATATAAAAATGTAAAACAGCAAATATTTTCTGTTATTATCAGCAATGTGTAATTGTGATGTTCTATCAAAACATCTACAATAAAGTCTAAAATGTATTTGAGCGTGTGCTGTCTTCTCTTTTAATTGTATATTTTGTAATAACTGGATAATTTGTGTTAACAAGCAACCACCCCCTTAGTGCCCCCTTTTTTTGTTTAGGCCACGGCCTCTCAAAATGTCTGTGCACGGCCCTGGTGTGTGTGTGTGTGTGTGTGTGTGTGTGTGTGTGTGTGTGTGTGTGTGTTTGTGTGTGTGTGTGTGTGTGTGTGTGTGTGTGTGTGTGTGTGTGTGTGTGTCCCAAGCCATGTAATGGGTAAGGTTGGCGAAAGACCAGGCGACCTACGTCAGAAAAATCATCGGCAAGAAAATTCATGGACAGTCTCTCGCGAATGGTACGAGATGGCCCATTGAATCACCAAGAGTCGGATACAACTGAAATGGTTAATTAATTAATTATTACTATTTTTACTTGGGTTATGTTTTTTTGTGTGTCTCATTTGTCTCACACCTTTCATGCTACAGACCTCAGATCATACGTCTTTATTTTTTTTAAGTGATTTTCACATGGCATTGAAAAAATCCCACATTCTAACACTGAAGGAGAGAACCCAGCCTTATATATATAGGCATCTATAGGGAGAAACGTCTCGGTTACGTATGGGAAAGAGGGTTACATACGTAACCGAGACATTTCCTTTCAGTCGCTCACTAACCCGATGTGTCGACTGATTAGGATCCCAATTAAAACGCCACTAGTGCTGCCACCTTCAAGTGCCTAGACAAGAGCCTTCTGATCACCCCGCATTATTTGAAGCAGAGAAGGGACAGGGCTTAGGCCACGGGAGTCACTGCTGTTCCACAAGACCACTTGGAAAGCGTTCTCTTTCGTTGGAAAGGAATACGCTGCAGAAGCCACATCCTGCCCGAATGGAGGAAACATGTGGAGAACACACATATGGACTGGGCGGATGACCGGGCAGTACAACATATGGAATGTCACTGGGGTAAACTCAACCAAACAGTGACGGCAGAAGCTGGGAATACATGGGCTCGCCGCAGGGAACCGTATCGTGGAAGAATACACATATGGGGTTGCTGTAGGGATAACAACATATGGACCCAGCCTAACACAGGTTCCACCAGTGCATACCAGTGATAGGCCTGGCTTCGGATGTTCCGCCATGTCCGTTGCCGAATGGTATGGAGGAACTCGACAGGGTTCGGCTAATAAGGGGAACTCACTGGAGCAAGAATTGCAAACGTATCCAGTCCATAGGAGGGGAATGGCGCAGCAAGCCAACACTTCGAACCGGCTTACAGTGAAACTGGCTTCATGTGAAGGGAGCCCACGGGAAGCAGCGGTTCGACAGATAGGCTAGTTCTCTAGCGAACGTGATAGGTGTCGCCCAGCCCCCAACTCTATTTAACATCTGTTCAGCGAGGCACTCTGTGTCAACGCCTAGGAGGGAGCAATACACCCAGGTGGGCACGTACACATTGGCAAATCACCAAGATAAAGGCAACCACATGTAGTGGGCCAACCCCTGCTTAGAAAAAGGCTTCCCTTCTGCTGGTCTCCATAAAAGAAAAGAGCTGGTCTGAAGTCCAGGCTTTGCATTCTGAGCACGTATAACCGTTGATGGACAGAGAAAAGTCAGGGCTGGTCCCGGAGGAGAGGTAGGAACCTTCGGCACATAGCCAGGCCGGGGTCTCAAATATCTTGAGAGTTAGCCTACCCGAATTCCAGGCACGATACGTTGACCGAAAATGCGTGCAAGTCCCTACCCTCTAGACAGAGACCAAGCAAGCAGGAGAAATGTTTCTCTAAAAACAGGATTTTTAACTCACTGCCTGCAGGGCTCAAGGGAGGTCTCTGCAGTGCAGTACCACCAGAGATAAGAGGGGCACAAGGATTTTTCCTTGCTCCCCTCAGGAACCTGATGATCAAGTCGTGCTTCCCACGTATTTATTTCCACTGCATCATGATGTGCATCAATACAGAAGCAACAACATTTTGAGATGGAGGAGACAGCCTCACTCCAACCCATTAGCAGTAAAGTACCAGTGAAGTGATCGAAAACCTTCGGGATCTCCTCACAGAGAGAAGACTCAATTCATTGAATAGGTTCCACTTCTAAAGGAGCGTGCCTCATTTTAAGAGGGTCCTCTCACAAAAGTGATGGTCTCTACGACATACAAATTCTTGCAGTAGTAACCAGAACCTCCGCGTCTCGTTAGTTTTAGAACCAGACCTGGAACTCTCCAATGTCTAAATGCAGGTGCCATCATGCCCCATCCCTGAGAATGTATTTCGAGGAAGGAGTCAGGAAGGGCTGTCGAGCCCAGAAGAGGTCTTGTTGGGCCAATAAGGGGCAACTAGCAAGACCTGATGTATCTCCTCCCTGACTTTAGCACAGTTGTGTGCAAGAAGGCTCACTGGGGAGCGCAATTCTGAGGGGGCCCCAGGGCCAGCTGTGGCCAAAGTTTTTTCCCTGTCGAGGAATGTCCACTCAGACAGGAGAAAAGAACAAATGGCGGAGGGACGAGTCTGGAGGGGCAACAGATGTAACTGAGCGGCCCCGAAGTGGTCCCAAACAGCTGGACCGCCTTAGGACAGAGATTCCACTCTCCCTGCGCCATAGGCTGTCGTGAGGCTCGTCAGCGGCACGATTGAGCAGACCAGAAGAAATAAGTGAAATGAAGCGACCTCAGAAGTGCTGGGCAAAGTTCACCGAATAGCCCAACCTGTGAAATGGGAGTGTCCAGGAACTTAACTTTGTCCGCTTCTTTCATGTCAGCTAGGTTGAGCCAGAGATGGCGCTCCTGGACCACCAGGGTGGACATTGCCAGACCGATCACACAACCTGCAACCTTCGTGCTCCGGAGGAGAGGGGAGACAAGGATCCCCGTTCCATGAGGTAGCGGTCGCTGTACACAGATGCATAGCAACAGACCGCTCCACTGGAGGGATAGGCTCGTAACCCTTCTCCGCTCCCCCATCAAGGGTAGTGAGGGGGGAGGAGCTACTCAGGCAATTTCTAGCAGAGAAAGGTGTCCATGCCCTTGTCAACTCCTAATGCACTTCAGGAAAGAAAGCTACCGGAGCGGCAGGCTGAGAACCAGACCCACCAGCTCCGAAAAACCAATAATCCAACCGAGACGGTTCGGGACACGGTGAAGGGTTCCACTCGAGCCCTACCGCCTCGGCTGCCTTTTTGAGCATAGCTGTCATCTCTGCATCTGTCTCGGGAAACGTTGGTCTCCCAGAGGGAGGCAGGGCAGCCGAGTCGTCATCTCCAGAGCCCAGATCCCCTTCCGATGCTGCGATGGACATCCTGCACGAATGAAACGGCTGGTCGGTCCACCACAGAAGGACCAGCCTGTCATCCGGGAACTCCTCCAGCTGCGGTGTGAAAGAGGAGTGAGGGATCCACGGGGCTTTGCCGGGCGGATTACCCGTCACTGTAATCCTCAGGTCACCCAGCCCAGACAGCACTCCAGGCTTCTTCTGGGAAGGTAACCCAGAAGAAACACCAGAGCCTGGGGATAGGGACTCAACCCTCGCGAACGAAGGCAAATCTTGACCTCATCACCGAGGCGGTCATATTCCCGCAATGGGAACATGCCTCATCCACAAGAGTTGCCTCAGCGTGCTTCAAGCCCAGACACGTGATACAACTCTTGTGACCGTCAGAGGGGGACAGAGCCCTACCGCACCCAGAAATGCACGAATGGAATGGCATCCTGAAAAAGATACAAACTCACCCATGTTGCCCTTCTAGAAATGGGACCCGTTACCGGTGTCGGAGCACACAGGGAATGACCGCGGCAACACTAAATAAGCTAACTGAAATAGTGAAGCACTCACTTTCCCGCCTCAACCAGCAATCAACACACACAAACACAGAAATCTGCTTGCTGTAAAAACAGCAGTTGAGAGCTTCAAAGCTCGTGATCACCGCTGCTCTGCACTGTAGAACCACTAGCACCGATACAGTCTTTCCAGAAGAACACTGACACACTCGCTCGTTGTATAACAACACTCTTCAGAGACGATCTGCTCCGAAGCAGAAAGACAACTAGTGCGTGCATCCACTTTCGTATTTATACCCGCGCCGGGGGGCGGAGTGTGTGATGTATTTCACGCACACCAATGTGCATTGGCTCTTTTTAACAGTACTTGAAGATGACAGTCTCCCTGGAATGACTAACTACATTAGTTAACATGAACTAACAATAAATGATTTTATGATTCTAAATCATTTATTAATCATAGTTCATGTTAATTTCAACATTTACTAATACATTATTAAAATCAAACATTGTATCTGTTTATATGACATTAACTAACTATGAATATTTGAACTTTTACTAACGGTAACACAGATTATTAAAAACTGTAACAAATGTGTTGTTTATTGTTAGTTAATGTTAGTTAGTTTCAAAGCAGCTTTACAGAGATAACAGAAAAATAATGCAACAAAGTTTTTTTTCTGCTGCACAGCAGATCTAGAAGAAAATAGTGTCATAGTGCAGCTTAAGTAAGTTCAGTGATGGTTCATTTTTGTTGTAAAAAAGTTATTAATTTAGTTCATATATATATAGCAGTTTTGGAGAAAACAGTGATGACATCGTCCAGCTCAGTTCATGTTCTCTTATAATGGTGTCAATGCAGGCAGATCAATAATATTGTTGAATATTAAATGTCCTATTTTATGGACATATGGTTCCTAATGGGAACTTACTGTAAAATGTTACCGTCACATTTCCAAGATATGTCAAATTGTGAGTTATAAAGTTACAATTACAAGAAACAAAGTTGCAATTGAAAGCTAAAGTCACATTTTGAGATATAAAATTACATTTATAAGATATACAGTCATCCAAATAATATGTTTATAATCGGATTGATGACTTAGCCAGACTGAAAACCCTGTAGACCTGAAAGCTGTAGACCTGAAATAATTAGATCAACCTCAAAAATTAAGAATTGAAAAATCCTTGCACACGTGCAATGTCATGCTATGTTTATATATGTTTTATGTCATACAATATCATGTCTTATAAACTGGTCAGTGGAGGAGACTTAATATTTACAAAATATTTGCTAAAACGCTCTGACATGTTATGCTCTGACATTAAAAAGCTCTGACAAATGTTAGTTACCTTTCAAAGGCTACTCTTAATGCTACGATCATAGCGCTATGGGAAAGTATCTTTGTTTGACCGGTTGTGAACCCAGGTTGAATTTCTGCTATGGCAACGTCGCTGTCTACGTGCTCGCAATATTGTAACAACAAAGAATTGTAAGACACAACAGGTCTGTAGCAACGTTGTTGCGCGACATTCAGCAACTGAGAGACGCCGTTCTGACCATTTTTTTATGCTAGATATAGATATCCCCCATTTAGCATGTTATGTTTTGTGGTTCATGTTAATTAGGGTCAATTTTAATGCTAATTTATGTTAATTTTAATGCTAATTTATGTTAATTTAGGGTCAATAGATTAATTTATGTAATCTGTATGAAAATAGAGAGATGTCAGTCATTTTCTTTCCAGCTCATTATACCTGATTCCGCGTTAATGTGCCACGCCCACGGAGAGCGCGCGGTATTAAAACGCAAATGATCTAAGGCAAGCCATGTAAACATGCCAACGCCCACCAGCTGATTTATAAAACACATCATTGTGGCAAGGGGGGCGTGGTTTTGCGGAGTCTGTAGCGGAGAGCGGGGGCGGAGCCGAGCGGTTAGTAAGTAGGTCAAATGCAAAATGACGAACACCTGTTTCTGATTGCAGTGATTGGCGTGGGGAGACTGCATAAAAGCCAGCTCGTGTGAGAGAACGGGAGGAGAGAAGGACTGGGACCTCGTGCACGTGAACTGAGGAATTGATGGACTGAGTCTATTCAGAGAGGAAAGAGTGTTTTGAACGTTGCTATAGAATGCTCTATGGTGAAGGCGCACCTCACGCACATTGTTTGTTCAACGCAGTCTGCTAATAAAATCGTGTACGAGTCCCAGTATCGCCGACCCTTGTCTTCTTCCATCACACCCACACTGAACCAACGCTACACTGGTGCCGATACCCGGGATGGAAGAAGAAGCCGCCGCCAGACAGTCCCCGACGCCACTTGCGGATATCATCCACGCGCTCGCGGGTCTCCACCAACAACAACACCAGGCGCTGCTTCCAGCAGCTTCTCTCTCTCTCTCCCCTTCTCTTTCTCCTTCTCCTCCTGTCCCTGTACCCAGGTCCAGGACGTTCCCACCCAGACCGGCGCCCCGCTGGAGGACAGGACCTGCAGTGGAGTCTTACTATGCTCCCCGACCGTCGTTTAGGGGAGCATCTGCGGGTCCCGGCAACGCTCCACCCCGGTCGCACACACTCTCCCCGCGCCAATCCCTTGACCCGCTTCCCGCCATTGGGGCGGCGGGAAGGTCTGGGCCGGCCTGTTGGCGTTGCGGGGACCCTGGGCACTTTGTCAACCAGTGCCCAGTGATGGAGGTGGGGACACTGGTCAGGGTCCCTGACACACCGCAGGCCGCCCCCGATCAAGCTGGTCTGTACCAGATACCAGTAAGTATAAAGGGGGGTACCTATCGGGCCTTGGTGGATTCAGGCTGTAACCAAACCTCTATCCACCAAACCCTGGTTCAACCAGAGGCATTGGATAAGAGCCGCATGGTTAAGGTTCGGTGTGTGCACGGGAAGGTGGTGGATTACCCGTTAATGCCAGTCACTATTCAATTCCGGGGCCAAAAGCATAGTGTGGAGGTGGCAGTTAGCCAGCACCTCCAGCACCCGCTAGTTTTGGGGACTAATTGGCCGGGCTTTAAAGTATTATTGGCACATTTGTGTGCGGGTGCTTCTGGGATTAAAAGGAAGCGGGGGAAGAGAGCGGTCGCTCAGGTTGGAGAGGCTGTGCCGGGGCCGTCGGGGCCTGTAACTGAGGATCGGAACGCTATTGAAAGGACGTCACTTTCAGAGCGTGATGACTTTCCTCTGGAACAGTCCCGAGACGAGACGCTCAAAAACGCGTTTGACCAAGTCCGTACAATCGACGGACAGCCTCTGCACCCAGACCGCCCACTTTCATATCCTTATTTCGCAATCATAAAAGATAAGTTGTATCGGGTGACCCAGGACGCCCAATCAAAGCAAGATACAACTCAGTTGTTAGTACCGAAGAGCCGCCAGGAAACACTTTTCCAGGCGGCTCACTGTAATCCTATGGCTGGGCATTTAGGGCAGACAGCTACACTGAATCGTCTAATGACCCGAGTTTTTTGGCCGGGCATTCACGAGAATGTGCGCAAGTGGTGCGCGTCTTTCGATTCTCTGTGGCAGTTCATGTTCTATGGAGATTGTTGCCAGTCCATTAACTCTGTTCCCTGTTCAAAAAACTTTCCCCATTCAAAGCAATCGGGATGTCACATATGAAACAGCCAGCCACCGCTGTCAGCGATACCTCCGGTTCAGTTTCCCGAGCCCATGAAGTTCGGCGAAAACATTTTCGGTGTAACTGCCACGGTTCATTTCGTCTGCGACAATCTTTGCGGCATCCATCTTCATTGAATTATGATATCAGATAGAGCCTGCCAGAGCACAGCATAATAAGTAGCCAGGCGGGGGCAAAAGCGCCGGGTTATTCAGTATGGATATACACACAGACAATGACACGCCACGCCCCTACTGCATGCTAGAATCTCAGAAAACAAGCCGATTTCAACCTCAAAATGTAAGCTTTTAAATATACCAATACTGCTATCTCAAACATGGAGAGGCTTCTTCGTGATTTCAATTAACAGGTTCTGCCAAAAATTTAAAATCACCAATTTTGAAAAAAAACTCTTCTTTCTCATTTTGCTCGAAAGTTGTGCTGCCGACTTGTGTCCCTGGTTTCTGTGACGGGTCACATATGTCCTGGACCTGAGAACAAAACTCCACACTTTGGGGCGGCTCTCTATGGAAAATTTGTTACAGGCTCAGGACAGGCAGAGTAGGCTATACAACAGGGGGACTAGACTAAGAGACTTTGCACCGGGAGATAAAGAACTTGTATTGCTCCCCACGTCCAGTTCGAAATTACTCGCAAAGTGGCAAGGACCCTTTGAGGTCACACGGCGAGTTGGGGATCTCGACTATGAGGTTATCCGAACAGATAGGGGAGGGGCACATCAAATTTATCACCTCAACCTCCTTAAAAAGTGGAATGAGGTGGAGTCAGTGATGCTGGCAACGGTGGTGAGCGGGGAGGAGGATCTCGGTCCAGAGGCGAGCTCGAAGTCTCAATCTCTCGCTCTGGCAGTTGGAGGAGATCACCTCTCGCCGTCCCAACTCACTGACATACGTAATTTACAAGCAGAATTTGCTGATGTGTTCTCGCCCCTACCTGGTCGGACGAACCTTATTCAGCACCACGTTGAGACCGAACCGGGTGTAATAGTGCGTAGCCGCCCATATCGCTTAAATGAACATAAAAAGAAAATAGTTCAGGAGGAATTAGAGGCTATAGTGGACATGGGGGTAATAGAAGAATCCAGCAGTGACTGGGCGAGCCCGATAGTTTTAGTGCCTAAAACCGACGGCTCGGTCAGATTCTGTGTTGATTATCGCAAGGTGAACGCTGTGTCGAAATTCGACGCGTATCCGATGCCCTGGGTTGACGAATTACTTGATCGGCTCGGTGCTGCTCGTTTTTATTCGACACTGGATTTGACGAAAGGGTATTGGCAGATCCCCTTAACTCCAATATCCAAAGAAAAGACTGCTTTCACTACGCCGTTTGGATTACACCAATTTGTTACTCTTCCTTTCGGCTTGTTCGGGGCTCCAACAACCTTCCAGCGCCTGATGGACAGAATTCTCCGGCCGCATGCTGCATATGCTGCTGCTTACTTGGATGATATCATCATCTATAGTAATGATTGGCAGCGGCACATGCAGCATTTGCGAGATGTCCTCAGGACGCTGCAGGAAGCGGGGCTCACGGCCAACCCAAAGAAGTGTGCAGTTGGGCGTGTGGAAGTTAGGTACCTGGGTTTCCACTTGGGTCATGGACAGGTGCGTCCCCAAATTGATAAGACGGCAGCAGTTGCGACCTGTCCAAGACCTAAGACCAAAAAGGAGGTTAGGCCGTTCCTGGGGCTAGCGGGATATTACAGAACGTTTGTGCCTAGTTATTCGGACCTCGCTAGCCCGCTGACTGACCTAACTAAAAAGGAAGCACCAGATACCGTCCAGTGGACGGAGCGGTGTCAGCAGGCCTTTACCCAGATAAAGGCTGCTCTATGTGGCGGACCGCTATTACAGGCTCCTAACTTTTCTCTCCCTTTTATCCTACAGACTGACGCCTCGGACAGGGGGCTGGGCGCTGTCCTGTCCCAGGAGATAGAGGGTGAGGAACGGCCAGTGCTGTACATTAGTCGTAAGCTCTCTAAGAGAGAGATTAAGTACAGCACCATTGAGAAGGAGTGTCTGGCCATCAGGTGGGCTGTCCTCACCCTCCGATATTATCTCTTGGGGCGGGAGTTCACCCTCTGTTCGGATCACGCTCCCCTGCAGTGGCTCCACCGCATGAAAGATACCAACGCGTGGATCACCCGTTGGTATCTGGCTTTACAACCTTTTAAATTTAAGGCCGGGTGCAAAGATGGCTGTGGCTGACTTCCTCTCCAGGAGGAAGTCAGAGGAGAGAAGGACTGGGACCTCGTGCACGTGAACTGAGGAATTGATGGACTGAGTTTATTCAGAGTGGAAAGAGTGTTTTGAACGTTGCTATAGAATGCTCTATGGTGAAGGCGCACCTCGCGCACATTGTTTGTTCAACGCAGTCTGCTAATAAAATCGTGTACGAGTCCCAGTATCGCCGACCCTTGTCGTCTTCAATCACACCCACACTGAACCAACACTACAATCATGTTTAATAAAAACTTGCACTTTACCTCATCTTGCTACCTGTGGGGAATAATACTATTAAATAACCCTGGAAAATGTACCAGAAGTGCTGGTAGTTTCATTTCGTGGAGCAACAGATCCAGCTGATGTAGTAAGTCATTTATTAAGTGCTTTTTTCTAATCGCGATAGTGTCTGTAAACCGCAAAAAGACTGTTTAAATATGAATTGCGTGTCTGTGTGTAGTCTAAATGATGAATGAACGGCACAGGCGCGCACGCTTTGTTTACTACAGTTATACAGCCCGTGTCTGTGCCGTTAATTCACACTCGCATCTACATTAGTAAAATATGTTATTTTTACATGAACACATCCAAACTATATTGCTATAGCCTACTAAGGTGAGTAAAAATAGACTGGAATATGTTGAAATAAAATGTCTGTATAAGCAACAAACTGCAAATTAACATGTATATGCTAATATATCATACACAATATGTTACAGACTAAATATGAATGTTTAGACAAGATTTTGTGATTAGTTTTGGATAGATTATAAAGTTTTGACTGTAAAAAAAGACTATTGTCACATTAAATAGGTAAGCTTTTGTCAACCAATTTCTGCTCATATGTTAAATATACTATAGTATGATGTTTTGTCAAAAAAAAGTATATTGAATTATCAACTAAGATGTTATTATAGTGTTTGTTCCAATATTCAAACTAATGAATCCTTACCTTTTTTAATACGTATGATAAAATGTATACTTTTTACAAAGAAAGAACACACTTGAAATATTGTTAAAATTGTAATTGTTGTTGTAATTGTAACCTTTTTGTAATTGGTTACAATTTCTAATTGTAAAATATGTATATATAGATAATTTAGTTTGTCCTTGCATTCTTTGGGACCCTGTGACACACCTGTGTGAAAGGCTAATTAGTATGCAGCTCATTATCTATGTGGCACATTATCCGGCCTTTGTCTTCTCAGGTGTGAACACGCCTCTACGCATATTGCCTTTCCAAACAAAAGGTGTCTTATAAAATTCAAATCAATGTATTGTTTTGTGTAAATGATTAGGCAGGATGATTTTCAGATCATTTTGAAGCAAAAACTCTAGGCAACAACGCCCATTATTCAAAATTATTGTGGGGACATATTTAATATGTGCTTTGTGGCCTTATTTCAGACACTTTAAGTTTTAGTTTTTTCAATAAGCATGCATAAACAATATTCTCTCAAAAACACAAATATGTACATACATCTTACTCACATATTATGGTAGCCCTGTCTGTGCTAAATAGAGTGTACTTACACCTTTGGTATTAATATGTTTATAAGCAACTGAAAAAAAAACTGAAAAAAATGCCCTGACACAAATGTCAGGGCATGTCAAAACATCTCAAGGACCCCAAAAACACCTCAGACCCCAGAGGGTTAAACTCCCAGGATGAGACCAGCCATGCACAGTGGCCAAACCAGCTCCATGCTCTTGTCCAGGCATACAAAAACAACATCCAAAACACCACCGGGATGACCCCTCACTATGTTGTGTTTGGGAGGCATGCCAGGCTGCCTGTCGACTGGGCAATTGGCCTGAAACCTGAAACCGTTCCCCATACCCTGTCGGGATGGGTGAGGAGGCACCAGGATGCTTTGAACCATGCCTATCAGACGGTAACCAGGCATACTCAACAACGACAGGACCGGGACGAGGCCACATACAACAGAAGAGTCAAGCTGGCATCCCTGCTCCCAGGAGAACGAGTGCTTGTCCGCAACTTCCGCAGGAGGGGAAAAGGGAAGTTGAACCTGAGGCGGGCACATTCTCCGGGACTCCGACTTGACCCTCAAGCAGAACCCGCAGCCCAGTATGGTGAGAGTAGCTCGCCTACTGTACATCGCTCCGAACGCCCCAATTTGGGAATGCCCCCAGCCCGGTACCGCAGTAAGTAGTGGGTCGAGACAACCTCTATGAAAGAGGGGGGAAATGTCAAATGTGGAACAAATGCCTGTCTATAGTATTGAATCCCCTGTGTGTCATTTATTTCACCCACATTATTTATTATTTTTTGTGCCTTATGCGTATTTTTGATCACTAATTGCTGTGTCAGTGGTTGCTTAGTTGTGGTCCTAAATACTCACGAATAGTTATGATTAACAGACCTCACCCCCTCTCTCTGACATTGGCGCCATTGGCAGTGCTGCTCAGACTAATGGATTGTTGATTAAGGACAGGTGCGGCAGTTTGCTTGATAAGAAGATACAAGCGAGAGTGTGGGAATAGTGAAGGTGTACGATCGCTGCGTTTGATTAGAGAAAGCCACAGCCAGACGAGCAGTGGGCACGGATCTGATTCCAACGCATCAATGGAGAGTGGAGCAGAAGAGGAGCGCAGATGTTCATGCGGTGGATTCAACTCCTGATTTTAGCTAAGTAAAGGAAAGTTGTCCTGCCTAACAACTTATGTGTGTGTGTGAGAGCTCGGCCAGTATTTTGCGTGAGACTAAGGGCTGCTTTTACTCCCCCTCAGTGCTGCTGCTGTTTATATTGAATCACAGAGCTGCGTGAAGGGACAAACTAGTCTGCCTCATCTGAATCCGCACCCTCTTCCGCAGCCCGCTCGTCTATCAGACTACCATATAAGGCCAATGGACCTTGAATGTGGTGTGGGATTCGACTAAAGACAGCCAAACTTTTTCTTTCAATGCAGTTTATATTCTGGATTATTATGCTTGGTTGATCATTTTATATACTGATATAGGACAGGATTTGGATTGTGAATCTAAGCTGCTGAATTGATTAATTGTTATGAATTGTGCTGTAGCGTTAACTGACCAGTGAGTTGCCTTTCTTTACTTTTTTATCCTGTTGCCTATTTTATCATTGTGAGTAAAATGTTATTAAATAAATTGTATAAATTCTAGAAGTGGCTGTTGTCCTTTTCCTGTCAGTGGAGAAACTAAATGCTGGTATAATTAAGAACTTCATATTCCGGTGTAACATAAACACCTTAATCGATCCTTATGAGCTCGATGTGAATTGAAAGGAGTGGTTTACTCCTTTTCTAATCTAATCCAGAGGACATGTAAACACATTGAAAACACGGATTGAAAACCGAAACTGAAAGGACTGCGCATATCAAAATGATGTATGACACGCTGAACGAGCTGTTCTTCCTGTTGAATAAAGTGTCATATAAATGAGTGTCCTGTCATTCTATAATTCTCCTTACACTCACTCAGTGTCAGTGAAGTGGAGCAGGACAATGTCCCACCAGTCTTTGTTTCAGACTCTCATCCACAGACAACTGGTTTTGGGTATTTTTACTGCGTGATAAATATAAGCTGCACGGCACAACAATTCATATGCTCATTGTCTTCAAATTATGACCAGAAATGGATAAATATTAAGTCTGCTGTATAAAACAAATAAATAACCAATGTAAGAGAATAGTTAGTATGCGCAAAGAGCGGGATACTCTATATATTCGTGCAGTGTCCGCATGTCAGAAAATCTATTCCCATTTGAAGCTTGTGACATATATAATCAACCCGAAGGGTTGATGTGATAATAACACATCAACCCGATCAAGTATAGCGTTCATGTAAACACTACATTCAGATTCATCTATCGGAATGAATTCAGTCCGATTGAAACAAAAGTTGTGCATGTAAATGTAGCAGGTCCTCCAACGAATCGTATTTTTGAATGTCTTACGTTGAATCATTGTTGCTGTAACTTTCTAACGCTGTTTTTCAACTGTCCTATTACAATAATGTATTTCTGTCAGGTCCATTTAAGTCAAGAACACACATGACAATAGAAATGATTAGGAAATTTGTATTGAATAGATTGCAATTCAGTTGATAATTAAAATTTGGCAGTATGGCTCTGTTTAGGGAGTCCTCTGAACTTTCATGAGCACCATGAAATAGCAGAGAGTCAGAGGACAGCAGCAGCATTAGGGAACGCTCACAGTTTAGCACTGGGAGAGCAGAACTATTCCCCCATATGAACAGAGCAGCAACGATGACATAATAGCAATGCCACGTTATACACGACAAGGAGGAGCTGGGGAGGTGGTGGGTTGCAGAGAGCGAGCAGCAAGCAGTTGGGAGCGAACTGAATCTGCTTAAATAGGGCGCCCTGATTTGAGCGTAGTCATTAGCAGCAAGAGGTGATGAACAGCTGATGCGCTGATGTAGCTCAGCTGAGCAGATCGCTGATGAGACCGAGGTGTTGGCCAATATAGCAGCATCTTGACTACTTGGCCTGCCAGAACTCAATTTCTGTCAGGTCAATTTAAGTCAAGAACACACATGACAATAGAAATGATTAGGAAATTTGTATTGAATAAATTGCAATTCAGTTGATAATTAAAATTTGGCGGTATGGCTCTGTTCAAGGAGTCCTCTGACCTTTCATGAGCACCATGAAATAGCAGAGAGTCAGAGGACAGCAGCAGCATTAGGGAACGCTCACAGTTTAGCACTGGGAGAGCAGAACTATTCCCCCCAAACAAACCATACCTGGCAACCTCTTGTGGATAAGACAAGAGATGGAATTAGACAATTAAAATGCTTAGAAAACTTATGAATAAATACGATTAGTGGGTAATATGTTTCAGTTCAGATGAGTCTCCTGACCATTCATAAGCACCATGAATTTAGCAGAGAGTCAGGGGCCAGCAGCAGCATTAGGGGACGCTCACATGAATTAGACTAGGAGAGCTGAACTATTTCCCCCAAACAGACCATAAAGCAACCTCCTGTGATAAATATGAAGGATGAATTAAGCAGCCAGTAAGCGCATCCAGGGGCAATGTAACTAGCAGAAGAAAGACAAGTAAGATTTAGCAGATGAGACTTCTTTTAATTGACTCACTGAATAGTGACTGTTACTAGTTTTTTAGAGATGTGCCACAGCAGAAATATTTCAGTTTGCACCATGAATTGTTATTACTAACTATCTATCACTGCAAGCTGCTTGATCTGTGCTGCATAGTGCTAAAGCACTGCACGTGCAACGCAAGCAGTTGCCAATGACAACAGATAAGTAACGCACATTGCCAATATGGTCGCATAAGTCTAGCAAGAGCATTTAAATTAAAACTACTAGATAAGCCCAAGCAAACGGATAGCATTAGTAACAGCACGGTGCCCATATCCTAATAGCTTTTAACAATGAGCATTAAAAAGGAACTTAGCTTAGCTTCGTGAAGACTTTCAGAGATGAATAGAGAGTGAATACATCGAGTCCTGTTTCTATTTGCAGAGAGCGAGCAGCAAGCAGTTAGGAGCGAACTGAATCTGCTTAAATAGGGCGCCCTGATTTGAGCGTAGTCATTAGCAGCGAGGGGAGATGAACAGCTGATGCGCTGATGCAGCTCAGCTGAGCAGATCGCTGATGAGACCGTGTTGTTGGCCAATAGCGTTAGCAGCATCTTGACTACTTGGCCTGCCAGAACTGACACTGACGCTCAATTAGTGCTGTGAACGGCTCTTATTGGACAAGGTCCTACTCTCTTTACATAATGTTACACACAGTAGCCCTATTGCTATGCCAGAACTTATTATACTGTACGCAGCCACGAAAATAAAAAGCAGGAATAGGCTGACAACAGCTAGTTTGTGTCCGACACTACGAGTCGCACTTTTCCAAATTCCACCGCATCTGGATATGATCATTTCAGAGCGGCAGTCTCGTCACATTAACGTGAGTAAAAAAATCAGTTTGCCTCATAGTCTGCCTAATTATTGAAAATATTTGTGTGTTTTCGTGAAATTAATTATAATAAGTATATAGGCCTATGGTGTAGCCTAGGTCTAAAGAGGCATTTCAGTTAGGCTAGTGATTTATTTCCCGCCTTAATGGGTCGTATGACTGGCATACAAAAAAAAAGTGGGTCGCAGTAGGCAAAAGGTTGAGAAACCTTGGTCTGAAGCACACGGCGCAAGTGCACTTGGGGTGTGTCCGAATCTACTTTTGCTAAATTTAACGATGGGAAATTTAGTGCACTAAATTTAGTCGGTGCACTGGCACATGGTCTAAAAGAGTGTTCCCTATTCTCTTAATGAACAATAGTTGTGTTTTGGGCATAACGTGCAATAAACCAATCAGAGTCTCATCTCCCATTCCCTTTAAAAGCCAGTTGCGCTCACGCCATGTCGAATTCACTATTTACATGGTGGAATTTGCAAGTGGAAAGACTGAACGCGTCTCCGGAGAGCAAACGGATCTGCTCGTGTTTGCGGTTAAAGTGCGAACTGACCATCTACGGGAAAAAGTGTACTCACGTTGTGAACCCGCCTATAGGCACACATTACTAAAATGCTCTTTAAATAACAAAAAAATAATGCGCCGTTGACTCTAGACCAGGTTTGGTCAATGGCGCAGTGTATTTCAGTTGCCTCAAAATAGCAACACGCCAACAATGCGCCTGAACACACCTCGCTTTCAAACCAGCAGCCATGGTCGGACAAATGCATTTGCTATTCAAACAACGTGGCGCAGGAAGAGAAAAATGATAACTGCGTCGGGCTGAAACTAGCAAAAAACATTTGCATTGTGCCGGGTGTATGATAGGTCCCAAAGGGTTTGCCCTTGCCCTTGCCCACACTGTCCCACATTGTCGCACAGAAAACCCACACTACCCACAGTGGGTTCGCAGTGGCATGTTTGCTGGGTTTTACCATTTGTGTTTTTTTTTCTTTTGTTGGATTTCATATAAACATTAGGGACCACCTAATGAACCTGGTCCCTCGATCAGGTTCATTAGGTGAACCTGATCGAGAGTAGAGCGATCGGTGGAAATCGCTCTACTCTCGATCGATTTCCACCGATCGAGAGTAGAGCGATCGGTGGAAAGGCATACAAACGTAGCCTCGGCCACATTTGTACCATAGCATCCAGTCCGAGAGGAAGAACTCAATTTTGGTAAGCTTTGCCCCCGAAAGCGAACCTCAGGAACTTCCTGTGATATGGAAATGTTGAAGTATGCGTCCTTGAGATATCGTGACAAATCGCTCACTGATCTGATCTGTGGCACGATTTGTCTCAGTGTTAACATTTTAACGGACTCGTTTAGCACTCAAAGATCCAAAATGGGACGCAACCCCCCATCCTTCTTTGGAACTATGAAATACCGGCTGTAGAACCCGGTTTCCCTGTTGGAGGGAGGTACATATTCTATGGCCCCTTTCTCTAACAGGGTTTTCACTTTATTTTCCATTACCTGAACCTGCTCGGGGCCCACCACGTTGAACAGGACCCCCATAAACCTGGGTGGGCGAGACCCGAACTGTATTTGATACCCTTTTTCTATGGTCTGCAGGACCCAACGAGAAATATTTGGCAGTAGCTTCCACGCCAAATATACTACTAGTGGTACCAGCCTCTCGAGACTGGCCTCTGGTTTTTGTTGTACAATCAGCCCGACGCCCTGTAGCGGCGAACCGGCAGGGAACGACCGGCCTGACTGCTCTGGAGCCCTCCTCGGAGGGGGTGGGCATCCCGAGGCCTCTACATTTCCGGGTGGTCCTTGAGATATGTGCTCGCCGGAGACCGCTGCGCCCTGAGGGCAGTGAAGGGAGACTGGCACCGTATAAAGAGGTGTTGACCGCTCTCCTTCGGGGGAGACTGCCCTTACTGGCCTCAGGCTTCTTAGAAATAATGACGGTCCTCTGATCCGTCTAACCCTTTGGAGACTATGGTTGAGAGTGCTCCTCTGTGTCCCCAGCCTTTCTGTGGGGGAGCACGGGAGGCAACACTCTGCTTTTGGGTGGCACGGTGCGAAGAGCTGGCTTTTAAGGTTTTGGGCTGCTCCCGCTCAGCAGCCCCGGAGACATGAGAGCGACGGGGAAGGAGCTTCTGGAAAGCAGCCGCCTGTTTGGCTGCCGATGGATTGAACCATCTCCTTGTTGGCCCTGAGAGATAAATCTGTGGCTCGACGTAGTTCGCAAACTACGTCAGGGCCAATTCCCCTGCCCTCATCCATGTCTCCTAACAACTCAGCTTGGTAGGCCTGCAGCAGCGACATAGTGTGAAGGCATGCTGCAGCCTGACCAGCGCCTGAGTAAGCTTTACTCACTAGAGAAGTTCTGACTGGCTTAGTGGGCAATCCCGGGGCCTTTAGGGAAGATGCCGCTTCGGGGGAGAGATAGCTCGCAAGTGTCTCTTCCACTTTGGCATCTCCCCATAACCGTGCTCTTTATAGTTAGATATAGATGAGTAGTTTGCGCCGGGGCCACCGTTTTTCCCCGATCTCCACACTGAGGTCGAGATCGGGGAAAAACGGTAGGCCCCGGCGCTGAGGTTGTGATCGTGAAGGCAGGAAACGTTCGTCCAGCTTGCTTCTAGAATGAATGTCCTGTTTATCAGCTGGCCAGTCAATTTTAAGTCCTTCAACCGCTCTTGTAACAATCTCAACCAGCTCTTCGAATGCATGAGACTGAGGTGGCGAATCCTCAATATCTCTTGCATCGACACTGACAACGTACACTTCCTCAGAACTAGATACAGTAGCTGCAGTGTCGGTATCTCCACCAGGGCGGAAGGAACTGCAACGCGTGCTTCCAAACCCTGAGAGAAGGCACTTGATCTCTGAAGGCAGATATAAGAGCCCTTCTCTAATCCCGCTGATAAATCCATTTGCGAACGCCAAGATGTGAAAATCCTGTGATCTGTGATCGCCGTTGTGCCTCGGCAGCAGCGTGGCCAGAGCCCTGGGGAACGCGAGCCTGAGCGTCCTCCCGAAAGAACGCAAGGGGGGATCAGAGCGTGCGCATAGAAAGCACATCACAGTGCTCACAGCGAGCACCCTCAAACCCTGGCTGTGCATGCTCCTCACCCATACAAGCTACACCAAGAATGTGTGTGTCCCTACCCGTTAAATAACACGGGCAGGGGTGAACACACATCCTAAACTTCTGCTTGCTCACCATGACAATATATATAGTGTCATATATATAATACATATGTGACCAGTCACGGAAACTAGGGACACAAGTCGGTTCTGGGGCATTTTGAGTTATTCATAGATTCTGAGAGTGTAATATCCAAGCTTTCCAACGATGTGTAAACATGTGGAAATCTGATAATATTTGGAGAAGTTGTGGCCATTTTAAAGTAGGCACTTAAAAAAGCTCAAAGAGGAGAAAACGAGCTAAAGATTGTGCAGTTCTCACCTGTCTCTGCTGCTGGGGGTGACAATAGGGCTCATTTACATCTCATTTAGATAAGCCATACCCCCTGTAAAGCTCCTCCATGTGCTTTACAGCTTTTTTTACACTTCGAATGAGTGCACTTCTGCCGCACTAGGCGAAAAACAATTGTGCTGCCCCTCTATTTGCAACGTACCAGCAACAACACACAAAGACCAATAATGCCATATAGCCTGCATATAACGCGAAACCAGCAACAACACATAAAGACCAATATGCCATATACATATAACGCAAAACCAGCAACAACACACAAAGACCAATATGCCATATAGCCTGCATATAACGCAAAACCAGCAACAACACACAAAGGCCAATATGCCATATACATACAGTATAACGCAAAACCAGCAACAACACACAAAGACCAATATGCCATATACATATAACGCAAAACCAACAACAACAAACAAAGACCAATAAGCCATAGGCCTACATATAGCGCAAATAGTACGCAACGCTCGTGTGCCCAAAATGTCAACAATATTAAAGTTTATGTAGGAGGCAAATGCCTGCTGGCATTTTTCTTTAAGCAGTCATTTCTGCAATTTTCCAAATAATCACATTTCACCTCCTCAAATTACTGTTGCAAATCTCTTTACACCACTTTCTTATGTGCGTATACACACACAAATGAAATGTCCGCAAGCACATTATATCATCAGCAGGTTCAGCATCTTAAATAACGACTAAAGAGCAAATGAAGCTTAACTTACATTTCAGAAACACGCACGGCAGGCCTTCATCGCAGCAGCAAAGGTCTTAACTGCATCCTCTATTTCGATTCTCCGTCACATATGAAACAGCCAGCCACCGCTGTCAGCGAGCCGAGCCGCCGTATTGAAGCACTGAGGGCGCGCGCGCTGCGCCCATACCTCCGGTTCAGTTTCCCGAGCCCACGAAGTGCGGCGAAAACATTTTCGGTGTAACTGCCAGACGGTTCATCTCGTCTGCGACAATCTTTGCGGCATCCATCTTCATTGAATTTTGATATCAGAGAGAGCTGGCCAGAGCACAGCATAATAAGTAGCCATGTGGTTGACTTGGAGGGCGGGGGCAAAAGCGCCGGGTTATTCAGTATGGAAATACACACAGACAATGACACGCCACGCCCCTACTGCATGCTAGAATCTCCGAAAACAAGCCGATTTCAACCTCAAAATGTAAGCTTTTAAATATACCAATACTGCTATCTCAAACATGGAGAGGCTTCTTCGTGATTTCAATTAACAGATTCTCCAAAAAATTGAAAATCACCAATTTTGAAAAAAAACTCTTCTTTCTCATTTTGCTCGAAAGTTGTGCTGCCGACTTGTGTCCCTGGTTTCTGTGACGGGTCACATATATATATATATATATATATATATATATATATATATATATATTCGAGATATAAAGCAGGCTTTATAGTTTGCTGGTTTGTGATGTCACCCGCCTCTGGCGTTCCACCACACCCTTGGACTGAAGGGAACCTGAAACTGTAAAGAGCGAATTCTAGCTGATCTTACCCACAAATTTAGTTTTGTTGGTGTAACCTATTATATTTAGGTTGATTCAGTAATGCTAAATAACTTTTTTTATTTGAATAAAATCAATTAATTTAGATTTTACCACATGAAGCACAATTTTTAAGTTATCATTTTTTTCCAGTGTAGATTTTGGACAGAAGGTCCCCAATGGAATGTTGTTGCTGGTGTTTTTCTTTAATAATTATTCTTATGAAAGAAAATTTAAAAAATAAAAATAAATAATGCATTACTAAATTATTCAAATAATAACTTTTTTAATAAATCATTATTACTCATATACCTATATAGTATGCTACCATTTAGCAGTACATCGGTGTGCTTAAAGGGGGCTTATTTCCCATCAGAGTTTGTGATAAAGTCTCTTGTAATGATAAACTACCTGTTGTAAAAACTTAAACCTTCCAGCTGTTGTAGACTTATTTCTTCATACAAATGTATGAACGTTAACATTGACTGCATATTTAATTAGGTCAATATTGGAGCACCACTGTTTATGCTAATTAACAAGGAAATAGTTCTGCAGGACACATTTCAGGCACAACCAAAGATGTAACATTAGCCATTTTGTTTCCATAGAGACATAATCAATTCAGCTTTCACTTTGGTAAACATTAGCAACCTTTTTTGAATGCAATGATTCATGATTCAGTCAATACACTGTGCAATAAATAAATAGAACTTTTGGTTGAATAAAGCACCCAGAAAACTCATAAAAATGTATAATTTGAGAAATCTCTTTAAAAAGAGATTCTAAAGCATTTGGTCCAGCTTTCAACTTCCCATTGTTGCCTTTGTGTCCACTTTATCACCCATGTGGCATTTCATAATGGTGATTAGTCCAATTAAAATGGGTTTCATGCATATTGGTCATGAATAGAATCAAATGGGTCAGGACCGCAATTCTGCCATGTTATTTCATTGCATTTTCACCCAATCGCTTTGTTAGAACAGGGCAAATCGGATTGTGTTCTGCTTCCGTACGTAGCACGATGTTTAAAATGTGAAAATGATTTAAAACAAAAGTGTCAGAGAACATCAGCGTCAAGTCCTCAAACCAACTTGAAGTGAAGTGCATTTCTTTAGAAACCACAGGGGAGAACAGACAGAGAAATGTACAAATCAGTGGTTATAGGGCACTGACAGATGCTCTGTGCTTCCAGAAATGTTCTTAAGAGAATGATGACTGGTAAAGAAGGCAGCATGTGGTCTCATTTGTTAGAAGCACATATTAGATGCTCTGACATGTTATATCAGTACTGCAGGTATAAATTACCAATAAAAAAAGAATCTATGCTTAATGGAAAGGAGATGAGTTAAAGATGAAGGATGACTGATGTCATGCTCCATTGAAAAATGGTCTCCATAATTTGCCCCATTCCTTTACTCCTTCAAAAGGACATATGACCCAGTCGTATCTTGTGGCATAAAACTTGCCCCAAAGCTCCTTTCGCTTTAATTTGCCCTTACAGCTTGCTGTTTAGAGGACCGTTGAGTGCACTTATTGTGCACATGGCATTGGTGGCCTTTAACCTGTTGGCCTCCTCATTTTTCACATTCTTTCTAAAGGCTTTTATAGTATCTTCTTCCAACCTTAAAATGTAGGTCGTCTGTTTCCTTGAGGCTAAGCCATGCTGGCCTATTTACAACCATGTGAAAGCTGTTGCGATGCTCATTGGTTTCTCATCGGGCACCGTCTAGGAACATCACGATTAGAGAGGAACACTCATTTTTCATAAACTGAAATGAAGCATGGACATTATTTTCTAAATGATAGTACAAACACACTCTGGATCTTTTCCCCAATCTCAGCACTTGTGAAATGCAACCTAAGCTGTATGCTGACCGAATTTGCCATCCAGAAACTGCTGAAGCGTATAAATAAGATCTTTGGCTGAGCTCAGTTATATATTTTTTTTCTTCTCATCTGCGTTATACTTTATAGGAATGGTTCACCCAAAAATAAAAACTCTGTCATCATTGACTCACCCTCATGTTGTTTGAAACTCATTTGACTTTCTTCATTCTGTGGAGGACAAAAGAAGTTTAGCAGCCATTGCTTTCATATCTCATTCACACAGGAGTATATTCAAATTTAGCACATTACAACGGGTTAGGACAGGGCTTCTTAAACTTGTTGATGCCACGGACCCCTATATATGATGATTCCCTTGTAAGAGACAGTCATCTTGAAATATAAAGGCAGCCATGTGTGTTCATGCATAGACCTACAGATTGAAAAATTAAAAGTTCTGATTCATTGAATTATGATTCATTGATGTGCTGCTGCAAAAAAAAGTAGAGTCTACTTGATAAAACTAAATAAAGAACTAAATACAAGTTCAGTTGAAAGCTTTGAAAATAACAACAAAATAAATCTGTTTTTTTTTCCTGACAGAAACAGTTTTATCTGTGTATTTAACATTTGTAGATGGTCTAGAGCAGGGGTGTCCGTTCCTGCTCCTGGAGGGCCCCTGTCCTGCACAGTTAAGCTCCAACCCCAATGAAACAAACCTGAACCAGCTAATCAAGGTCTTACTAGTCATACTAGAAACTTCCAGGCCGGTGTGTTGAGGCAAGTTGGAGCTAAACTCTGCAGGACAGTGGCCCTCCAGGACCAAGTTCTGACACCCCTGGTCTACACCAATGGATGTCTCCCTCATATACACACCTGATTCAACTCATAAGCTCATTAGTAGAGACTGCAAGACTTGTGCTGCGTCCCAAATCACATACTATCCATCCTAAGTAGTATTCCAAATTAGAATTAGTGTCCCAAATCATAGTATGTTGAAATTAGTATTTCAAAGATTCCGGGATGGTCTACTTTTTCGGTTAGAATCCAAAGTGCAGATCCATGCACACTCTATAGGTTAATATTGCCCACAACCAATAGGCTTGTTGCATAAACAGAACGTTCGATATTTCCGGGTTGTCACGGTAGGCCGCACAACTTCCGGTTACGTTGACGTCATCTCCTGTCAGAGAGAGCGAGAAAGTGATAGTTTAGTTAGACGGCAATTATGAGTTTCTCAAGAGTAAAAGAAAAACAAATTAAATTACAGCGTCAATCCAGACGAACGTCTTTACACTGTTGTGTGCCGATGTGTGGAAATTCCTCGAAATACAATGGAAAGATTAGTTTTCATCGCTTCCCTGTGGATCTTGAGGTGAGATCAAAGTGGCTAGTCAAGATCCGCAGGGATAGCTTCACTCCAACTGAATGCACTCGTGTTTGCAGTTGTCATTTCCTTTTTGAGAATTTGTAACGACGACTGGAGGGGAGAAACGACTAAAGAAAGGCAGTGTCCCTTGTTTGTTTGCCTGGAATGAGTTCAGTGTACCGGCACCTCGGCTTAATGTCTGGCAACGGCGGCCAAGGCCTCCTTCCCCTGACCTACCGATGGCGTCTGACAACGAGGGGGTCACAGAGAAGGAAGTTGTACATCGTGACCACGCCTACTGTGTCACCCCCACTACTGCACTTGTCACACATCAGCTGGCAGATGAAAACGAAGCCCTGAGGAGAAAGCTAGAGGAGCTCCAACAACAAGCCCAATCACTGCAACTGCTGTCTCGGTTTGGACTCCAACACCTCCAAGGATCTGATGAGGATATTAGTTTTTACACAAGGTTGGTCCATGCTATTATGCAATTTTATGTAGTAGCTAACTCTATGTGTGTCTGGGTTGCAGTGGGGGTTATAGTACTGAAAATCTATACTAAAGTTAAAGTACAATTACTCCCTAACAAATTTACTCGAGTTAAAGTAAAATTTCCTTTTTGAGAGACTGAAGTAAAATTTTAAAAAGTATGTTGTTCCATCAATAATATGTACATCATCATTTTGTATTATTATGAACATAAAGTTCTAAAGTGATTATAATTTCATTGCAGATTTGCATCATACAAGCATTTCCAGGCCTTTTGGCAATTGGTGGAGCCTGCTGCAACAACTAAAATGGTACGGATCACCAGTGTCCATGCTGCCTCCAAAGAACCAAGCCTTCTGAGACCATCCATCAGTAAGTTATGTTGTTAGTCTTAACATTTGTTACAGTTTACTTGACATATCTTGACTGTCAAAGGCTCCAGTATTAATCAAGGGTGTTTTCAGATGATTTGTTAGGGCAACACACATTAATTCTACAGTACAAGTGATTTCTAGTGTGTTGTGTGTTTTTGTTTTTTAACAGAGACTAGCACCGATAGATGAGTTACTGCTTTTCTTGATGCACCTTTCTGTGGGCCTGCATTTGAGGGACCTAGCCAAACGCTTCAACCTCCATACCACCACAGCAAGCAGAATAATTACATCGTGGACACATTTCCTCTATTATCTACTGGGTTCCATCCGCCTGTGGATACCACCAGAGGAATTAAAGGCTCATCTACCACCTGAGTTTGCTTTGTTCCCAGACACACAAGTGGTGCTTGACTGCACAGAAATCTTTTGCCAAACTCCCTCTTCTCTTCTTTTGCACAGCGAAATCTTCTCCCCATACAAGTCACAAACCACTTTCAAGGCCATGATTGGCATTGCACCTCATGGTCCCATCACCTTTGTGTCACCTTTGTATGCAGGTTCCATGAGTGACCGGGAAATTTTTAAGCAGTCAGGAATAGCCAAACTCCTCACACCAGAGATGGCCATTATGGTTGACAAAGGCTTTCTTGTGGACAATCTCTTTTCTGGACAGGTTTACCGACCTGCTTTCCTTGCAAGAAACAAACAGATGACCAAAGAGGATGTCCAGCAGACACAGTCTATTGCCCGTGTGAGAGTGCATGTTGAGAGGTGCATCAGGCGAGTAAAAGAGAACAAACTGTTTGATAAAGTCATTCCTCTGTCAGTGTGTGGGAGCATTGACCAGTTGTTCTCCATCGCTTGTCTCTTGGTGAATTACCAGAATGGACCACTGGTTAAGGAATGGGCAACACAGAAATGAATGGACTAGAATTTTTATGAATCAGTTTACAATCAGTTCCAATTTCTTTGTTCAAGTTTTATTGTTCATTTTTTCGAATCTATACAAAACTTGAACTGATACTGTATGTTGTATGTTTACAAATATCCAAAAATGTAGTGATGTTATTGTTCATTTTTACAAATCTATATATATCTTTGTAAATGTACTCACACTCTCTCTCTCACACACATACTTGCTCATTTGTTATTGCTGTTCAGTTCATTCCATTTTGATGGTCATGTATTTTTACCCAACATGTAATATAATTGTTCATTTCTGTTCATTTTTGTTCTGTTACAGTTAGTAATAGATGATTGAAATAACATCTTAAGAGTCCAACATTTCTCTTTGTAACACTTTGTTCAGATTTGATTCTAAGCATAATGTAAAATTATTGAGAAACGTTTTTTTTTGTAGTTTTTTTCAGTACAAAAAATCCTAGATTATGACAATTTTGTTAAACATTTTATAACATTTAGATATGAATCCAACTTGTGAAAATATATCTTTCAGGTAGTCAAATAGTATAATGGAGCCATATAGGTGTAATGTTTCAGGCAGCGAACTCAAAGTTTAATATTCAAACAGGCAAACAATCCAACAATCGAAACAAGTGTGTATGAACACAAAACAATAACCGGCCAGTGAACAGAGAAACAGGGAGATTAAATACACAGAGATGATAGGCTTGTTCGACTTGAACCAGCGTTGCACAGACCGATCGGTTGATGACATCAAAGTACCGCGAGAGCGATTAGAGAGCAAACGGCTCCTTATGCTTTTGAATCGCTCTCGCGGTACTTTGATGTCATCAACCGATCGGTCTGTGCAGCGCCAGTTCAAGTCGAACAAGCCTAATGACAAAGACAACAGGTGACGATGATGAGTGAAACACAGGTGAAGGCGGGGATGACAACGATGATGATGATGATGATGAACAGGTGATGTTGATGATGACGGAGGATACTGGGAAGTGTAGTACAGATGAAGACAGACGGTGAATGTGACAATAGCCATCTAGTGGTTAAATTGTTTTTTTCAAAAATGGGCATAAATGTTACATTAAACCATTTAAAATTATCCATGTTATCCCCATGAATGAAAGTTAGATATCTGGGTCTTTTATAAAGTGAATTTTGCATAAAATGCAGTTTTTTTGTTTGTTAAAAGCCTATTTAAATAAATATTTTTTAATCTATTCATAGAAATTTACAAGATATTATAAATCCTCCCAAAACTACATAAATGTTGAGGAAAAACATTAACAAACAGAGTAAAATTGCATTTGTAAAAACATTTTTATCATCCTGTTACAAAATTAAATGTTATTGTCTGGGGTATCTGAAGACCCCAAAGATCACAAGTGACAACATAAACGAGGGTTAAACTGATATGTTGTTTGTTTACAAACATTCACAAATGCAAAAATGTTATTGTTTATTTTTACAAATCTATAAAACCTGAACTGATTCAATTTAATAAATACATACAAAAATAGAACTGATTTACTGTAAATTATTCTAAGAGTAACAGTAAATACTAACAGTATCTATTTCAAATACACAGCCATGTAAAAATAAAAAAAGAAGTGATCCCCCTTCTCCCTAATGATTTGTGCAACCTCTGCATCTTTGTAGATTCTTTGGATGACCATGTCATCCTCTGCAAACACCACAAAGTCACACCACTCCATTCTACTTATTAGAAGCTGGCCTTGGACCTGCCAGTAGTAGCTGTGCTGCCGTTTTAATTGCATTGTGTTGCCATGCAACTTCAAGTACTTGCAATCAACATAGCTCTTGCAATTTGGACATTTAATCTCAACCAAACCATAGGGAGGGTTATCAGTTGGGTCAAATACAACCCCGTCAGGAGAAGACCCTAACCAGGGGGCATCAGGGTGGATGATAAACCCACAAGGCCAATAGTTTGTGTTCTTGACCCTGCAGTACTCCTCAATGGCAACAGATTCAAGTACCAGGCCCCTCTTCATGGCAGGAGTTTGAACAGTGCCCTTCCAGATCCTCTGAGTGAGCTGCTGTGCTGTACTCTCACCTCGAACATGGCACAACTCTCTAAAGTGTGAGGACGTTATTCGTGGTCGACCAACCTGATGCCACTCTGCAGACAAGCTCTGGTCCCGTGTGGAAGCCTCCACCTGTCTGGCCATTTCAATACTTGTCTGGAGTGAGATCAGATGAAGTTGTTGTTGTTCACTGCAAACAAATTGACAGGTTGTAGGCTCCAACCTGTAATCAGCCAACGGCAGAAGTGGAGGTGGAGGTGCATCTGAGTGCAACTGGATGGTCCTGAGGGTGCTGAGAGGCGATGGCACTTCCCTCCTGCACTTCCCCTAGTGCTGACTGGACCAACGGAACATCAGAACTAATGGCCATGGTGGTGATGAGTGGCGCCAAGGTCGCAGGGAAATCACTATACACCTCAGCCACTTTGAGCATGTCCACATCTGGCAGTTCTCCCCTCAGTGCTTTGTAAAGTGTGCTCCTGTGTACATGGTAACATGCTGTGTTTCAGATGTGTTTATTTTCATATTTAAATCATGTTTTATCTAAATTATAGAAATAAGATAAAACATTATTACCTTACACCATTTCCAACCGTCTTTTGCTTGGGTTTGGCTGCCAACACGACCATGTCTCTGACCCGGCCTGGCTTCACACCCTGTTGATAGTAATGGTCTTTAATGAAAGCAAGCTTTGCACACATACCAATTCAGCTGACTGACTACACTATGAAACCGTGTGGTAAATAATACTCTCAGACTTACCATAGACCTTGGCTTGTGCCAGCGTTGCTCTGTTTCAGTGCAACTAAGGACAGGGGGTACAGCACTGATCTGAAGCTGCGAGTAGTGTGCTGTCTTATAGAACAGTGCAACATTGTGATTGCACAGTGCCTTACCAGCCACACATGAACACACAGCCTCATACAGTTGCACCGGGAATGAGTGCTCAAGTGTAATCTAAAAAAAAAAAAAAAATTAAATTTTTTTTTTTTTACAAAATAATCACATTACAGATAACCATTGCCATCTTAAATATAGTACAGGCACAGGAAATGGAACAAAATCAACATTTCAGATTGTTAGTCATGGTAGGCTTAACCATATCATATTAGTTAACAAATGACCAAAAATGGTCCTTGGCAGGTCCTGCAAGCATCGTGTGTAAAAAACTTCCTCGTTGACTAACTAAAGTTAACGTTAGCGTTCTCGCTCTGACAAGCAGCTGCTCGCTGTCAGACTCGCTCTGACAGGAGTAACCGGAAGTCGTGCGGCCTACCGTTACAACCCGGAAATATCGAACGAAATACAAACACGAATAAAAACTTGTGTAGAACTACAAACACAAATATTTTCAATACACGTTATGTATAGAGGGAATGCGCGTGACGTCACCGTCAGCTGGAGTGATTGAGGCTCCAGGCAGCGAAAGGTGGATTTGCAGTTATCATTTTTGTGTCAATATGCTGAATTTAGTGGTAAAATCATTCTCTATATATTGTATTGTTATATATTGCAGTGACAACTCATCAATCAAATATGTACCACTGTATATTCTGTATAATTTTACATTTTTAAATAAACACTGACAAAAAACTATACAAGTTTTAAGTCTAGACGATATGATGATATATATAACATTGATATAAGTGATCACCTGGATTTAGACCTGCCTATATTGTATTTATATAAAGCATTCACATGCAAATTTGCTGTATGTATTTCCCCGGTGTCAAAATCAGGCACATATAAATGTCAGGAAACACGATTCCTGGCTGCATGTAAATATCCATGGATCACTGGATCTTTAGTAAGTTGTAAGGAACACTATATTGAGTCTAATCTTTAGTTTAAACTGATAATCGTTTGTTTTACTTGCGTTTTCGCAGTTTCCCCTATTAAATCCAGTCACGCAGCTGCTCTTCTGCCACTCAGTCCGGCTGAGGTGGCGTGTTCCGGCGGGAAAGTGACGTTAATGCATTCCCTCTATTAAAAATTAAATGCTCACTTAGATGCAGCATGTGCCATAATGAGTTTGAAAGGGAAGGGATGTGCTATAAATAGACTATTTGTAAAATATGGGCAAGGCTGGAATTGCCCGTAAGGCTTCGTCATATTTCTATACTTCTTTTATTTTTTGTGTTATAATTTAAGTTTTTTCTTATTGCGGCTGCACTGTTCTTGTTGTGATTTCTGTCTAAACTCATCCCTGACCCCTGAAGTGACCTGCTCAATGAATCAAGATTGCCGCTCTCCAAAGAATGACAGATTGATATTTGTGCTGTCTGGGAAATGTCTGGTGCAAGTCTGACAGAGAAACATAAAGTCGACCCATCGTTCAGAGACACTGTCATTCTAATGAGATACCTTAATTTTGTTGGACAAAAGAATCTGAAATACACTGTACAATGAGCAGTGACTGATTTGACAGCTATAGCCTTCTGGTTCCTGGCTGGAGCAATAAATAGAATTAAATCAACAAGTGTATCTGTTATAGGTTTTTGTGAGTCTGTTATTTATCTATTTTTTTTAAAAAATAAATAATTTTTTTTATCAATCTACGTTTAGCTATCTAGGGCAAATAGACTGTACTACATCAGGCACATACATTGAAATGAAGAAATAAATGATGAAGACCCCCCCCCCCCCCCCTAAAATTCAGAATTTGTCATCGTTCCACTAGAATATATAATTCCCAGCATGTAATCTAGGATTTCAATATGTTTCTAATATATTTTACATATTTTATTATAATATGTTACAATACAGTTCAATTAGTTAACATTAGAGCTTCATGAACTAACAAAGAAAAACATTTTACGGCAAAAAGTGCTTAAAAACACAAACATGGAGGATGTGTGAGAACAACAGCTAAGTAGAGAGGTTTAGATAAAGCTGTTTGAGTGAATAATATTCAGTATCTAACCTGACGAAAAAATATTCATTCAATGTTTGTATTTCATCTGCAAAAGCATTGTGAACTTTTATGAAGATCTGTTTGGTTAACATATAAATGCATCATTATGCAAACACATACTATGAGGAGAGTCTCTGCATTCCCACGACTGGCAGATCAACCTGCTTCTAAATTTGTCTCCAATACGGTAGGAAATTAAATTAAATTGAATGTGGAGGATATTAAATGTGAAAAGATGATGAAGTGACAGAGCGGTCGGTTAAAGATTCAATTAATATGAAATAGTATGTCCCAAAGCTTGCCTACTCTTCTGATACACACTGAAAAGTATGTACTTTTTCTTCACAATACAGTACATACTTTTAAGGCATAGTATAAGTAGCCACACTGGGATGCAGCATTGAATTAGATGTTTTGAGGAAGACATCAAATGTGCTGTGGAGTTCCCAGGACTGATTTGAGAAGCATGCTTAGTTAGTCTAATAATCTGATGTTTATAGTTACAAGTAATGTGTTTGTTGCATTAATACGATAGATAGAATGAATGAATGCTGGTTACTTTAAGGGTTGGGAAAGGGAAGTGACGTGAATGCTTGAATGTTTTTCACACAGTTCGTGATGTGAAACGAGGTGACAAGAACAATAAAGAAGTGAAGTAAGCTCAAGTTCGAGTCGTATTTTCAGATATAACAATTAGCGATGAGAATGGCAGATGATTTTCCCATGCTGCCGTTATATCCCCCGAGCCCCTTTTATCCCGGCATCCCGTTATTCGGCGAGCCTATGATCCCGTGGGAGCAATGGAAAAGGTCATTTGGAACGTACCTGTTAGAATTGGGCCTCGATGCTGTCCCGACGAAGCGAAAAATGGCCCTACTCCTTCACTGTCTCAGATCCAAAGGACAGTGTGTGTTTTGCACACTTGGAGACTCAGATGATTACGCTGCTGCGATGACACTGTTAGATCGACACTTTGAAAAAACAGAGTTTCCTGCTGAAATAGCCTTTGTTCCGACAGCGCAAATAGTGCGCAGGTGAGTCAATTGCTTAATATGTCGCTCATTTAAGAGGGCTGGCAAAACCGTGCTGTTTTGGTACTTCAGAGGAGATGATACAAGATCAGATAATTGAGAAAGCAAACAATACACTCGTTCGGGAGCGGCTGCTAATGGAAGATGATCTCACTTTAGAGAAAGCTGTAATTCTGGCCTCTCAAATCGATTCTGCTTCCCAGTGCGCTGCTAAATTAAACCTGGCACATGAATCAAGTGTAAGCAGTGGGGACAGGTTACAAGAATGCACACAAGTTCACGGGGCAGAGGCAGATATATTTTACCTACCCTCAAGTCCAGTGCAGATGTGGAAATTGTAGCTCCACTAGACACTCATCACGTGCCCATGACTCTCCGGCACAGGGCAAACATGTCTACGCTGTCAAAAGCTGAAACATATTTGTCGGTCTGCTCCAGTTCAAGCTCCTACACAGCGAAACCCGCGTGCTAATGTCACCGGGTGAACAAACCGGGAACCAAAAAAATTTTGACTCGTTTCCAGGGGGAAGGAATGCCGGTGTAACACCGGGCCGGTGCTGGGTTTACCTGTCATGGCCGCCGACCATAACAAGCGCCAGCTGAAGCCAGTGAGTAGCGCTTCATTGAAGCATGTGTCCGGGAAAAAGGACTATAAAGAGAGGGGCTTGAAGCACAGTAGGAGAGAGGAAAAATGCTCGGGCAGTAGGAAAGCTCTACAAGAGTGCGCAAGTGGATTGTATTAGCGGCAGTGAGCGGTGACAGGTGCAGAAAGCAGCGGTTTAAGACCTGATCAGTGTTCTATGTTGAGTCCCCCGAGACATGCTCATTAAGTGAGTCTTTTAAAAGAAACCACGAACAGCAACGCAACGAAGTAAGTGAGAAAACTTCACAGAGAAAGAAGGAGAGTGACTGGCAGAAAAGGCAAGGCAAGGCAAGGCAAGTTTATTTATATAGCACATTTCATACACAATGGTAATTCAAAGTGCTTTACATAGAAGAAATTAAAATAATCAAAAGAAATCAGAATAATTAAAACTGTTTAGAATAAAAGATAAAATACAGAAATAATCAAAGGAAATCAGAATAATTAAAACATAAAATAAAATACAGTGCAAACAGTCGGACGAACAGTGGCACAGTGCTCATTCAGTAAATGCACAGTTAAACAGATGTGTTTTGAGTCTGGATTTGAATGTGACTACTGTAGGAGCACATCTGATCTCTTCTGGAAGCTGGTTCCAGCTGCGGCTGGCATAGTAGCTAAAAGCAGACTCGCCATGCTTAGAGTGAACCCTTGTTATTTCTAGCCGATGTGATCCTAATGATCTGAGTGATCTGTTGGGTTTATATTCACTGAGCATATCTGCAATGTATTGAGGTCCTAGGCCATTGAATGATTTATATTCCAGTAATAATACTTTAAAATCAATCCTAAATGTAACTGGCAGTCAGTGTAAAGACCTGAGGACTGGTGTGATGTGTTCATATTTTCTGGTTCTGCTTAGAATCCTAGCAGCAGCGTTCTGTATGAGCTGCAACTGTCTTATGGTCTTTTTGGGAAGGCCAGTGAGAAGTCCATTACAATAATCCACCCTACTGGTGATGAAAGCATGCACAAGTTTTTCTAAGTCTTGACTGGAAACAAAGCATCTAATTCTTGCAATATTTTTCAGGTGATAGTATGCTGATTTAGTTATTGCTTTGACATGACTACTGAAACTAAGGTCTGACTCCAGAGACACACCCAGATTCCTGACTTGATTTTTAGTTGTTTGACCCCTAGACTGAAGGTATGCGTTCACCTTGAGAACTTCATCTTTGTTTCCAAACGCAATGACTTCAGTTTTGTCTTAACTGAAGAAAGTTTTGGCACATCCAATTGTTTACTTCATCAATGCATTGGCAAAGGGAGTCAATGGGGCTGTAATCGTTAGGCGATAGGGATAAGTAGAGCTGTGTGTCGTCTGCATCGCTATGGTAAGCGATTTGGTTCTTTCTCATTATTTGGCTCATTGGGAGCATGTACAGGTTGAATAGGAGTGGCGCAAGAATTGAGCCTTGAGGGACTCCGCATGTCATGGATGTCCACTCAGACTTATGGTCTCCTATACTCCCATAATAACCTCTGCCTCCTAAGTACGACCTGAACCATTTTAGGACTATCCCAGAAAGCCCGACCCAGTTTTCCAGCCTGTCAAGAAGTATTTTGTGATCGACAGTGTCAAATGCAGCACTGAGGTCGAGTAGTACCAGCACTGATAATTTGCCTGTATCAGTATTTAAGCGAATATCATTTATTATCTTTATGAGCGCGGTCTCTGTACTGTGGTGCGGTCGGAAAGCAGATTGAAAATGGTCAAAGTATCCATTCGAGCTTAAGAATTTGTTCAGCTGATTGAAGACAACTTTTTCAATGATCTTGCCTATGAAAGGAAGATTTGAGATCGGTCTATAGTTGTTTAATATTGTCTTATCCAGATTGCTCTTTTTCTGGAGGGGCTTGACAACAGCAGTTTTCAGGGAGGTCGGAAAACTCCCAGAGAGAAGTGAGGCATTTACCACTTCCAGGAGATCTGCTTCTAAGCTGTGTAACACATTTTTGAAAAAAGATGTGGGAAGTGCGTCAAGGGCGCAGGTTGATGTTTTTAGGTGCTGTACGGTTGCTTCCAAAATTTTGCCATCAATTTCTTCGAAATCAGACATAGTGGCTACTTTCTCGTGCTGTTGTCTGATCTGCGTGACCCCAGCGCAACTCAAGGAGGAGCTGATCACCTTTCTGATATTATTCATTTTCTCGGAGAAGAAAGAAGCAAACTCACTGCACTTTCTCACTGAGAGCATTTCACTGGGAATCTGGCTTGGGGGGTTTGTCAGTCTCTCTACAGTAGCAAAAAGAGTCCGCGTGTTTATATTGCTGTTTATAATATTCGAGAAGAAAGTCTGTCTAGCTTTCCTTAGTTCCTTATTGAAAGCATGGATGCTGTCTTTGTAGATGTTATAATGGACTACAAGTTTTGTCTTCCGCCACATGCGCTCTGCTTTTCTGCATTGTCTTTTCATATTTTGCACTGCTGTTGAGTTTCTCCAAGGTGCTTTTTGTCTGCCACTCTTCTTCCTGACTTTCACAGGAGCAATATCCTCAATTACACTCTTAACTTTTGAGTTAAAAGAATCAAGGAGAAAATCAACAGAGTCAGCAGATATGCTTGGTGTTAAAGATATAGCCTTCATAAATAGTACACTAGTGTTCTCATTTAAGCATCTCTTCTTGACAGACACAGATCTAGCTTCAATGGCAGGAGAGACCAATATATCAAAGAAAATACAAAAATGATCAGACAGTGCTACATCCTTAATAACAATTGATGAAATGTTTAGACCCTTACTGATAAGTAAATCTAGAGTGTGTCCACGATTATGTGTGGGTCCATGTACATGCTGAGTCAGATCAAAAGTTTTTAAAACAGTTTTGATTTCTTTTGCCATATTGTTTTCTGATTATCTATGTGAATGTTAAAATCTCCAGCAATGGCAAAGCAGTCAAACTCTGAGGAAATTGTTGATAACAGTTCTGTTAAGTTCTCAGCAAAAGCTGGAGAGTATTTTGGAGGCCTGTAAACAATGATAAGTAAAATGCGTGGAGCACCTTTTAACACAATACCCAGATATTCGAAAGACGGGTAATTCCCAAATGATATTTGCTTACATTGATAGACATCTTTATAAAGAGCAGCTAAACCTCCGCCTCTTCTGACAGCTCTGCAGACACTCATAAAAGTAAAGTTAGGAGGGGCTGTTTCATTGAGGACTGTTGCAATGCAACTTTCTTCTAGCCAAGTTTCATCTAGCAACATAAAATCCAGGTTGTATGTGGTTATTAAGTCGTTGACTAAAAGTGATTTATTTTTAAGTGAGCGGATGTTTAAAAGTGCTAACTTAACAGTCTTACTTTTTGTCCCCACAGCAATCTTGGTATGTCGTGTAATAGGCACCAGATTAGATGGGTTTGCTGTACGGCTTTTGAAGGCCTTAGACTTTCTATCATGTAATCGAACAGGAATAGAAAAAGATACAGGCACACTGGGTTCCCGCTTGTTCTGTAAACATTTGAGAAAGTTATTGTTATCATAGCGGGGACCCGACGCATATCACTGAGAGCTGGTATCAGTTGTTTTTGGTTCAGCTCGAGCTGCTGGAGGAGGGTGTGGGCCCTGGCACTGTGTCAGAGGCCGAAGAGCTCTCACAGGAGGAAGGGGAGGGCGAGCTGGGCCCGCAGGCTTTGGTGGTTGTGGGGCCTGGCGTTTTTTGGTTGGTATCTGGGGGCTCGCAGCAAAAGAGTGGGATAGTCTAGTTCCAGCATGCACCAGTTGTTCCATTTTCTCTGAGAAGCACAGAAGTGGAGATGCTGGAGAGAGTGATCATGTTTCCGGTGAGAGGGATTTTTGCTCTGGTGTTATTGGAGGCTGTAATATGCTGTCCTGGTTTCCCTGGCTGTTTTCCAGAAAGTCATCCTTGGGTGCTGTATCTTGGAGCAGTGCTGGTATGTCACAGTCTGTCTGTCGTGAGCTCTGTGGGCAGGGCTCAGCTGAGATTGTGTCCGTGAGCAGAGGTTGTTGTGGCTGAGTGGTATTATCACTGTCCTTGTGTGATGTGTCAACCGCATGTCCATTCAGGTGCTGAAGTGAAATCCTGTGGTCATTCATACTGTATCCAGGTGTGTGTGTGCCATTCAGGTTGAGTGGATTGGCACACATTGCAGAAGGATGACGGAGGGAGAAGTAGATATTGTCCTTTAGCACTCTTGAACCAAGTTTGTTTGGGTGGTGGCCATCCTGTTGAAACAGTTGCCTCTGACTCCAGAAAAGATTGAAGTTGTCAATAAAGTTCACTCCTTTTATATTGCAGGTTTTTTGCAGCCATGTATTAAGCCCAAGCAACCGTGAAAACCTGTTTGTTCCTCTTGCTGGGAGTGGTCCACTGATGAATGTTTGAACTTTCAGTCTTTTAAGTGTTTCAAAAAGTTCATTGAAATCCTTTTTAAGAAGTTCCGACTGCTCTTTATGAATATCATTCTTCCCCACATGAATGATGGAGTCGATTTGCAGTCTTATGTTTCATCAGAATGTTCTGAAGTTCCCTGTTTACATCAGATGTTGTTGCTTGTGGAAGGCAGCACGTTGTTGTATCCCTGCTATTAATGTTTCTGATTACGGAGTCGCCCACTATCAGAGTCCTGGGCCCGGCTGCGCTCTGAGCTGAGTGCCGCTGTCTGCTCGACCTTGAGCCCCAGTTAGCATCAGTGTTAGCTACTGGCTGATTCAGTCTGTGTGCGATCACATTCATCAAATTTGGGGATTCCTCATTCATTAATACTTCAAATCTGTTCTCAAGATGTATAGGCGGTGGTAGGAGACCAGTGTTTGCAGTCCTTGTCAGAGCCGTATCTGGGGTAGAGGATGCTACTGCAGTAATATGTGATGCTCGTGACAATCTGATGTCTCGAGTGCCTTTGGGTCTCGCACCCTGTTTGTGCCATCGATTAGTAAAACGATCGGCTTGTTTCTCTACACTCAGTATGGCCTGTCGAGAAGCACTAGATTCATGGGACTCACCGGCTGTATGCTGAGGACGTGCATGACGAAGCTCTGTTGTGTATTCCGTCTGGTTTGTTGGTCCCGCAATTAACTTTGTTTCAAGAATTGCAATCCTTTGTAAAAGTCTGTGGCAGTTGGAGCAGCAAGTAGATTCCAGAGGAGGCATTTTCTTATCCTTATGAATGTAGGCAGTTGTGTTTTCTCTTCCCCGGAATGTAAGCTTTCAGTGGGAGGCTGGTCGAATAAAATAATTCTGCTTTTTTTTTTGTAGTAATCCAAGCGTTGGAGCACTGTGCTGATTTGCTGAAGTTAAAATTAGGTGATAAAAGGAGATAAAATATTGAAATATAAAAGCGATAGAGCAAAGCGCGGAGCAGTAAGCGAGAGCGTCCGAACAGTAGCTGAGCAGGAAGTCAAGAAAAGAAAAGAGAGTGGAAACCCGCTGCAGGATTCACGCGATTCACCGAGGGAAAGTTAAGTGCACCCTTTTATGATTTACCTTCTGGAGAAAATCACATGTAAAGATTTACCATCACCAGTGTACGACTAACCTGTGTTTGTGGGCAGTGTGTGTTATCCTGTTGACAGAGCAAAGAACAGTAATGGTATGAAATTGACCCATCATTTTGAAGATTCGTTCAAACTGATCGTTCCCCTCTGCTGTTCTGTGAACAGAGAGTCTACCGCTGCATTCTGCTATTGTTGTCCTGTGGAAAGCGAAGATTCAGTTATTAATTGTTGGATTCTGTACTCACCATTGCTGTTCTGTGAACAGAGAAATTCTGCCGTCCGCTGCTGCATTCTGCTATTGTTGTCCTGTGGTAAGCGAAGATTCAGTTATTAACTGTTGGATTCTGTACTCACCATTGCTGTTCTGTGAACAGAGAAATTCTGTTGTCCGCTGCTGCATACTGCTATTGCTGTTCTGTGAGTCTGCTGACTGCTGTGTTTGATCCACTGTCTTTCCCCCGAGCTGATTCAACGAGTCTGACGGCGAGAAAAGCCACTGTCTGTCCTACGAGCTGATTCAACGAGTCTGACGACGAGAAAAGCCACTGTCTGTCCTACGAGCTTATTCAACGAGGCTGACGACGAGAGAAGTCACTGTCCGTCCCACGAGCCCACCCAGAGAGAAATATATTTACCTGACGAACGGAAGAATACCTACCAGCACTCCCCTCTCTGTATCGTACCAAAGCCACAGCCCCGAACGTCCCTGCCCCTGCTTTTATCTCTTTTTAATTTTAATAAAAAAACGTACTTTTTAAACTTACCTTGGTTGTCTGTCCTCTGGTGTCTGCTCCTCCGGAGTGTGGTAAATAAACCTTGGCCTTAACATCGGTGACACTAATGCTACAACACCTGCTATTATCCATTCAATCAACACTAATTCAGCAGGGTTTTCTACATACACTGTTAATATAGCCGACTCTCCTTAAGATAGAATGAATGCTGGTTACTTTAAGGGTTGGGAACATGAAGTGACGATGCTTGAATGTTTTTCACACAGTTCGGTGATGTGAAACGAGGTGACGAGAACAATAAAGAAGTGAAATAAGCTCACGTACAAGTCGTATTTACAGATATAACAGCAATGGTTTTGTCATGAGTGACATAACGCGGTTTCACACATACTCCGTTTGCAGGTGCGTATGCGGTGCGTATTTTTTTCCGTACCCATGTTAACAGGTTAGAGCTTTCACACTGCACGCGGATGCAGTCCGTCGATCCGTTCCAATTGCGGTGCGTATACAGCAGTGCAGCGATCGTTTCCCCACCGAGTCTATTTTTGCTGCGCTGCAAACACTGAATTAAAGGGACAACGCACGGTTCGTGGTCAAAATGAACACAGATTGACCTGAAAATGTAGTAATTTCACCATAAATGCATTTAATTCAATACTACTTTTCATCTTTTTACTTTAAGACCGGGGTTTTAAGCAAGGAAAACGTCTACGGTTACGTATGTAACCCTCGTTCCCTGAGTAGGGAATAGAGACGTTACGTCGGATGACGACAAATGGGGTTTCGCTTAGAAAGCCTATCAACTTCGAGTATTACAAAACGAGCCATTGGCAAAGAAATGCCATGGGTCTGCGGAATTTGCATGGCGTAACTCCGCCCCACCTCGTGGGTATAAAAGGAGGAAGCCGGCAGCAAGCAGATATGTTTCTTCGCTGAGGAGCCAAGACTGAGCTCAGGCGTTCCCCGCGGTACAGCGGAAAGTGGCAGGCAGACGTAACGTCTCCGTTCCCTACTCAGGGAACGAGGGTTACATACGTAACCATAGACGTTCCCTTTCGTTGTTACTCCGAGTTACGTCGGATGACGACGAATGGGATTACAGTCTAATCACGCCGCCTTCTCAGCTGTCTTCCAGTGCCCTGCGTAAATCGAGATCCCTGTCGAGACTGGACGAAGGACTCCATTTAACACAGGAATACCAAGGTACACTGGGAAGCATATCCCAAGCTAGGGGAAGTATGCAATTAATGCCAAGCTGGAGGGGGGGGGACTTAGAGAATACACATATGACCCGAAGGAACATATGGAGAACACTGGGGTATCCAGCCGCAGGTGGAATATTTCAACCCCAGGGGTGGCAAGGTGACTTGCCAAGGGAAAGACACATGCTCCGAGAGGCTTACAGTGGAAATACACATGTGGGGGTCGCTCAGGGGAGGGACCATGCACACGGGAGGCACCTAGCCGACGCACAGGCAATAGACACTGGCGCCAACGTCAGGAGTGCAGGAGGAACTCAGGGCTTTAGGGGAAGCTCACCTGAGGAGAATATCGCACGTATCCAGTCCGTGGAGTGGAATGGCGAGCAAGCGAAGACACCTGAGCGGGTCCAGTACTAGCTGGTTGAAGCGAGTACATGAGAGGACACTGGCTCCACTCGGAGATTGTAGAATTTGACGAATGTGTTAGGTGTCGCCCAGCCTGCAGCTCTGCAGATGTCTGTTAGCGAGGCGCCATGCGCTAGAGCCCAAGAGGATGCCACACTCCGGGTGGAGTGGGCAGTCACACCAAGGGGGCACGGTCGACCTTGCTACTGGTATGCCAAAGCAATGGCGTCCACTATCCAGTGAGACAACCTTTGCTTGGAGAGAGCCTTTCCCTTCAGCTTCCCACCATAACAGACAAAGAGCTGATCTGAGGTCCTGAAACACTGCGTCCTGTCTACATAGGCGTGGAGAGCGCGTACTGGACAGAGCAGTGCCAAGGCTGGGTCTGCCTCCTCCGGGGGCAGCGCTTGCAGGTTCACCACCTGGTCCCGGAAGGGAGTGGTAGGAACCTTGGGCACATATCCAGGCCGGGGTCTTAGGATCACGTGAGAGTAAGCCGGCCCGAAATCCAGGCACGCTTCGTCAATGGAGAATGCGTGCAGGTCCCCTACCCTCTTGATGGAGGCCAGAGCAACCAGGAGCGCTATCTTCATAGACAGGAATTTAAGCTCGACTGATTGCAGTGGCTCAAACGGAGCACTCTTCAGGGCAGTTAGAACCACTGAGAGGTCCCAAGAGGGAACGAGAGGAGGGCGAGGCGGATTTAGTCTCCTCGCTCCTCTCAGGAACCTGATGACCAGGTCATGCATCCCCACCGACTTACCTTCGATGAGGTCATGGTGTGCGGCAATAGCGGCAACATAGACCTTAAGGGTGGAGGGAGACAGCCTTCGCTCCAGCCCCTGTTGAAGGAAGGAAAGCACAACGCTGATCGAGCATCTCCGGGGGTCTTCTCGGTGAGAAGAGCACCAGCTGACGAAGAGGTTCCACTTCAACGCATAGACGTGTCTCGTGGACGACGCCCTAGCGGAAGTGATGGTAGCCACCACCGCTGGTGGTAGGGTACTCAAACCTGCCTCGTCCCGTCGAGGAGCCACACGTGGAGGTTCCAGAGATCGGGACGAGGGTCCATAGGGTGCCCCGTCCTTGAGAAAGAAGGTTCTTCCTCAGAGGGATCGGCCAGGGAGGTGTTGTTGCGAGGAGTACTAGTTCGGGTAACCAGGTCCGGTTGGGCCAGTAAGGGGCAACCATGATGACCTGCTCCTCGTCCTCCCTGACCTTGCGCAAGGTCTGCGCAAGAAGGCTCACTGGGGGAAACGCATACTTGCGGCCCTGCGGCCAGCTGTGCGCCAGAGCATCCGTGGCGAGCGTGCCCTCGTCAGGGAATAAAACTGGGCGCAATGGGTCGAGTCGTGGGAGGCAAACAGATCTATCTGTGCGTCCCCGAACTGGTCCCAAATCAGCTGGACCGACTGGGGATGGAGTCGCCATTCTCCAGGGAGTGGCTGAAGCCGTGAGAGCTCGTCGGCTGCACAGTTCAGCGCTCCGGGAATGAAAATGGCTCGAAGCGACCTCAGATGCTTCTGACTCCATAGGAGGAGGTGGCGGGCGAGTTGTGACATACGGCGCGAGCGTAGACCACCTTGACGGTTGATGTACGCTACTGTGGCGGTATTGTCTGATCGGACTAGTACGCGTTGACCCCTGAGCAGCGCCCGGAAGCGGTGCAGGGCAAGGCGTACTGCCAACAACTCGAGGCAATTGACATGCCATAGCCGCTGGGGTCCTGTCCAGGAGCCCGCAGCAGCATGTTCATTGCACATCGCGCCCCAGCCCGTGGTGGAGGCATCTGTTGAGACAACAACATGCCGGGAAGCTCTTTCCAGGGGGACACCCGCCCTGAGAAAACTGAGGTTCGACCACGGGGTGAAGACCTGACGGCAGGTCGGAGTAACTGGTTCTCGGAGCGTGCCGTGTTTCCATGCCCACCTCGGGACTCGGTCGCGAAGCCAAAGCTGAAGCGGTCTCTATTGAAGCAATCCGAGTGGCGTGACCGCGGCTGCAGATGCCATATGCCCCAGGAGCCTCTGAAAGAGTTTCAGTGGAACCGCACTCCTGCCCTCGAATTGTCTCAGGCAAGTCAGCAGTGACCGAGTCGATGTCCATACCGAGAAAAGAGATCCTCTGCACGGGGCAAAGTTTGCTCTTCTCCCAGTTGACCCGAAGGCCCAGACGAGCTAGGTGCCAAAGCACTAGGTCCCTGTGTTCGCAAACCTGATCTCGAGAGTGAGCTAGGATCAGCCAGTCGTCGATATAACTCAGGATGCGAACCCCGTGTTCCCGAAGGGGAACAAGGGCAGCCTCGACGACCTTCGTGAAGATGCGAGGAGACAGGGCTAGCCCGAAAGGGAGAACCGCGTACTGGTATGCCTGCCCCTTGAAAGCAAACCGGAGGACGGTCTGTGTCGAGGAAGAATGGAGACATGAAAGTAGGCGTCCTTCAGGTCGATCGCTGCAAACCAATCCTGGGGCCGTATGCATTCGAAAACGCGTTTGGCGGTGAGCATCTTGAACGGCATCCTGTGAAGGGAGCGGTTCAGCACGCGCAAGTCTAGGATTGGCCGTAACCCCCCGGTTTTCTTGGGGACAATGAAGTAGGGGCTGTAGAAGCCGGACCTCATCTCGGCTGAAGGGACAGTCTCGATTGCACCCTTCGCCAGCAGGGTGGCAATCTCTGCTCTCATGATGGGGGCATTGCCACCGACCAAAGTGGAGCGGACTCCCCTGAAGCGGGGAGGAGACCGTGCAAACTGAATAGCATAGCCGAGCCTGATGGTCAGCGCGATCCAGCGGGACAGACGGGGAAGCTCTAACCAGGCTTCCAGGAACTGAACCAGCGAGATCAAGCGAACCACAGGCGTCCCCCCGGAGGGGCAGCGAAGCGGAGTAACTGTCCCAGACGTGGACGGCATAGCGGCCCGGTGTGGGGGCACAGTTAGCAACCGCGCCCTGACAGAGGGGGCCAGGGGAGGACCAGGCTGGTCGTCCCGCGGGGGCCTGCTATGCCAGGGGTCTGGCGACAGAGGGGGACAAGGGCGAAGCGGTCCGTTGACGGCACGCCGTGTCAACCGCCTCTGGGACAGAGGGGGGCGAGGAGAGCACGGCTTGTGGGCGGCGCTCTGTGTCGCCTGAGAACTCTGTGAGCTCAGGGAAGAGGGGATTGTTTCTGTCTTTAACCACATTATGGTGCTGCCCACCCGTGGGTGAGCAGCGGGGAGTGGAGAACAAAAGATTCTCCCCCGGCCCTCCACCGGGGGAAGGAGTGGTCCTGCTACCACCTCCTGAGAAACAACCATCATCCCTGAGCAGCCGTCTCAGGAGCGCCGCTTGGCCCGGCGTTTAGTGGGGGGCGGGGCAGGAGAGGGCTGAGGCGCCTTCTTGTGGCTTCCTCCGCGACCGGCCCTGGGTGGAGGCTGCTGCGTGGTCCGGGCGGGAGGGACGGGAGCCGCAGGAGGGCGCCCTCGGCGGGAAACAGGTCGAGGCGTCTGCCCGGCCGGCTGGGTGGAGGCAGCAGCGGGCCGGCGGGGCAGAATGTGTTTGATGGCCTCGGTCTGTTTCTGGGCAGTTGAAAACTGTTGGGCAAAATCTTCAACTGCACCACCGAAGAGGCCGGCCTGGGACAAGGGGGCGTTAAGCAGACGGGTCCGCTCCGCGTCCCGCATGTCAGCCAGGTTCAGCCACAGATGTCTCTCCTGGACCACAGCTGTGGACATCACCAGACCCAGGGAGCGCGCGGTAACATTCGTCGCCCGGAGAGCAAGGTCGGTAGCGGCGCGCAGCTCATCAAAGAGCCCTGGGTCTGTCCTACCCTCGTGCATGTCTCTGAGCATCTGGGCCTGGTAGACCTGCAGAGTGGCCATAGCATGCAGTGAAGCAGCCGCCTGTCCCGACGCTCTGTAAGACTTCGCCACCAGGGTCGACGAAAATCTACAGGCTTTGGATGGGTGCTTAGGCTCGCCCCGAGAAGAAGCACTCTGAGGACATAGTTGCATGGCAACAGACCGTTCAACCGGGGGAAGCCCAGTGTACCCACGGGCAGCTGCCTCATCGAGGGGAGGAAAGGCGGATGAGACCAGCGAGCGGTCCCGAGAAGACAGGGGGGTCTTCCAGGACTTCGAGATCTCATCATGCACATCCGGGAAGAAAGGTATTGGGGTTTGCCGAGGACGAGGGTCGGCGGCCTTACCCAAAAACCAATCGTCCAGCCGCGAGCGCTCAGGACAGGGTGGAGACTTATAAAAGTTGCTGCATAACTTCTGGATTTGAAATAAAAATAGTGAGTAGCCTCTGTGTTTGTGGTACAGCCGCGGATCAGTTATGCACTGCACTGCAAACGCAGCATATGTGAAAGCACTATAGCGTGTGCTGCTCCTGTACCGCATACGCACCGCAACACGCACCGCATACGCACTGCACACGGAGTATGTGTGAAACGGGCGTAAGCCTTTCGCCTCAGATAATCATGATTTATTCATTGATTGGTTAAACTATTAATTTAAAACCATTGACTTATTTAGGAATAAAACTGACAATCCTGAAATAGAATTGCCTATCTTTATAGGTGAGTCATTGAATCATTTACTGAACTGATTATTTCAGGAATGAAACAAGTGAAGGGGTGGATTCAGGAATCCACTGCTGCTTAAATGTATATGTAATGAGTGATTATTATCAAGGTATTTATCAATATTTTTCCTTCTAAATAATAAAAAAAATGTAAGTTACCAGTGTGATTATTTAAAATGTCCTTTTCTCTAATGTCTGTATTTGATATCTGGATGCAGTAACAGTGCTTGCTCATTTAGCCCGGCTTCCAGAAATGAAATATGGACTCGTTTTGTGTTTGAGAAATGTCTTCAATGTGTCAATACATACATCTGTTTTTCTAGGGTACCATGATGACTATAAGTCACAAGGGTCATTGGAACCAATAGTTTGAGTGACCATTTTGTAGTTAAAGACTTTACTTTACTGTCCTCTCCTTGGGAGAAAGAACGTATTACCTTGATATTTTGAGAAGACGTTCCTGTTTATAGCCTGGCCAAATCCAACCTTGAAAAAGCTGTGTGGCGGTGTGTCTGTTAGTCTTGGTTACAGGTTAAGAAACAACTGCATTATTGGAGATTGACTGAGTTGTTGTTCTGGACAGGCTGGCGCCCAGAAACCCAAACCTGCGAGCTGGAAGGTCATTTGGTGCCTAACTTCAGGGTCCGAGTGTCAGCTGCATAATCGATGGAGATATGCTTCAGTCTATCTGTAAATGTGTGGAAAATTATTATTATTTTTTTTTTTAAACAATCTATTTCTTAGCCATTGAGAATCATTCAACTTGAAGCAATGACGTAGCTTAAACCTTGGTGAAGGGTATATTTGCTGTGATCTTTGTAACTGTCAGCGGGGCGGCCTACAAACTCCTTGTGAGTCTTGAAGCTGACTTCTACCTGATGAAACTGCAAACTATCTTCAGTAAAAATTTTCTTTAATTTATTATAATTCTGACTCCGGGTCAGGGTTAGGTAACCCCGCCTTGAAAAAGCCTATCTAGTTTGCCAGGAAGATAGACGTGATATAAGAAAGATATAAGCATTCAGACAGCGGGGATGTCTTTCCCTCGTGTGAGTGAAGAATAAACAAAACTCGTGCATGACTTACCATAATCACGCCTCTAATTGATGAAGGGGCTTTGTGTGGCACACATGTTGTTGTGACAGGTAAAAACAGCCTTCTAGAAAAGTCTTGCCAAGTAAGTGCTCAAGCCTGCAGGGATGAGTAGGAGGCCTCCATTTACATGAAGTAATCTCAGTGAGCTTATTCATGGCTTTCATTCATCCAAAGCCTCTCATAGCGGCTTGTGTTGTAGAGAAATGGGGAAGGGTTGTCGTCATTGTTTAGCTGTCATTTCTCAAATACGCCACGTTATGTATTAAAAATAAAATGCCCACTCAGATGCAGCATGTGCCATAATGAGTTTGAAAGGGAAGGGATGTGCTATAAATAGACTATTTGTAAAATATGGGCAAGGCTGGCATTGCATGTAAGGCTTCGTCATATTTCTATTCTTCTTTTATTTTTTGTGTTATAATGTAAGTTTTTTTCTTATTGCGGCTGCACTGTTCTTGTTGTGATTTCTGTCTAAACTCATCCCTGACCCCTGAAGTGACCTGCTCAATGAATCAAGATTGCCGCTCTCCAAAGAATGACAGATTGATATTTGTGCTGTCTGGGAAATGTCTGGTGCAAGTCTGACAGAGAAACATAAAGTCGACCCATCGTTCAGAGACACTGTCATTCTAATGAGATACCTTTATTTTGTTGGACAAAAGAATCTGAAATACACTGTACAATGATCAGTGACTGATTTGACAGCTAAAGCCTTCTGGTTCCTGGCTGGAGCAATAAATAGAATTAAATCAACAAGTGTATCTGTTAAAGGTTTTTGTGAGTCTGTTATTTATCTATTTTTTTTTTTTATCAATCTACGTTTAGCTATCTAGGGCAAATAGACTGTACTACAACAGGCACATACATTGAAATGAAGAAATAAATGATGAAGGCTGAATGATGGATGATGAATGATGTTATTTCATTTTAGCATTTTTTTATATAATGATAAATTATCTATATATTAGGTATATTAAAAGTAATAATATTAATAAATATTATTAGCACTAAGAACCTCATCTGGGAACACTGGTAGCTCTCTTCTTGGATTATTTATCATCATAATTCCTTGCCATTTTATAGATTAAAGTGTCAGCCAGAGGTTGAAAAGTTTAGTTTCAAGTGTCCTTCTCTTTATTTCAGGGCATTTAAAAATGACACAGACATCATTAGCTTTGCTTACCTTTCTTATCTCGTGAACCACAAAACAACTTTTCAATTTTCACACTCATTGAGTATCATAATAGACTATCATAATAAATCTTCTGTTAACAAGTGATGAGCTGGCCCTTCAAGCTTAATGCGTTTCTTTGAGCACTGTGTCGAATTTGATTTAACATTCTGATGATGTGTTGCATGAGCACCCTCATTTATGCTGCTTACAGATATTCTGCTAACAAACGTCCAACGCATACATCCCTGACACAGTCCAAGGCCAGAGATGAAGGCAGAGAACACCACCACCAAATAAATTAATAATAGAAGTTAATAGTGTGTTGTAGAAGCAGCAGTGTCAGTTAAGTTTGACCTTTGAGAATAAACCGCCTTGACAGTCCTACAAACAAAGGCCATTTATTTGAGTTTTGCAGCGGGAGGAATATTTTATACTCTTTTTAAAGGAAATAGTAGATGCATGCACAATTTATGTAAATATAAGACCTCATACAGTCCTTTACACAAAATAGAAATAAAAAGCTCTTTCTGATCAAAATTAATCTGTATTTTCAGTCACTTTTTTTTTTTAAATTGTCTAAGTAGACACTGAAAATATGTCTAATATGCCTTAAAAATAGCAATATGCATGTATTTTTGAGCCAGTCAAGTCACCTTTACTTGAGCTCAAGTCAAGTCACCTTTATTTATAGTGCTTTATTCAATACAAATTGTTTTAAATCAGCTTAACATTAATAAACAGGAAAATACTGTAACAATCAATGATGTAAGCTTCATCCACAAATTCTGCTGTACAGCAGCTTTAGAAAAAACATATAGTCATTGTTTAGCTGTGGTAAGTTCAGTGTTGATTCAGTTCTGTTCAATAACTGTAAAGTTCATCAGTTAGGAAGTTCAATTCAGCTAAGCAGCTTTATAGAAAACAATAGCGTTGTTCTTATTCAGCTCAAGACAGTTAAATTTGGATTCAGTTCAGTTAAAAAACAAAATTTGTAAATTATGAAACAATATCAATGTCAGGTAAAGCAGCTTTACAGAAGACAGTACTGTCATCAATCTAGCTCAATTCAATACAGTTTTAGTTCTCATTCAATAGTGTCGGTGCAGTCAAATCAATAAATGTAGTATTACTGAATATTAAGTGTTTTTTTAAACCGCACATTGCAATTTTAGTAAGTGTATGAGCTTATTTTTAAGTTAACATACTTAAAGGCTTTTAACTTAATTAAATAATGTATCTTTTTTGTGGAATTTGTTAACACCATTTTAAATATTTGTGTTAATGTTAATAAATATGTAAAGATCTGATAATTAGTTAACATAAAACTAAAATAATTTTCAGATATGGTGATGGTTCCTAGATTTGCAGCATAATTTAAAAGCATTTGTAATTGCAAAATATGAATCGCAAGTGTAGTACCACTCGTGCAGTATACCTTATTTCAAGTCTGACTATGCCACCCCCTGATAATGGGCAGGAGGAACCACAAATCTTCCTATGAATGTAGTGTGGCTAATAATATGTTTATCCCCGCAAAGGGACAGTAAAGAAGAGGCAGATATATCAATGTATTCCAAATTTATTATATATTTTAGTGCAGAAAGACGTAGAAAAGTTATTAAAATGGATCTTAAAAATACTGGAATAAATGACTGGTTGATTTTCCTCAATCTAGGAAGGTCAGATCTGCCAATGCAAAACCCCTGCTCAGGAGGCCTCTGGGGAGACAGAAACAGGAGACAGCAACCCAGCACCAGTCGAAGCATGCACCACAGCAAGCTCTACACACCTAAGATCTTTAGATACCACTACAAAATATCACACCGTGTTGTAGTTATAAGTACACACCAATACAATGTCTCTCCCTGTGTGGTCCCCTGAAGAGAAGAGGCAAAGCATCAGCATGGATCCGGCCTTTTACAAGGATAACCTACACAGAAAACATAATTAGGGAGGAGAACCACCAGCATAAATGGCAACCCTTAGTCAAGAAAAATAAAATAAAAAATGCTACTATGAATGTGGCACATGAATGACAAGATTAACCACACAACAACAACAAAAATCAAACAGAAAACAATAAAGAAGTGCTTATCAATCACATGAAAACAGTGGCTGGCCTGGTCCCTTTTCAAAAGAAACCAAGCATGTTAGTTAGTTATCAACCTCATTAAACACCATAGCATAGTCAATTCAAACATAACACAAAAATACAGGCCTACTTTTCCAGTATGCTCAACTGTCCCACAGCGCATTAACACATGCAGAGAAAAGGTGAATGTTCCGTTGCTACAGACAGAGAAAGTCATTAAAACTTGTTTAAATGCAAATATAAAACATTCAATGGAAAATGTACATATTGAGGCATTTACCAGTGCAGCTCGAGTCACACTGGGGGTGATCGCATAAAGGTTAAACCTCCAGACAGAAGCCTTTGTCCTCTGTGAAGAGTAGACACGCGCTTCTAAAATTACCCTTAAAAAAAATTGAAATAAATATTTAAAATTCAATAGCAGTGAGTAAACCGGTTCCACAATGATCAGTTATACCTACATAAAAAAGGAGCCCAACTCACACAACAGTGTCCAGCATCAACACAGAAAAGGTCTGCCTTGCAGGCAGCAAACCTTTATCGCTTCCTAATTAGTCATGTGACCTTACAACAGATCACATGATCCCAAGTGTTTAGTGAATGTGCTGCAGCTGTGTTGTATGCCTGCCTGAGTAGATCCCCACACTCACTCCTCCCAAAAGGTGTCGTCGCCCCTGACGATCAAACATCAACCCCAAGGAATGCAGCAGCCCCTACCATCCCCACATTGGCACTGGATACCGTGGACCTTGGCAAATTGTGAGGATTCTGGTGTTTCCCAGCTGTTGCCCGTCTGGTGCGTCTAAGACCTGGCGACCTGCCTTGAAGTTGAGAGTTCCCACCCTCGTCATCATCTTCACCATCGCCCTCGTCCCAACCCTCATCCTCTCCTACCGGTGCTTCAGACACCTCATTGGGAGCCACTGGTGGCAGATCTGTAGTGACAGCAGTGGTTGGAATAGGTCTTACTTCTATCCAGGTGAGGATATCCTCATCACTGCAAGTCAAATTACTTTCTGGGCAAGTAGATTTTATGCATGGCTGAGGGACCTTTGGTACTGATGGTATAGTCTCTAACTGTGATGCTCTAATCTCTGTTCTGTGGACTTGCCGGACATTACCCATTCCATCAACCATTGTTACGGTGTAGGGCCCACCAGGGTCAGTCGGTGCCCTGACAACTTTGTACAGTACTGGTGACCAGACATCCTGGATCTTGCGGCGACTTTGGCAACGGTGATCTTTTAAGTAGACCAGTTGACCCTCTGTAAAACCCTTATCACACACCTGTTGGTTATGGTTTCGCTGCCGGTAATCTGCTGCCTCCTCCATGTTCTTGCAGGCCAGTTCAGGAGTTACCTGAAGTCGTTCCTGATGCTGTAAGACCCAATCATCCCAAGAGCTTGTTTCCTCTGTGTCAGTAGCCCCTAAGAGGAAATCCACGGGGAGTTGAGGTGTCACGCCAAACATCAATGAGTAAGGGGAATGACCAGTGGAGTGGTGGGTAGAGGTGTTATATGCCCACACCAACTGGGAGATGTACTTTGGCCACGCCCTTTTCTTTTCTATAGTGAGTGATCGGAGGAGGTCATGAAGGGTCCTGTTAAATCTTTCGCATTGGCCATTCCCTTGGGGATGGTATGCTGTTGTTCTAGATTTTTCAATTCCATATAGCTGACACAACTGTGCAATGAGTGCACTCTCGAAGTTTCTCCCTTGGTCGGAATGTATCCGTTTAGGCACTCCGAAGCGGTAAAACCAACAGTCAACTAGGACCTTCGCCACTTTACTGGCACTTTGATCTTTGGTTGGAATTGCCTGTGTGTACTTTGAGAAAACATCTGTCATGACCAAGACATTTTCCTTTCAGTCTGTTGCAGACTCAAGCAGGGTGAAGTCTATAGCAAGCACTTCCAATGGCTGACTGGCCAGCAGAACCCCCTGGTAAGTCTTTACTCTGGGCTGAACAGCTTTAGCCAACACACAGCGTTGGCAGTTCTGGCAGTACTTCTCAATTTCCGCTCCCATCCCTGGCCAGTAATACCGTTGCCTCACCAGGTCAGTAGTCCGCCGAACTCCTTGATGTCCATGTTGGTCATGGAGACCCCGGAGAATCTCCTGGTGGAGACACTGGGGAAGGAGTAGCTGCGTGTATGGCTCCCCATGAGGGGCAGTTGTCTTCCGGTACAGCAGGCCGTCCTTCTCCAGGGTACGATCCCACTGCCGGAGGAGATGCTGTACATCCTTGGTGAGTTTGGCCCGCTGCTCCTTGCTGGGAAACCTTCCTAGTCTCCAAAGACACAGGAAGTCTTTCAAAACAGGGTCCGCCCACTGAAACGTTGCCTGATCAGTATTGGATCGACTTAGAAGGACTCCAATTTGATGAGACGTAACTTCCTCAGTTCTGTCGGGAATGAGTGGCTGGGAAGATTCATCTCTCAGCTGGTCAGTCTCCAGAACTGTGGTCTCTGCTTGAGTACTGTATTGACGAGAGAGAGAGTCAGCATTAGCATTATTTTTACCTGGTCGGTAATGCACGGTGAAGTCGAAAGCTGCCAACTGAGCAGCCCATCTTTGTTCAGTAGCCCCCAGCTTCAGGGTCTGAAAATGGCTCAAAGGGTTATTGTCAGTATAGACCGCACATTTACTGCCCAGTAAATACTCTCTGAACTTTTCCGAGACTGCCCATTTTAATGCTAAGAACTCTAGCTTCATGGAGCTGTAATTCTCCATGTTACGCTCTGAACCACGCAATGAGCGACTAGCATATGACACAGGTCTCAATTTTCCATCCTTCTCCTGAGACAGGACTGCACCTAGGCCATGGTGACTAGCATCTATCTCCAATACAAAAGGCTTGGTGAAATCAGCGAATGCTAAAATGGGAGCACTTGTAAACATCCTCTTCAACTCAGTGAAACTTCTCTCACATCTTTCAGTCCACATACTGGGTAGGACTGCAGCTGGCCTGGTCCTACTCATCTTTGCGGCTTTAATCACGTCCGCCACTAGTTGGTGAAGTGGAGCCGCTAACTGGGCAAATCCCTTGACGAAGCGACGATAATAGCTGCAAAATCCTAGAAATGATCGGACTTCGGTCACATCACAGGGCCTCCTCCAATTACTCACAGCAGATATCTTTTCTGGATCAGTGGCCACACCTTCTTTGGGCACACGATGTCCCAAGTACTGCACCTCCCTCTTGAAAAAGTGGCACTTACTCAGCTTTGCCTTAAGCCCTTTCTGTTGGAGTCGGCTGAGGACCATTTCCAGTCTCTGCAAGTGCTGGACCACAGAAGAAGAAAAAATTATAACATCATCCAGATATAAAAGAACTGAGTGAAAGCTCTGATCACCAAATATTCGCTCCATGAGCCTCTGGAAAGTTCCGGGAGCATTACAAAGCCCAAATGGCATCCTTTCAAATTCAAAAAGGTCAAATCGGGTACAGAATGCTGTCTTTGGCTTATCTCTCTCGGCAACAGCAACTTGATTATAGCCACTAGCCAAGTCCAGAGTTGAAAACCACTGAGCACCTGACAAGGCATCCAAAGACTCCTCAATACGAGGTAATGGGTAAGCATCCTTTCTTGTCTTGGCGTTAAGTTTGCGGTAATCAACACACATCCGTAGCTCTCCAGTTTTCTTCTGCACCAGGACAATGGGTGATGCGTAAGGGCTGCTACTCTCCCTGATCACTTTGCTATCCATAAGCTGTTTAATATGGTCTTTCACAGCCTGCCACTGTGTAGGGGGTATTCGCCTATATCTTTGTTGGACTGGTACATCATCTAAAAGAGGTATCTCATGTACAATTTCATCAGTGCAACCCAAATCTCCATCATATTTAGCAAAGACGTCACTATACTTCTCTAACAGCTGTTTTGCTTGGCTCTCCTCTTCAGGTGAAAGCTCTGGCCAATGTAAAGCTGCAAGGACTTCTGAGATGGGGGTAGATGGCCCCCCAGCAGTATGTATATTAACTAGGGCAACCTCTCCATTCTCCCCCTCAAACCTCAGCTGCTCTGCCTGAATGTCAACCACTGAGTGTAACATCGCCAACACCTGCTTTGAGTGAACTGTAGCACCAGTGGCTCCTACATTAAAGGTATTGTAGGTAGAAATCCCCAAAAATACTTTTTTCCAATTTTTTTCAAACGGTCTTTATATATCAATGCATAATTAAAATGTAAGTACTCTGGAAAATAAATTATAAAAATCGAGTGTCTGTAGTTCTCTCAGGACTGTAATAAACACAGCTCATTATTCCATTCGGGACGAAAGAAATGATTGGCTGGGGCGACTGTCACTCTCCCTCGCTACCATGGATACCACCTCTGCTAATACAGGAGGAGCCCAAATGCGCGCACCCGTTTGAAAAGGAACGGAAGCTAGTAATAACAAACAATTATGGCAGAGAAAGAACAGTCACAATTCTCAGTAACGTTACCTGCATATAGAGGCAGCGAAGTCAAACGAGTTAAAAAAAGGAAGACAGTATTTGAAAAGGCTATGAACAAAAAGTCTTTGGATAAATAAAGAAATCATAAGAGAGTCGGCGTGGCTTTCCAGCGTCGGCTACTACTGAGTGATCTCAAGGGGCTGAAAAGTGACTCCATGATGGCTTTATTTCTGCCGGACAGGTAATCTTGCTGTTTTCATTTTGATGGCATTTATTTTTTCATGAAGCATGTATCACTAGCACACCTAACTACCTAATATTAGCTACCTAACGTTACGTAGCATAACTAACGGTACTGGCTTAGCTATGACAGTGTAACTTTGGTGTCGACTAGTATAACGTTACTGTTAGTGAGCCAGGGTTGAGACGATAAATAAGCAATAGGCCTATCTGCAGTCGAAAGCTGTTTTATTTAATTTCGCCAAATCTAACTTTAGGTTAAAAAGTTTAGGGGATCTATTTTTATACCTAGCTTTACCCTCTGCCTAAACTGTGTTCCTATTTTCACCGTGAACTCTACCTACTCCGTTTCTTCACGTTTGGTTTGTTGTTATATGCTCTACATATGTTTACATATGTCTTTATGTTGTATCTGTATGTGCTATACAATATATGTTGTGTGTGTGTGTTATATTATCTTGGGTCTGCAATGCAGTTGTGAGAAGGTGTTTGAGTGTATGTAATTCAGTTTATCTGTAAACAATCTTACGTTATGAATCTTACAAATTCACCTTCATCACAGTGTAACTGATAGTAACGGTAAACGTGTATCAATGAAGCTATTTATAGCTTTGCCTTATATTGAGTTTGATTCCGTTACGAGCTAGTAAAATATTTTAAACTTTACCAGTATCGATATGCGAGCTGGATAGTGAGTACTAACAGCCATGTTAATTGTTTATATTCATACTGATAAAGTTAGTTATTTTATTACTTGTGATTCTGACATGATGTCACTACATCTGGTAAAGCTGGTAAACACGTCCGACTCTTCCAGCTGAGCGGATGGCCGGGATCGCGCGTTCATGTGTTTTGGGGGCGTGGCTTTGGAAGGAGCCGAGAAGGGAGGGGGTGGGAGTTAATGGAATAATGAGCTGTCTTTATTGCAGTCCTGAGAGGACTACAGACACTCGATTTTTATAATTTCTTTTCCAGAGTACTTACATTTTAATTATGCATTGATATATAAAGACAGTTTAAACAAATTTTGACAAAAAGTATTTTTGTGGATTTCTACCTACAATACCTTTAACTACAGGAACATATGTCACACCATTGGTAACACTGAGTAACGACGGGGACAACAACAAACCTGGGGCGAGATCTGAGCCTCCAGGTTCCAACAGCATTGTGGCAGGTGGCGTATGTGGGACTTTTGGGCAGGCAACCTTAATAAACTTAAGTGACCCAGCTGGTATAAACTCCCCACCCCTTTCTAAAACCCGCACCCGACCCTCATGAGTTAAAAGGCACACATCTTGGCGACGGCAGTAGCGGAGAGCAGACTCCCAACAGGCCTCTGCCTGAACAGCACATAGAGAAGCAAACAAATCTTCACCATGTTGTACAAATAACTCCCTATAACACTGAGCAATGACATTCATTCCTAACAGCCCAGGAATGGAAAGTTGTTGTAATGTGCTAGGGGCATCTTTCACCACCAAAACCCCCCGTCCTGGAAGGGTTCTACCCAGTACCTGGATATCCAACTCTAAATATCCAACATAGGGGATGTCTAAGCCATTTGCAGCTTTTAAAGCCAACCACCCACATGACTTGAGCTTAGGTGCACCCCAATGTTGAAAAACTTCCTTAAAAAGAGAATCTGTTATTGTCGTCACCATAGAACCAGTGTCCAGTTAACACTTTACTTCAACACCCCCCATCTTTACCTGCACTACAGAACATTCACCTACAAGTGAGATTAACTCATTTGAAGAGGGCAAGACCTGAATAGAGAGACTAGGATTGTTTGTCACAGTGCTAGGATCAATATAATGCATACCTGACTGTCCTATAACTGCAGGATTTTCCTCAGGCTGGACACTAGGTAGACTCGCTGTTCGCGGTCTCGGTCCCTGTCGACACTGGCGGAGGATGTGCCCAGGCTTACGACACCGGAGACAGATGGGTTGACCTTCTGGGGTAAACTGGTAACTGGGGTTATGGGGACGAGCAGTAGACTGGTTTAACACAGATTAAATTTTAGACAGACTCTGTAGGATTGTATTAATCTGTAACTGCTGTTGATTAAGTTGTTCCTGCAGGCCAGAAACTTCCGACCCTTTTCCCACCCCCAATACATGACAAGCCCCTTCAACATTTATATCCACCCCAGAGTGGTAAAGCCCGGCTCGATGTTGTCCGGAGGGGCGCTCACCCTCCTCCATCCATCTAAGTGCTTCCTGCCGCAGTGCTATAAAATCAACTGTCGGATTTTGGCGCACAATGCTCTTTAGCTCTCGTCTTAATGAAACATCACGTACATGCTCCATAAACTGATCTCTGACTAATATATCTGGGTCTTTCAACCTATTAGGGTAACCACGCTTGATTTCTTCAATTAAAGCCCACAAAGATTGTGAAAATTCTTTTAGAGACTCCCCATCTTTTTGTTTTCTGTCAAAGAATTGTCTTGCAGACTGACAAATGAGGAGGAGGAACCATACACCTCTTTTAAGATTTTTAAAATTGTGTCGGGATTCTCTCGCTCAGTCAAAGGGCGGAATCTAATTTCAGCTTTGGCTTCTCCTTCCAAATGGTCATAAAGGAAGAGGGCCTTCTCTCTAGCGCTCATATTTCTATCCCTCACTCATGACTCAATATTTTCTATCCAATCATAAATCAATATATCAGATTTAGATTTTGAGCCAGAGAAGTGGGGGCACTTCCTTTCTCTCTGAATATAAACAAAACGTTCAGGTCTAGGTTGTGGACCAGGAAAATTTGGTGAGTACAAATCGCCACTGGGGGCTGTCCTACCAGCAGTAGTGTCATTACCAGAGGTACTTGCGCTGGCACCTATTCCTCTCTGAAGTTGTTCATTAGCCACTCGTAACCTCTGCACTTCCTCCCTAAGAGTCAAAAGTTCCTCTGGCACATGTTCCTCCACCTCACTCATTTTACCAGTTTAACAGCCTCACTATCACAGAAGAAAACAAAGAACAAATGCCAAGGAAGTGAAAAACGAAAACACTTCAGTTGAGAAGTAGTAGTCACTAGCCTTTGGTTCCCATCGTGATTTGTCTTGGCCGTCCAATTGTAGTCCTCTGTTGTCCAGAGCCAGCCACTGTTTCTATTTTAACAATCAAAGAATACACAAACAAAACCATACAAGCAATATAAAATGTCAATGCCTCTTTTTTTCCCTTTTTTTTTCTTTTTTTTTTAACCCAGCCTAACTACGCCAAAATGTAGTACCACTCGTGCAGTATACCTTATTTCAAGTCTGACTATGCCACCCCCTGATAATGGGCAGGAGGAACCACAAATCTTCCTATGAATGTAGTGTGGCTAATAATATGTTTATCCCCGCAAAGGGACAGTAAAGAAGAGGCAGATATATCAATGTATTCCAAATTTATTATATATTTTAGTGCAGAAAGACGTAGAAAAGTTATTAAAATGGATCTTAAAAATACTGGAATAAATGACTGGTTGATTTTCCTCAATCTAGGAAGGTCAGATCTGCCAATGCAAAACCCCTGCTCAGGAGGCCTCTGGGGAGACAGAAACAGGAGACAGCAACCCAGCACCATTTGAAGCATGCACCACAGCAAGCTCTACACACCTAAGATCTTTAGATACCACTACAAAATATCACACCGTGTTGTAGTTATAAGTACACACCAATACAATGTCTCTCCCAGTGTGGTCCCCTGAAGAGAAGAGGCAAAGCATCAGCATGGATCCGGCCTTTTACAAGGATAACCTACACAGAAAACATAGTTAGGGAGGAGAACCACCAGCATAAATGGCAACCCTTAGTCAAGAAAAATAAAATAAAAAATGCTACTATGAATGTGGCACATGAATGACAAGATTAAGCACACAACAACAACAAAAATCAAACAACAGAAAACAATGAAGAAGTGCTTATCAATCACATGAAAACAGTGGCTGGCCTGGTCCCTTTTCAAAAGAAACCAAGCATGTTAGTTAATTACCAACCTCATTAAACACCATAGCATAGTCAATTCAAACATAACACAAAAATACAGGCCTACTTTTCCAGTATGCTCAACTGTCCCACAGCGCATTAACACATGCAGAGAAAAGGTGAATGTTCCGTTGCTACAGACAGAGAAAGTAATTAAAACTTGTTTAAATGCAATTCTAAAACATTCAATGGAAAATGTACATATTGAGGCATTTACCAGTGCAGCCCAGCAGCTCGAGTCACACTGGGGGTGATCGCATAAAGGTTAAACCTCCAGACAGAAGCCTGTGTCTTCTGTGAAGAGTAGACACGCGCTTCTAAAATTACCCTTAAAAAAAATTGAAATAAATAATTAAAATTCAATAGCAGTGAGTAAACAGGTTCCACAATGATCAGTTATACCTAGTGATGTGTCCTCCCGTATCGAGGCTTTGAAGCGTGTGTCGAGTAATCCGGGATGAAATCTGTGAAGCGCGTATCGAGGCTTGTGTCGGTGACGTATGTGGTGACGTTTGAAGCCTCGCGAGCCGCCTGTACCACGTGACTGCTTCAGGAAGTGGTTCGCGTTTTTTGCGGTCTATTTGAAATATAAGGCCCAATCAAAATGCAATGGATTCCCCCTCACATTTTGTGGACTTGGGACTTTGCGAGTTTGTTAGCGATCTATTCAAGCTTCTTTTTTTGCGATGGAACCATGCGATGTCATTATAATCACACTGCACGTTTTACATTTATTGTCCACTTGATGGCACAATAGAGCAAATGAAGCACCATGAAGCTTCGGCACGTGAGTGAACCAATTGGATGGAACGCTTCAATTGCTTTATGAAGCTTCATCTCGCCATCACTAGTTATACCTACATAAAAAAAGGAGCCCAACTCACACAAAAGTGTCCAGCATCAACACAGAAAAGGTCTGCCTTGCAGGCAGCAAACCTTTATCGCTTCCTAATTAGTCATGTGACCTTACAACAGATCACATGATCCCAAGTGTTTAGTGAATGTGCTGCAGCTGTGTTGTATGCCTGCCAGAGTAGATCCCCACACAAGTTATTACAAAAACACAATGCTAATTTTCTCCAAGTAACACAGTGTATTCAACTGCAACACTCAGACACTGCTTGGAATAAATTAACTTTGAGATCTAAGGTCCCAAAGGAAAACATGAATCACCACAATAGTGACTTCTAATAACACTAAATAGAGCTAAAAACTCTAGTAATTCGGAATACAGTACACATCTTCATAAATACCCAAATGCACTGCTGAAGCGTACAGAATAAAAGGATTCAAGAATAATGGTCGTGTGAGTATTCCACTACTGAAGAATCCCACAATTCAGCATTATCTGGTTATTTCTGCAGTAATCTGTTGTTAGAAACGGAAATTGCATAGCCTGAATTGATTTCAGAGTAAAATTTTAAATACAGTTTTTATTGTAACAACGTTCTAATTTAGCCCTAATTTATTTTGTCACATATGTTCTCTATCTGTGGATCTTCAACAATCCAGTCATCCAGTCAGAAACTACATTTCCCAGCATCCCTCCTGTCCCTCACCTGAATTCACTTGACTATCACATGCACCTGTTTCAGCACACCAATCTACACCAGGACATGAGCACACACCTCAAAGTCACTCTTGGTCTGGTCTCCATTATGGATTATGGATGACTTACCCACTCTACTTACCTGTAAAGTCTCCTCTGATATTCCATCTGTAAGCTATTGGTTGGAACATTATACTTGTCAACTAAATTATACCTGTCTACTCACCATACTCTGCAAAGAGGTGTGCTCACTCCACTCTTCCTGCTCCAGTCACAACCAGTCCTCCATTACCCTGGTATAAAAGGATAGAGACACTGTTATTCATTAAATCTGTTCAATTATTACTCTGCCTGCTTCATAACTCATAGCTTAACTGCATATCACCTCTGTCAATAAATAACAGTTTTGGGTTAAAGTAACTCTCTGTCTCCGAGTCTGGTATTCCCTGACAAATGACCAGACCTACAACATCATGAACCCAAAAGCATATTCACCCGCTGACCTGCTCCTCTTCCTCTCACAAGATGGCCACACTAGAAAAAGAAAATGTGGAGGAGTTCCTCGAGCTTTTCCACCGGGTGTCCTGGAGCGACGACACTCTGAAAACCATTTTCTGGAGTGGTTTGGATGATCAACTCTTTCAACAGTTAATAGTGGGAACTACCACCTGTACCCTGGAACAATATATATAATATGTACTGTTGCGAAGTGGAAGAAGACACCATCGGCCCTCAGTTTCAGCCTCGCCAGCCCACTTCAGTGTTCTGGTGCCGTCAGTCTTCATCTCAGAGACACTACCTGCCTTGGAACTCCTCCCTAGTCCTTCTATACTCTACTCACACTGAGCCAAAGCCAATTAATGCCAGAAACCCCAAGCCAAGACAGTCCCCAGCTCACCATTGTCACAGAACCAGAGCCCACAGCAGACCCAGAACCTGAGCCATAGCCCAACACAAGTCAAGACCAGCCGGGAATGGGAAAGGTCACCCCGTTGTGTCTGACCATTTGCTTCCAACGAGAATGATCAATATATTGAACTCTTTGGTTACCTTCTATTCCTAAGCCAAGTCTCTGTCGTCTCCACTGGTCCTGCCCAGCTCCAAGTCTCTCACGTGCATCTTCGCTGGTCCCGCCCGGCTCCATGTCTCCTCCTTTCGATGTTGGTACACTCAGTCTCCATCTCTTACCTCCTCTTCCTAAGCCTGCCAGTCCTACTTGGCCATCCAGACCAGCTGTGTCACCCAGGCTCTTTGTCTCCTCAGCTTTGCCTGTATCTCCATCTCCCACTGCTCCACGTGTGTTGGTACTTACCAGCTTTAATTAACTGTAAAGTCTTCTTGTGAATCTCTAGTGATACTCCAGTGATCTCCTTGTGTATCTCCAGTTATCTCCTTGTAATACTTCAGCAATCCCCTGTAATTGAATTGTTCAAAACATTATACCAGTCCTCTGTTACCCTGGTAAAAAGGAAAGAGAAATTCATTATTCATCTGCTCATCATTACTCTGACTGCCTCATAACTCACCTGCTTAAATGCGCATATAATCTCTGTCAATAAATACCTGTTTGGGTTAAAATAACTCTGTCTCAGATTCTGGTATTCCCTGACATGTATTTATTGTTTGTTTGTTGTTAAAGTGGTTTATAAATATGCATATGATACATTTAGATAATTCTTGTCTTTTATGTAAGCTGAACTGCAAAACTGCTTCGCAGCTATTCACATTATCATTATTCATCCGGCAGATGCTTTAATTTAAAGCAATTTAGAAACTTGGCAAAGAAGCCCTTCAAAGAATACATTTATCAGTTGTTCTGGGAATTGAACCCATGACATTGGCATAGTGCCATGCAATTGTGCTATAAGACTTTAACTTACAATGCTGCTCCAACTTACAATGCTGCTCAGACAACCTGCTTTGTCTGCACCACATGTGCTAATGTTTGGCACAGCCCAGACAACTTTTTCTGTTATGAAAATATCAGTCACCCACATTGCTATTCAGTGTTTGAATTATGACGTTGAGACCCTATGGTTCCAGTCATATAGATATCTCTAAAATCAGACTGGGGGTCAACCAAATGTATCTCTTTGTCATTTGAAATTGTCATTACAATGAATCGACAATAATAGCTACAATGAAAAATTGACTCTGCGTCATGAAGTTGATTCAATGGGGAGAAGGCCATCAGTGTAACCGGTGTCTGAAGCACATGTAAACACACACCAATAATCAGTGGTCAATGACAGTCCAGGATGTCACATGATTCTATAGGTCTCTCCAGTTGATCAGTGATCTAACTGACGAGTAGTTATTGTAGCATTCTATATATTGGCCATTAACTATAGTGAGTGCTGGAGAAATGCCTTTATTCAAGTCAGGAATATGAGCAGCTCTCCCTTAATTACACAAAAGGTGTTTAAGTAGAACGGGAGCTCCCCTGTGGTGTGGTAACACTGAAGGACACTCCCTTCGGTAAGCTGCTCCCTAGTAAGATATACCTAGCTTAGCTGAGGCTATGTTGGGAATTTTCCCTGCATTTTCCATGCTCTTAGGGCCATATAAAGCTGAGGCCTGGCCCACAATGGAGGGAGGAAGGTGTAATAGTCAGGTCTTCCCTTGCTATGGAGCATAGGAGCATAAGAATTTCCCCTAGTATTTGGGAATATTGACTTAGGGAGTAGCGCCATATCTGAGTCACATCTGATGCACCCTGAGGTTGACATGCTTCTGACTCCGGCTAAGTATTCCGTAGATTCAATTTATGCTATGCCCACTATGTCTTTGCATATTCACAGCTTAGTGAGGCAGGCTATTCCCTCATCATGGCTTAGAGGGTATTGGCTCCCCAGAGCGTCAACTCCATGACATAGCGTTGAATTTCAACATCTAGGGTTGCATATGCAACCCGGTTCCCTGAGAAGGGGAACAAGACGCTGCATCTCATTGCCATGCCTCGGAATTGCCTGTGCAATTCTTTAATACAAGAGTTGATTAAGTGTATCACAGGCACCCTTTTATACACACCAGTGCTCTGGTTGTGACAATATAGACTGTTGATGGGCAGTGATTATTGGTATGTGTTTAAACGCTGATGGCGTTCCCACTATAGCATCAACTCCATGACTCAGCATATCATTCCCAACAGAGACAATTTTCAGTTTAATAAAATGAATGATTAAATAAAATAAACAATAAGACTAGCTTAAAGTAAACATGTAATATCTAAGTAATAATACAGAATACATATACAATATAGGCCCCCCAAATGCTTTGGTGCAATTTGAACACTGTTGCTTGTCCCTAAATGCAATAATTTGGTGTGAATGGCAGTCCCATCACTTCCTTTATGCGATGATCCCTGTGTGATCTTGGCTTTTTAAATCTATTACACTTTTGCGGCAGCCTCTCTTTTACCCTTCAGAAAATGTGCCCATCCAATCAACGAGGGCACACTCAAAGGGTTATGGGAGCCTGTGTGTTTGCCAACACACAGCTTTCATCTCATCAGGAAGAGCAATAACATCTGAAATCTGCTCAATCTCATAGCCCAAGCAAATTTAGTGCAGGGACAGTCTCTACACTTTTAAATTATTGTCGGGGTGTTACACAATTGAAAAGTGAATTGTGCATTAGTATAGTTGTTGTTTTTGTTGTTGTTGTTGTTGTTGTTGTTGTTGTTGTTGTTGTTGTTGTTGTTGTTGTTGTTGTTGTTGATGATAATTATTATAAAAATTACTCAAAAAAATTAAAAAACAAAAAACATTGCACTGCATTATTGGTTAATAGGGTAAATAGAGTTACAGAACACAATTGCTTCAGTGGTTTAGTCCACATCTCTGTTGGCTGATCTTAAAATATCATGCCTACCTCTGTTCCAAGTCAAAGTCAACTTTATTGTGCTTTTTGGCAAATCGCATGACAATGGATGAAAACAAAACACATTTAATTTAGGAAACAAAAGTGACACATAGACAGTCAAAAGGACTAAAAAGACTACAGTAAATATGGACAAACAATAGAAAACCGAATTGAAAGTTACTGTTAGCTATAGCCTTAATTATAACCTGCAGTATTTCTTATACAGGTTATCATTAATTTTGTACATTTTGTCAAATTTTATAGAAGTGTAATGCATGTGATTAATTAATGTCATTAATTTAAAGAGATTAAGGTTTTTTGCCAATGGATAAAATGAAAATATGACATTTTTGATACATTTTTCCTTGTTGACGAACCATTAAATTATGGAAAGCTTAATCATATCATCAAGAGTGCTGCCTGAGAGAATATCGTGTGCACATCACACTTACTTAATGCACTCTTAATGAGTCATGGGGAGAAAAACATAATTAATCCAGTGATGTCTCACATGTGTTTTAACTAGAATAAATGCACTGGTCACAGAGGTTTGAATCAAGATCTGATGAAAAAATAAAAATAGACTCTAAGCATTTTCACTCTGTAATCTCGGTGTCAATGTCTAATTAAAGGGCTGTGGTCTGAATAATAGAGATCTTCTTCAAAATTGTACATTCAAGTTCACTCATTGTGTTAATTAAAGGGGTACCGATCTTCTCCTGATCAGGTCAAAAGCCAGTTAATGCTTTATTAAACTAGGTTATGCAGATAGCTATAGTTATCTGGTCTTTGATTCAGTACCAGAGAGTTATTAATTAGCAGGTACTAGGCAAGAGCCCCTGTGAGAACACCCTCTGCCCCATGTAAACCCAATCCTGTGAGACTGAAACATGTACTGCTGAAACCTAAGAGGACTCTGTTAGTTCATTATTTTTTATAAAGATTTATACTGTCTCTGGCTAAGTAGACCGTGTAGTCTCTAATTGGTCATGAGTCACTTTGGGGAACAGTAATTATCATAATCGTGGAAGATGAGAGTTTTAAAGATTTGCAAAAATGGCACCAAGAGTAATATTATAAATGACCCATTTCTAAGCTAATACTTTGAACTTTTCAAATCAACATGTTAGAAACATTTAAATAAGCCTAACCTAAACCTAGTGTTAAATGTAAATTCTGGTCACAAGTATACAAAAAAAAGTATACTTCAAATTAATTTAATTAAGTATACTTAAGTGAAGTTCAAGTATATTTTTAAGTATACTTTATGTAGTATACTAATATCAATATCATTTCAATACTACTTGGGACTAAATTAGCACACTTTTTAGTGTATAAAAGTATAATTTTAGGTATACTTTAAGTGTAATACTATTAAACGTTAAGTTTTTTTCATTTGTACTGCTTGCGCTTGTACTGTTTTGTTAGTTTGTGCTAGTGCACCACAAAAATATTAGTAACACATTTCTTTTGTTTGAAATATACTCTTAGTACACTACTAGTTTAGTTGGCAACATATTAACTCTCTTTAAGTGAACTTAACATCATACTTCTAGTTGTCACGGTGTGGTGCAGGCAGAAGACGAGGAAGAATAAAGAGTTCCAATGCAAACTTTTACTCACAGTATAATATAAAAAGGTAGAGACAGACAGAAGTTTCACACACACTTAGTGGGACGGAGATCAGACATTGAATAAGGCAACATACAGGGCTTAAATACATAGGGAAAAAGATTAGTGAAACGAAACAGAGCTGACAGGACTAATGTGGTAACAGGTGAGACAGATGAACTAATGAGGGTTACCAAAGAAACAAATGTCTGGCGGGAAACCTACTCGGTTACTGACGTAACCTCAGTTCCCTGAGTTAGAGAACGAGTATTGTGTAGCTATACGCAGTGGGAAACTCCTTTTCCTCGATTTACTGAAGCGTATATGTAAAACGCATTTGCAGTTGCACAGCTAGCACATTGAGTGTCTGGCCCGCTCATAGGCTGTGCTGCAGCAACTGCACATCCATTGGCGTGGGAGCCTCTGACGTGTGACCAATGAGACAACTCTACGTCATTACACATCAGAGCCCACCAAGGGGGCGTGGCTTCAGCCTATAATAGTCCCCAAATTTGCCATTATAGCAGGTTTAATGACTGAGGCGACAACTCGCCATGTTACTACAGTGCTGCCGGGTACGCAATACTCGTTCCCTAACTCAGGGAACTGAGGTTACGTCAGTAACTGAGTAGTTTCCTTTCGAACGGTCACTTCGTATCGCGTAGCTATACGCAGTGGGGACGCCATGCAAAATGCCGCACTGAGTAACTGGTTGCCACTGCAACCCAGGACCCCTGAGCATACAGAACAAGCCATAAACCACATAAATGTGTATATAACAGACCAGACACCGTCAGGTCTAGAATAATACATATGAGTCAGTAATCAACCAGCATATCATACCAATAAACTCAGACACTGTTGGGGTTATTAGTATATGAAAATATAACCTGCCAAAAGCGGGTTTTATATATATATATATATATATATATATATATATATATATATATATATATATTGTTATGATGGTGAGGAGAGATGAACCCAATCGCAGACAGTATGCAATTAACACGGTTTTATTCAGACAAAAGAGGGAAAACAAAACCCACGATGGGGCAAAACAAGGCTGTTGGGCAAAAACAAAAACTAACAACACTAGACTAAGACTTGACAGATAACTAGAAAAATAACTAACAACAGCAACAAGATCAGGATTTTACAAGACAGAGTTCTTCACAAGGTACTCACGGGAAGGTCTATACACACACTGAGAATCACAATGAACCGGCACAAGACAGCAAACACAAGGGGATTAAATAGAGAGACTAATGATAAAACAACAGGTGACACAGGTAAAGCAATAATGACAAAACGAGGATAACAAGGGGGCGGGGCAAGAGAACGAGACAACACAAGCACATGGCCCAAACAAAAGGCCATGTGCTTGCACACAAAACATGGTCTGTCATGATCCTGCCACAAGACCAGGGAAACTGGCAGAATCATGACATATATGTGAATATAACTGGACAAAGCGGGTTTTATATATACATGTGAATGTGATTGTGCACAGCAACATTTATGACAAGACCGGACACCGTCTGGCCTTAATCATACCAAAAGCACTTTCGCCTGTAGGGAAGGCACTTCCATATTATAGAATTTCATAAATGTGGAAGGCGAGGACCAGCCGGCAGCATCACAAATATGCCCATGAAGAGGCCATGCCTCTGGTCGAATGGGCCTTGATACCTATAGGGCAAACTTGACCCACTGAGGTATAAGCCATAGAAATAGCATCCACTATCCATCTAGACAGTCTTTGTTTAGCCCCCTTGGATCGACCACCAAAGCAGACAAAAAGCTGTTCTGATTGTCTAAAAGACGCAGAACGCTCCAGATAGATTCTCAGCGCTCTGACAGGGCAGAGAAGATTAACCTCCCCATCCTCTGCAGAATGGAAAAACGTCACCACCTGTGCTCTGAACGGCGTTGAGAGCACTTTGGGTACGTAACCATGCCTGGGCTTGAGGATGACTCTGGAGTCATCTGGACCAAACTCCAAACATGCAGGGCTCACAGAGAGAGCCAGCAGATCTCCCACTCGCTTGATAGATGCCAATGCCAATAGGAGAGCGGTCTTCAGTGAGAGCGGTTTAAGATCAACCGTCTGGAGCGGTTCAAAAGGTGGACCCTTCAGAGCCCCCAGTACCGTGGAGAGGTCCCATGGCGGCACAGAAGGAGGTCTGGAGGGGTTGATCTTCCTAGCACCTTTCAGAAACCTTACAACCAGGTCGTTTCTTCCCAGTGATTGGACAGTCACCAGAGCATGAAACACTGCGATGTCTGCCACATACACTTTGAGCGTGGACGGGGAGCGGCCCGCATCCAACAGCTCCTGCAGGAATGAGAGAACCACAGATATCTCACAAGACTCTGGGTCAACACGATTTTTCAAGCACCAGCTGGAAAAACCCGACCATTTCAAAGCATAAAGGCGCCGAGTCGACAGGGCCCTAGCTTCAGAGATAGTGCTTAAAACCTTCTCAGGAAGGTCCCCGGGTACCCGTTTAGGGGCCAAACATGGAGGGCCCATAGATCGGGTCGCGGATGTCACAATGTCCCGTTCGCCTGTGTGAGGAGGTCTTTCCTCATTGGGACAGGCCATGGAATTGTGTCCGATAACTGAACCAGCTCCGGGAACAACGATCTGGATTTCCAGAGAGGGGCCACCAGAAGGACTGGGCACCCGCTCTCTCTGACCCGTTTGTGACTTGTGGAATCATCGAGACGGGGGGAAAAGCATAAAGTGGGCGGTTTGGGCAGACATGCGCATCCCTGCTCTTCGAGAAGAACACTTTGCAGTGGTTGTTGTTTCTTGAGGCAAAAAGGTCGATTTCGGCTTTGCCAAACACCTTCCATATCCGACTGACCGTCTGTGGGTTCAGGGACCACTCGCCGAGTGGAGTGTTCGCCTGTGAGAGCCCCGTGAGAGCATATCCGAAAGCGCATATCTGAAAACGGCTTTTGTTTGCAAAGACACGCTCACTGCTGCGGGCCTGTTTACAATAATAAAATCCCCAGCCGCCTGAGCTGAACAGGGAGCTGTTGGAAGTTTTGCTGGCTTTTTCGAGGGTGGTCTGGCAAGCGCAAGACACAAGCCCTCTCTCTTTACCTTGTGTGCTAGGACGACTTCGGCGGCGCTGCGTCGAGCGCGATGCTGGGTCGCGGCCCTGGCGCCGGGGCAGCGGGAAAGGCTTACCTGGTCTTGGCTGGCGTTGGGCATCAGCTGCAGGGCGGGGCTGCTGGTTGAGGCGTAGGCGGGGCTGGCTTGTGTTTGCTCGATGCAGAGTTAGAGCGCTTAGGCAAGAAGTATCGCATAGCCTGGGACGCCTTCTGTGCCTCAGTGTATCTCTCAGAGAACCCCTTCACCACCGGGCCGAAGAGGCCGGAGCTGGATACCGGGGTGTCGAGGAACCTCGTTCTGTCCGCGTCCTTAATCTCGGTGAGGTTAAAGCCCAATTTATACTTCTGCGTCGAACTTACCCCGTAGCTAGGCCTTAGGCTGTGCGTAGCGCGCGTACCCTCCGGCGTACCCTGACGTGCACCTCTCCAAAAATGTAACAACGCGTCTATTCTACGCGGACGCAAGCGCTGTGATTGGTCTGCTCAAACCGCTTCCTCGGGTTTCACATGCTCCATCTGCGTGCGTCAACTCGGACAACGAAGCAGAAGTATAAATTAAAACCAAAGCGTAGGCTACGGTCTAGAGGCTCCGGCGTAGGTCCGACGCAGAAGTATAAATCAGCCTTAAGACTGAGGTGGCGCTCGAGCACGACCAAGCTTGCCATGTTCCTCCCGATAGCCTGCGCTGTGGCCTTGGTAGCCCTCAAGGCCAGGTCCGTGCCACTTCAGAGGTCCCGAAAGGCCTCACGGTCCCGGCCAGCCTCGTCTATAGACCGGAGGAGTTTGGCCTGGTAAACCTGCAGCACGGCCATCGTGTGCAGGGCCGATGCAGCCTGACCGGAGGCGGTATACGCACATCCAGCGAGGGCTGAAGTGTTTCGGCATGGTTTGTTGGGGTGAACAGCTGTAGTTCGCCAGCTAGCAGCTGTGTTCGGGCAAAGACGAGCGGCCACGGCATCTTCGAGGGGCGGCAACGACTCGTAGCCCTTTCCCGCCACGCCGTCCACAGAGGTGGTGTCTGAGCTGGAGAGAGTGAAGCGCGCGGGTATAGGCATGCACTCGCAGGCTGCACATCCGCTGGCAGAGAGTGCATTCTCTGCATGGTCGAGTCCCAGGCATGAAATGCAGCTCGCGTGTTCGTCGGCCTCGTGAAGCTTGCATCCACACGTGGTGCAGGTCTTAACACAAGGCATTTGAAACAACACCTTGCGTCACAGAATAATAATAATGCAAATGATATCGCCGGATAGCCACAGGTGAGACGGCGTCAGGAGAAACACGGCTGAGAAGGAGTAATCTGCTAAACTTGTAGCTCGCTCAGGCTGAAGGGCTTGTTCGACGGCGAAGGCTCAGTAAACAGTCCGAGACGTGTTGTACATAAAAACTAGACTGAAGAATTAGACTTAGTTTGAAAGTAGAATACTAAAAGCACACTTGAATAAACTTATTTTTTGTAAGTTTTTAAAAAGTGAGGCAGACTTTTATCAGCATCAATTCTGATCTGCTTTGCATCTTATTCTAACAAAGAAAAACCAACTTAGGAAAATACCAACATGAACAACAACAAACTACAGTTTGTTTTGTGTTTTATGTTTCAATTAGTGGTGGGAAATGTTTTAATCAGTGACAAGAGAAGGGTGTCACGTTATGGTACTACAGGTCCTTCTCAAAAAATTAGCATATTGTGATAAAGTTCATTATTTTCCATAATGTAATGATAAAAATTAAACTTTCATATATTTTAGATTCATTGCACACCAACTGAAATATTTCAGGCGTTTTATTGTTTTAATACTGATGATTTTGGCATATAGCTCATGAAAACCCAAAATTCCTGTCTCAAAAAATTAGCATATTTCATCCGACCAATAAAAGAAGTGTTTTTAATACAAAAAAAAAAAGTCAACCTTCAAATAATAATGTACAGTTATGCACACAATAGTCAATACTTGGAATCCTTTTGCAGAAATGACTGCTTCAATGCGGCGTGGCATGGAGGCAATCAGCCTGTGGCACTGCTGAGGTGTTATGGAGGCCCAGGATGCTTCGATAGCGGCCTTAAGCTCATCCAGAGTGTTGGGTCTTGCGTCTCTCAACTTTCTCTTCACAATATCCCACAGATTCTCTATGGGGTTCAGGTCAGGAGAGTTGGCAGGCCAATTGACCACAGTAATACCATGGTCAGTAAACCATTTACCAGTGGTTTTGGCACTGTGAGCAGGTGCCAGGTCGTGCTGAAAAATGAAATCTTCATCTCCATAAAGCTTTTCAGCAGATGGAAGCATGAAGTGCTCCAAAATCTCCTGATAGCTAGCTGCATTGCTGCCCTTGATAAAACACAGTGCACTAACACCAGCGGCTGACATGGCACCCCAGACCATCACTGACTGTGGGTACTTGACACTGGACTTCAGGCATTTTGGCATTTCCTTCTCCCCAGTCTTCCTCCAGACTCTGGCACCTTGATTTCCGAATGACATGCAAAACTGAGCAACAGTCCAGTGCTGCTTCTCTGTAGCCCAGGTCAGGCGCTTCTGCCGCTGTTTCTGGTTCAAAAGTGGCTTGACCTGGGGAATGCGGCACCTGTAGCCCATTTCCTGCACACGCCTGTGCACGGTGGCTCTGGATGTTTCTACTCCAGACTCAGTCCACTGCTTCCGCAGGTTCCCCAAGGTCTGGAATCGGTCCTTCTCCACAATCTTCCTCAGGGTCCGGTCACCTCTTCTCATTGTGCAGCGTTTTTTGCCACACTTTTTCCTTCCCACAGACTTCCCACTGAGGTGCCTTGATACAGCACTCTGGGAACAGCCTATTTGTTCAGAAATTTCTTTCTGTCTTACCCTCTTGCTTGAGGGTGTCAATGATGGCCTTCTGGACAGCAGTCAGGTCGCCAGTCTTACCCATGATTGCGGTTTTGAGTAATGAAACAGGCTGGGAGTTTTTAAAAGCCTCAGGAATCTTTTGCAGGTGTTTATAATTAATTAGTTGATTCAGATGATTAGGTTAATAGCTTGTTTAGAGACCCTTTTCATGATATGCTAATTTTTTGAGACAGGAATTTTGGGTTTTCATGAGCAGTATGCCAAAATCATCAGTATTAAAACAATAAAAGACCTGAAATATTTCAGTTGGTGTGCAATGAATCTAAAATATATGAAAGTTTAATTTTTATCATTACATTATGGAAAATAATTAACTTTATCACAATATGCTAATTTTTTGAGAAGGACCTAAGACAAGAAGCTGAATGAATGCAAAGTAGTTTTTAATTAATGAGGAGAAAACACAGGAGTAACAACCAATGCAAATTCACATCTAAGGGGGCTTTTACACTGGGCTTGTTTGCTGCGGTCCGAGCCCGGGCGCGATTGTTCCCGGCGCCCCCCGCAGCGTTGGTCTGGTTTCACACTCAACTTGATTCTATCGAACTCTGGTGCGTTTGCGTGCATCTTCTTACATCATTGCAAACGTGCACGGCGCATGATAGAAAACACGACGCGGGTCAATATATTGTGATTTTATTAATTTGGTGCTATTATGCATAGCTGAGTAAATAACGCAGGTTAACTGTGTGTGTATTGCATAAGCTGTCTTTCCGCTGCTTGCAAATGGACTCTTTTGAGGAGACTTCCATTAATTTGTTGCCCTGATTGCATGCACTATGTGAGAATACACTGCAGACTCACTCTTGCTCGTATCCAGAGTAAATCTTCATCCCTTACGTGTGTTTTATTTAACTAAATACATCATAATCGGCCAAAACCCATGCGCAGGATACTTTACTTCCTGAACAAGTGCGCACCCGAGTCCGTGTTGCTTTCACATACACGTGAACCGCTGCACGGTTCGGGAGAAACCGAACTCAGACCACCTCCTCCAGGTAGTCTCGGGTTTGGTACCCCAGTGCGCACCCGGGTCACATGACATCGTTCACATTAGCGATTTTTCATGCGAACCATGCCCCGTTCCGAACTAAACTGCCAGTGTGAAAGCCCCCTAACATTGACGTCGATGAACACTGAACAGAGAGAACTAGAAACTGGTGTGCAACTTAATCAGGAACCAATGGAAACCCAATGAACGAGAAAACGTTTTTATTTTAGGTAGCAATTTCAAATGAATTTGTATGATGAGATTCATATGGAAACATACATTTTTTATGGGGGAAAAAAGCATAAATGAAGGTCCACCCCTGTACCTAACCGTCTGCGGGGAGCAATGCTGCCTTCACATGCTATAGAAACTGACTTCCGACTTCTGAAGTCATAATTATGAGTTTGTTGCCTTTAAGTGCTTTGTTATTTGAAATCGTATTAAATCCAAAATGTATTGAAGATATTTAATATATAGAAAAAAGAGGCCGCACTTTGCATAGACAGTTTATTTTACACAAACGCGTTTCGGCGTGTGCCTTCTACACTGAAGAAGGCATACGCCGAAACGCGTTTGTGTAAAATAAACTGTCTATGCAAAGTGCGGCCTCTTTTTTCTATATATGAGCTCTACTCATTAGGCCAGCACTCTTAAAATTTAAGTGTAATTATTGAGTGAAGCCTGCTCCATCCTCCATTCATTGAAGATATTTAATCAATATCCAATGGATATTACCAATTTACAACCATTCAAACATTATCCGCGCTAGTGTACACATTTACCATAAATAATTATAACCGCCATGTTTAAATTGTATGGCTCTTCCAACTTGGTATAAAAAAGGTATACAAATGATCTCTAAATTTCCCAGACGGTTCATGTGAAACTTTCAACTAGGAAATTAATATTTATGATAATTCCTAAAGTACTGTATGTGAAAGCAGCATGAGCAGGTCTTACTAAAATACTATTGTTTCTTATTATTACAAATTATATTGTATGAATTCATACGTATTAGCCACCAGTTTGCCAAAGCGTAAAATAGTTAAAATTTGCCATAACAGTGTGTTGGGATACAAAACAAGCAAACATTTGCGTCTCACCTGCAAGGTTTTGACTTTTACTTTTCACCCTCAAATGAATGTGGAAAAAAAATATTCAAAGTTAAACAGTCTTCTTTGGAACGTGGAATGGACTGTGTGTGGTCCTTGAGCATACAGAATAAAGAATGCACTAAAAGTAAGCCATATAAATTTCATGAATGTTTTAAACTAGCAGTAGATTATATAAAAATGTGTTGCTGATAATACAAATATAGTTATGTTAACAACGGACAAGCCAAGATGACAAACTGTTCAAACATTATTATGAGGCAGAGAATGCACACACATGTTGGCACATTTTTGTCATGGTTATACAGTCCATTGATCGACCTACACAGCCTAGCATGATTAAGAGCTCATGACGAGAAAAATGGAGGATCACCTTGCAGTTGTGACCTTAGGGCACACTATCTTCTCTCTGGGGTCTGATTGGGTGAGGATTCATTAACCTCTCTCATGATAAATGGAGTGGACATCTCCTCTACCACCGCAACAGAAATTGCCTCTTGAGTTTCAAAGGGACTCGGGATCATACTGTAAGGGGCTATATTAAGAACTGACAACCTATCCAACAGTTGTAGCGAATCAAACTGTGGTTCAAGAATCAATGTAGTCTGGCAGGCTCATGTTTGGAGGCTTTACTTGTGATTAAACATCCAGTGTTGGGGAGTAGCTAACTAAAAGTATCTATGCTGTAAGGTTTAAACCAACACGAGGGAGTCAGGAATACATTCAAACAGTCTTTAACTGTTAACAGAATTACTCAGGAGAATCTCAGGAGAATAAACACATTAACCACACTTTAGCAAAGAAAATAACCAGCAGAGAACTGAACAAAACATGGAGTATATATACACAGGTTTAACAAGGGGATTAAATAAGAAACAGGTGAACATAATCATTGGCTCATACTAACAATAAGGAAAACACTACACTGAAAGGATAAACAAGAAAACAAAACACCTGAACAAAAAACACAATGAAACTTAACATAACTCTGATACTATTAACGTAAAGGCCCACTTAACTGCCTTGTAATGTGCATCTCTTTTTAATGTGTTGACATAATTTCCACTGAAACACAAGCCCCTCCCTTTTTAAAATAGCCAATAGCGTTTCATTTATATCACAGCTCGGCCATAGCCATTGAGCAACAGTCTAATAGCTACTCCTTTCAGATTTAATAGGAAACTGTTACTAAAGCAAAACAGTGATCATAATCATGCTGAGGATGTGCAGTTTGAAAAGTGTGTAATTTATGTTGCTGCATGTCACCGGTGTTATCTCTTCTACTCGTCTGAGCTGTTTCTCCTAATCTTCCCCATATCGCTTTAAAATACAGTATTCTGTGCAGAATTCAAATGGGTCCGATATGTTTTGTGGTCTGCGTCGACTCGCACATATGATCGGCTATCGTGTCTCTGGACCGGAGCAGACTGTGTGCGCTCTGCAGGGGTTCATGTGACACTAAAGTTTGGTTTATGCTGCATTCACACGGGGTGTTGATGCTTGATGGAGGGTGTGTCTGAAGCTTGTTGTTGTGTACCTTACTTTTCACTGCTGCTTCCTGATGATTTAGACAACATTTACTCTGAGTCGCCTCCTGAAGTTTAAAAAGATAGTACAACGGCGAGCACATCAAGTATAAATGCCTCGTCCGTTTGGGGAGGTGCGAGCACAGGAGGAGCCAGGCAAAAATAAAACAAGGCTTAATGTCAAACCAGACTTATTTCGCCCCAATGGAAAGCATATCTGAATCCTTCCCTATCCCCTATATAGTACACTATGTGCACTTCATCATATAAAAAAATAGTAATTGTTTGAACAAGTGACCTATTTCGGCCATAGTCTCAGCGTCTATTTATAATGTAGAGGGCAGGACGCTTTAGATTCTAGAGAGCATTTGATTGGACAGGAAATCTGATGAGAAGCAGAGAGATGTCCCCAAAATCATTGATCCATATTGGCGGAAGTGAGAGACAATAAGTTTTGAACGATAATATCTTCTAAATGTAAATTCTGTCATTGTTTTAGAACACAATAGCTTATTTAAGGCTAACATATTCATATACTAAAAGACAAAAACCTTAAATTTTAACTACACTTTGTTCAGGAGCATGACAGTATTTTAGTGTTTTAGTTGTATTAGCTACAACGCTGAAAGAACAATCAAACAGCTCACCTAAACTGTCTTCTCTCTGTCTCTCTTTGTAGCTTTGGAAATTCTGTCTAGTCATCCAGTTCATATCAAATAGCTCTTTTTGCAAAGTTGGAAATGCCTAAATGGTCCTCTTTCTCTCTTTTATATATAGATATATTGAGTCAGAAAGTTGAATTCATTGAAGTGAATCAGTTTGATTGGATAGTTTATGAAAATGAACTCACGACCTTATGACTATGATCTTTTTTTCAGTAGGATGTTTTTGTAGTATTCAATAAAATGGACTACATTTATATAGTGCTTTCACAGACCCAATGGCCACTAAAGCAATTTACATATTGCCTCACATTCACCCATTCACTCACTCATTCATACACCGACGGTGGTGTATAACAATTAGCTTTTTAAGTTTGACACAGTCACTCTTATTGAGTTTATTCTTTTAAAACACCACATTGTTGTTGTTTTTGTTTTGTTTTGTTTTGTTGTTTTGCCAGCAAACATGGTTCTGAATACATTATTAATTACATCATTGAATTTTTTATGAATTCATACATTTATTTATAAAAATCATACTGCCCCATGAAATTTCTGCAATATTTTATGTTTGTAGCTTATAGCTTAAGCTAATTAGCTAACTGATTTTTAAAACAGTAGATTGACTGCAGTTTTACTAATTCAAATTATGATTAGCTTGAAGGTTGGAAAGCAATACAGTTTAAAAGTAGCTTCACCAACATTGTAAACATCCAGTTTTTCTTTCATATAATTCATTTTCAAATCATGGCAAGAACCAGCTTTATTTTTAATTTATTTGGCTTAAAATTGCAATACAACCAAATAATACTTTTTATGGTGTCAGTCATACCCATAGAACAGATCAGAATCTCAGTTCCCCTTCAGGGACTACCGCTGCGTGAAATCGCAGTGGGAACGCCCTCAGCGTGACGCGTCTGAAGCATGAATGAAATCAGTCAATGGAGAGAATGAGCGTACGGCGAGTGACGTCATCGACCAGGAAGCTATAAATATCCCCTGAGTACACAACACGCCAGCTTTTAGTTACTTCAGCAGCTCTGTGTGTGTCTGAATCTGTCGATTGTGTTTGTCTGTTTTGTCAGGAGTTTTCACTATATATATTTTATATAAAAAAACCAATATGAGCGAGCAGTATAATAAGTGTGTTCCCCCCTGTACTCGGCACATCACGGGTGGGGATTCACACGAGCTAAGTGTGGCTTGTTTGGGAGTGCAGCAATGCCCAGTCTGCTCTCGAGGGAGTCGATTGTCAGCATTGCGAGCGTTTTCCCTTGAGAACTCTGCGCTCGCGGCGATCGCTCTTCGAGGAGAGTGATTTGCTGCGAGCTCCCCGAGGCTCGGGTCCCGCTTCTGTTGAGGCAGAGCGGCGGCGCTTGTCTTGGGGCTCGCAGATGGATCTCGCTGGCGACGTTGAGACGGGCTCCGCCCTATCTCAGCTATCTCCGACGAGATCTAGTGCCTCTCACCCGGCTCTGGAAGCACGCGCTGCGGCGGTTACTTCTGCCCGGGTGGAGGCACATGATGATGTTGAATTGAGATTTTCCAGTTCTGAGGAGCTGGATGTCGAAAGTTTATTATCAGAGAAAACTAGTTTATCACATTATACTGCAAATGAAGAAGGTTTGATGGATGTATTATCTCGGGCTGTTGAAAAGCTAAAAAAAAAAAAAAAAAAATAACAGTATCGAGTGGCCAGCTGATAGACAGGTTTCTAGAATTAAAAGCAATCTAGATGATAGATTTCTGTCTGCACGACCTCAACCTTCTAGCCGGTGCTTACCGTTCTTCCCAGATCTTCATGCTGAGGTTTCAAAGACCTGGGTTAGACCGGTTTCAAGCAGAATTTACACAAATCAGTCCAATGCTTATGGTAACATTGTTGGTGCTAAATCTGCTGGTTATGTGACGATACTGTAGGCGGAGGAGACGCTTGCGAGCTATCTCTCTCCTGCTTCATCGTCTTCACTTAAAGCACCGGCTCTTCCACCAAAAAATAAATAAATATATATACCTCTGTGCTGGTGGGGAAGGCTTACTCGGTGGCTCGGCAGGCGGCTGCATGTTTGCATACGATGACTTTTATGCAGGCTTTTCAGGCCGACCTGCTCAAAGGAAATCTGAGGGGGGTCCTCGCCGAGAGACACTTGCGTTCACCTCCCTTAAGGGTGCCCTGTCTCTCCCGGCGCCCTCAGGGGCCCGTCCTACTAACCCTGCCGAAACAGGGCGTAGAAGGGTCTGGCGAGTGCTTTCCCGAGGGAAAAGAAGAAGGAGGGTTCTAGTGTGTTCAGACCAGTCGTTCCCTGCCGGTGCGCCGTTACAGGGCACTGTGTCTGTCACGCAGAATGTTCAACCAGAGCAAAGTCTTTCGTCGAGTTCGTCTTCAAAAAGAGCACAGCAGAAGCGGAGTGTCACGTCTCGTGCCCCCCTGCAGAGAAACTGGAGGGACGAGGCGGGGTGCTCTCCGGCGCGGCCTTCTCGGGGCAGGACTGATCTGAGGACAGTCATTGTCGCCAGAAAGGCCGCGTCGAAAAAGTCCTGACGGGCTGAACGTCAGGACTCTGAGGGTGGTCCCCATCGGGAAAAACTTGAGTTCACCGCACAAAAACACGGTGCCCTGTCTTTCTCGATGCCCTCAGGGGTCTGTTCTACTAACCCTGCCTATACAGGGCGTAGAGAGACTCGGCGAGCGATTTCCCGAGGGACGCTCGCCCCCTCCAAGGAGGGTTGTGGAGTGCTCAGACCAGCTGTTTCCTGCCAGTATGTTACAGGGCGCTGTGTCTGTCACTCGGGATGTTCATTCGGAGGCCAGCCTCGAGAGGCTGGTTCCCTTAGTAGAGTTCCTGGCGGAATGGGTCCCCCACCCAGCAGGGAGTTAGGATACTACTTCATCGAAAAAAAAAAAAATCCTGACGTGCTGAACGTCAGGGTTCTGAGGGTGGTCCCTATCGTGAAAGACCTGAGTTCACTGCACAAGAACACGGTGCCCTGTCTTTTCCGATGCCCTCAGTGGTCTGTTCTACTAACCCTGCCTTCACAGGGCGTAGAGAGACTCGGCGAGCGATTTCCCGAGGGACGCTCGCCCCCTCCGAGGAGGGTTGTGGAGTGCCCAGACCAGCTGTTCCCTGCCAGTACGTTACAGGGCGCTGTGTCTGTCACTGGGGATGTTCAAATCAGATCCGAGGACTGGTTTGTCATGATAGATCTAAAGGACGTTTACTTCCATGTATCTATCCTCCCTCAACACAGGAAGTTCCTGAGGTTCGCTTTCGGGGGCGAAGCGTACCAATATCGGGTTCTTCCGTTCGGCCTAGCACTGTCACCCCGAACATTCACGAAGTGTACGGATGCTGCTATAGCCCCGCTGAGGTTACAGGGCATCCGCTTTCTGTACTATATAGACGATTGCTTGATTCTAGCTCAATCGGAACAACAGGCGGTTCGGCACCGAGATGTCGTTCTTGCTCATATCAAGTGACTGGGGCTGAGGCTCAACGCCAAAAAGAGTGTTCTTTCTCCATTACAGAGAACCACTTTTCTAGGTGTAGTGTGGGATTCAACGACGATGCAGGCACGATTGTCACCTGCTCGTATTGCTTTGATTCTCGCTGCAGTAGATCAGGTCAAGCTAGGCCAGTCATCCACTGTAAAACAGTTCCAGAGACTGCTGGGTCTCATGGCAGCTGCGTCCAACGTGATACCTCTTGGCCTCTTGCACATGAGACTGTTACAGTGGTGGCTCAGGACCAAGGGATTCTCCCCAAGGGGAAATCCGCTTCGCATGATCGTGAGTTTGCGACGGTGTCATCACGCCCTGATCATGTGGAAAGATCCTTGGTTTCTGTCCCAAGGCCCTGTGTTAGGAGCTCCTTGTCGTCGCGTTATGCTAATGACAGATGCCTCTCTCACGGGTGGGCTCAGGGTCTGTGGGAGGACCATCATCGTCTGTGGCACTTAAACTGCCTAGAGATGTTGGCGGTGTTTCAGGCTCTGAAACACTTCCTCCCAGACCTAAGGGGCCACCATGTTCTTGTCCAGACAGACAACACATCGGTGGTTTCTTATATCAACCATCAGGGGGGTTTGCGTTCTCGCCCGCTTTACAAACTGGCACGTCAGATCCTTCTATGGTCCCAGGGGAAAATTCTTTCTCTGAGAGCTTTTATCTCCCGGGGTATTTAAATCAGGGGGCAGACATCCTGTTAAGACAGGGGCCGAGGCCCGGGGAATGGAGTCTTCACCCCGAGGTGGTGGAACTCCTATGGAAACATTTCGGTCTTGCCGAGGTAGACCTATTTGCTTCTCGAGAAACATCACACTGCCCGCTGTGGTTCTCTCTCAGCCATCCAGCCCCGCTGGGGTTGGATGCGATGGTACATCCGTGGCCGAGGTCACGCTTGTACGCTTTTCCCCCGATCGCTCTGCTCCCAGGAGTTCTGGAGAGGGTTCGCCGGGACGGGCTCAGTCTCCTGCTAATAGCCCCGTTCTGGTCGGCCCGGGTATGGTTTGCGGACCTAGTGTCTCTCCTCAACGGCTCTCCCCTAGAGATACCGATCAGGAGAGATCTGCTCTCTCAGGCGAGTGGGTCGATCCTTCACCCCCGTCTAGAGCTATGGAGGCTGTGGGCTTGGCCTCTGAGGGGGCCCAGCTCATAGATTCTGGTCTCTCGGCTGAGGTCGTTGAGACCATCCTCCGATCCAGAGCTCCCTCCACGAGGAAGTTATATGCCGCGAGGTGGAAACTTTTCACCTCTTGGTGTGGAGAGCGCCAGCAGGACCCAGTTAACTGCCCGGTTGGTACAGTCCTGGATTTCCTGCAGGACCGTCTCTCCACAGGGTTATCCCACTCCACACTGAAGGTGTATGTGGCGGCCTTAGCTGCTTACCACACCCCTTCAAGTGGAGGTTCCCTCGGGAAACACCCGCTTATGTCTCGCTTCCTTCGTGTCACCTTGAGGCTGAGGCCTGCAGTTCGCACAAGGGTACCAGCTTGGGATCTGGCCGTCATCTTAGAAGGTCTCTCCCTTGCTCCTTTCGAGCCCATCGAGGAAGTTTCGGAAAAGTTTCTTACTCTAAAGACTATCCTTCTTCTCGCGATCTCATCTCTAAAAAGAATTGGAGATATTCAAGCACTTTCGGTGGCTCCCTCGTGCCTGGAATTTGCTCCTGGTTGGTTAAGGCCTTTCTCTTTCCGAGACCAGGTTATGTTCCTAAGGTTCCAACTGTTTCAGTTAGACCTATAGTTCTGCAGGTTTTCTGTCCTCCGCCTTTTCTGACGTCAGACCAGGAGAAAATTAATTTGCTGTGCCCAGTTTGGGTTTTGATGCTTACGTCCACAGAGCTGCCCCGTGGAGGAGATCGGAACAAATGTTCGTCTGTTTGGGTCACCTAAGAAAGGGTGTCCTGCATCTAGAAAAAGGATGAGCAAGTGGGTGGTCGAGGCCATCCCACTTGCTTATGGTTCGGCCCATCAGCCTTCACTTTGGCTGTAAGGGCTCATTCCACCCGGAGTATGGCTGCTTCTACAGCTCTTCTTTCAGGAGCTTCTCTTCAGGACGTTTGTGATGCGGCAGGCTGGTCCTCACCGCACACTTTCGTTAGATTTTATTCCCTCGATCTTAGCTCCACTCCCGGGGCTCAGGTTCTCTCGTCGGTTTGTGTCTCCTAATGACACACGACGGGGATTTGGTCGTATGGGGATGTGGGTATTGCGTTCCCACTGCGATTTCACGCAGCGGTAGTCCCTGAAGGGGAACGTCCCGGGTTACGTATGTAACCCTAGTTCCCCGAAGGGACGGACGCTGCGTGTCCTGCCATACTCTCGGCATCCCCTTGGGTCGCTGCTTCAGTAACTTTTAAGCTGGCGTGTTGTGTACTCAGGGGATATTTATAGCTTCCTGGTCGATGACGTCACTCGCCGTACGCTCATTCTCTCCATTGACTGATTTCATTCATGCTTCAGATGCGTCACGCTGAGGGCGTTCCCACTGCGATTTCACGCAGCGTCCGTCCCTTCGGGGAACTAGGGTTACATACGTAACCCGGGACGTTCATAACAATTTGAGTCGTGGTTCCTTTGGTGGTGTGTGGCTGAGATTTTAGGTTTACTATAACAGTCTGACAGGATTGTGGGCTGAGCATTATTCAACTCCAATTCAATATGTCAGAATGTATTTGTTTCATTATTTATTTCAGTCAAATTAGGTTAAGAAGTACCCTTCTTATCAGCTTTGACTGGTTTATTATAGATCAGATTGCATTTAATGTATACCTTCAATTCTGCGAGGCTCTGTAGAACTGAGTCAGACTGAATTGTCAGAAAGAATCATGGGTAAGTTCTCCCTTTAGGGGAACCCTCACCATTCGAACGTGTGTGATGCAATCATCTGACGGCCTTCAACCTCCAATCATCTTCTTTATTGCAGACATTACTTCTCGCTCTGTTGGTCCTATCAGGAGCCCACTTCTGTCATAAAAGCTCATTGACCACCATCTGACAGTAGACAGGGATAAGACTGTGTAGTACGATTAGTAGAACCATCTGGCATGATAAAGGATGGTTCGCAAATTCTCGCGTTTAAAATTATGTCATTATAGGATGTGAGGCCAGCTTTGTTCCTTTGTGTAGCAACCCTTTGTAAGCTATAAGTGTTTGAACACTCTAATATTGGTATTGTAATGTTTACCCTCAAATGTTTTCATCAAAATTTCAAATACTATATATATATTATATCAGTGGTTCTCAACTCCAGTCCTCGGGACCCGCTGCTCTGCACATGTTTTATGTCTCCTTATCTAACACACCTGATTCAGATCACCAGCTCGTTAGGAGAGACTCCTTGATCTGAACTGAGTGTGTCAGATAAGAGAGACATACAAAATGTGCAGAGCAGTGGGTCCCGAGGACTGGAGTTGAGAACCACTGTATTATATCATTGGTTTTCAATAATAATAAAAAAAAAACGGTGCAGCCTAGTAACGCAAGTATGCATTTAGAGTATGTGTAAAGGAATTAGAAAATGGAGCATTTGGCATTTGTTTGATTTCTTTATTAGCCAAGAAAAAAAGCCAAGAAAAAAAAGATTAAGATTTATTTCCTAGGATAAAAATGTCAATAAAGTTATATATAGAAATGAAACTGTAAAAGTACAGTATTGCTGCACATTTGAAAATGAATGATGCAGCAAAGGGTTATATTATTGGCAGTTTTGATAATGTAATAAATTCACACACAAGGCTCTTTGACAAATGCAATGAATTGCTTTATTGGAGACATTATTGATTGCTTCAGAGTGTCTTACATCTACTTGAAAGCAACCATGCATAACCTATTAAAAATGATTTGTACCGGTAATTGATCAGAGCTTGGAAATTGTGAGTCTATCATGGTTACTGAAGTCCCAGATAGATTTCCATCTCCCTGTAATAAGCCTGTGAAATATTCGTCCTGTGATCCAGGATCAGTGCCGCACTTTTGCCTATAATGGGAAAGATAATGACAGGCTGGAGTCACTGATGCCAGACATACTGGTGTATCTCCCAGACAGGATTCCCAGTGAGTGCGAGATGAAAAGGGAGCATGATTAGCCAGTCGGATTTACAAATGGTCCAGCAGGGTTCCTGGACACGGAATGAATACCAGCTCATTAGATCCAGTTTTCCCCTTGACGGATCCTGCATATTCTGATGAGATACTACAAAGGGTTAAAAAGGGTTATAAAAATGTTGAAACATTTATATTGAAAACAGTAAAAGTCCCAGAATGACACATTACATATGATTATATTGTATTTAAATTGTTTAGTTTCTTCTTATTTTTGTTATCAGTAATGTACATTATTTTGCTTATTTTGCAGTTTGGACATTATAACTCAGGATTGCGAGTTCATATCTCACAATTCTCAGAACAAATGAGTTGAGTGAATGATTCAACGACTCACTCATTATAAATCAATGATGATAACCTACAGAAACGTGATTCTACAATTACTTTTTTTAATGACTCTACAGCCAATCTTATGGAACATGGATAATGTCAGTTTGGCTTCTCGTGAGAGAGACGGTGTAATTCACTTCTCTTCTGAAGATTAAGATATCGTTTTGAAAATAATCATGAAATTAAATGCATTTACAAGGCAGGAATTAAACACTGCTGCTGCAGTGAAAGTTTGAGAAGGCTGCTGAAAGAAAATATCTTACTATATCAGTGCATGTGAATCAAAGAAATAGGCCTAATATTTTATAGGTTCACTAAGAGTTGAAAAAGAAAACCCGTATTAGCTTAATCTGATTTAAAGCTTTACATGTTAATACATGTATTATATTTACTTTAATTTAAAAGCAAAGTTTAATATTGTCATACAATAATTATATGAATTATACATAATTATAATTCATATAATATAAATATTATAATTAGCAGCAAAAGATTAGCAATTTCGTCTCTAAAACATTTTCACTAAAAACTGCTTTAGGGGCTGTTTACACGACACCATTTTCAACAAAGAAAAGTGTATAACTTTTTATATGTTTTGGCTGTTCATTTACACATCAACTGATGGTGGAGTTTTGGTCTGCGATCTCTAATTCAGAATAAAACCTGCTCCGGAGCAGGTTAGCCATGTAGCACAAGTTACCATAGCAATGACACCCGCTAAAAACGAATCCACCTTCTTAAGCCCGAAAAACGTCTCGGGTTATGACTACCCTTGTTCCCTGAGAAGGGAACGAGACATTGCGTCGAGAATCGACACTTTGGGGGACGCTCCCTTAGCGTGCGCCTCTGAAGTAAGAATGAAACTAATCCAATCCTGATTGGTGTTGCGTCGTGACGTAACATGTGACGGCATAACCGGATGCATAAAAGTGACGCTGACACACACACACATCAGCTCCGCGATGAAGCAAGACGCTCTAAGGCCTTGAGGGACGTGGCAGGACGACGCAGTGTCTCGTTCCCTTCTCAGGGAACAAGGGTTATAGTCATAACCCGAGACGTTCCCTTTCGAGGGAACTCAACACTGCGTCGAGAATCGACACTTTGGGGAACGAATGCCCACTAGGCCACGCACCGAAAACAGGCCTGCCCCGGAGTGAAACTGATTCAGGCACTCAGCTAGGACGAGAGCACATGTGCGCCAGGCGTACTAGGGAGGTGCAGACTATAGAACCTAACAAAAGTGTGTGGGGTAGCCCAACCGGCTGCCTCACAGATCTCCTTGATGGGAACTCCCGAAAGGAGGGCCCTTGAGAACGCCATGCCTCTAGTAGAATGAGCCCTAATGGCCAAAGGTGAAGGAAAATTCCGCACCTTGTAGGCCTACTTATGGTTTGTATAGCCGGGAGCCCCTAATAGGTGATCCAAAACACACTACAGTAGGTCCAACCTCCTCCAAGGAAAGGGCCTCTCAAGGTAATACTCGGAACTCTGACTGGCAGAGCAAGGAACCTCTCCTTTTCTGCCGACACATGAGGTGGAGGATGAAATACTTGCAGGACCATGGACCTAGCCATGATAAATTGTACTTAAGGCACATAGCTGGGTCTCGGATGCAGGATGGCCTTAACTCCGCCGGGGGCACACCCCAAGCAAGCTGGCAATAATGCCAGGGCTTGGAGATATCCCAGTCTCTTTAAAGAAATAGCTAAGAGAAAGGCCATCTTGAAAGTGAGGTCCTAGGTGAAGCCGACTGGAGGTATTCGAAGGGAGCCAGGGATAGCCCTTCGGGAACCACCGCCAGGTCCCAGGAAGGAACCCTGGACCTGACTGTCGGTCTCATCCTCCAATACCATGGAGAAATAGTATGACCAGTTGGTGCCTCCCTAAAGGTCCAACATTTAGTGGTGCATGGAACGCCGCAATGGCAGCCACGTACACCCTACGTGTGGATGGGGAGAGATTCGCAGAGAAACGATCTTGAAGAAACTCCAGAACTGAAGCCATTGGGCAGTTAACTGGGCCTAACTCAAGTTCTCTACACCAAGTAGAAAAATATTCCACTTGAGGCCATATAATCTCCTAGTAGACAGAGCCCTAGAGATAAGTATGGTTTCGACCACCCCAGATGATAGACCAGCATCAGAGGTCCTACACTACCATAAGGACCTCTTTCCCGAAGCCTTCTTCGCCTGAAGGACGGCCCTCAGGTCACCCTTCTGGCTGGAGGACTTCGGTTGAGAGTGCTTCCTCTGTTGCCAAGCTCCAGCAGGAGGGGCTCTAGAGGCAACGCTCTCTATTTGCTCTTGCCGATGGGAGGAGCTTTGATTTGGAGTGGCGAGGGAAATACCGTTGGAATGCCGCCGACTGTTTTTTTTGCGTCATCTTGCCATAACCCGCCTCTCTCGCACCCACCACATTCGAATAAACATATAATGAATGTGGTGAGATATGAAAAGAGTGGGGTTTTTCCCAGGATCTACATATATATTTTTTATAAAGATCTGGGAAAAACAGTAAGCCCCGGCTCTGAGGTTGTGAACGGTGCTGCAGGAATCTCTCGTCTAGTTCATTTTGACGGGGACCATCCTGCTTATTTTGTGGCCAGCTGATATATATATATATATATATATATTTATTTATTTAGTCTGGCCACAGAACGCATCACAACCTCCACGAGCTCTACATGAGCAGAAACATAAACCTGCGAGTGTGGTGAGATATGTAAAGAGTGGGTTTTCTCCCAGGATCTACATTTATATATATATATATATATATATATATATATATATATATATATATATATATATTTTATAAAGATCTGGGAAAAACAGTAAGCCCCGGCTCTGAGGTTGTGAACGGTGCTGCAGGAATCTCTCGTCTACTTCATTTTGACGGGGATCATCCTGCTTATTTTGTGGCCAGCTGATATATTTTATATATATATATATATATATATATATATATATATATATATTTATTTAGTCTGGCCACAGCACGCATCACAACCTCCACGAGCTCTACATAAGCAGAAACATAAGCCGGCGAGTGTGACTCATGTTGCTCGTTCCCGATGCTGAGCACATCTACTTCCTTATAAACAGATAGCTCGAGCACTGGGCACTCGTCACGGGCAGAAGAAGCCGCATCGCGGGCTTCTGCGTCGTGAACGAGTGTCATAGAATCTGCGGATGATGAGAAAAAAGGTGCATCAGCAGTCTCGTTCTCATCCGCGAGATCCTTCTGCGATCTCCACGATCTAAGCCGTCGCGCCGTTCCTCAACGGACGCGGGACCCGAATCGCGGGGATCGCGAGCCTGGCCATCATCAGGAAATAATATAGCCAAGCGGGAGCGCAGCACTCTAATAGGAAGTTCTTCACAGTAGGCACAGGCAGCCCTCTCGAGAGCTGACAGTGCGTGCTGCGCCCCTAAACAATACACACACACACAACTGATGCGTGTCCCCATCCGTGGCATATATATAACCTTGGGCAGGGGTGCACACACTTAGTGTATTGTTCACTCGCCATAATATTAGAGCTTTGCACAGACAAACAACACCAAATAAGACAGACAGTTTCACAGAGAGCGCTTGCTGAAGAGCGAAAAGCTGATGTGTGTGTGTGTCAGCGTCACTTTTATTCATCCAGTTATGCCGTCACATGTTACGTCACGTCGCAACACCAATCAGGATTGTATTAGTTTCATTCTTACTTTAGAGGCGCACGCTAAGGGAGCGTCCCCCAAAGTGTCGATTCTCGACGCAGTGTTGAGTTCCCTCGAAAGGGAACCAGAGTTTGCTCAAACTAATCTTGAACTGACCAGGGGTGAGTTTCCCGTACAATGACGTAACTCACTGCTTCACTACAATAGTACGATGTATTGTTGAAGAAATCAACTAGCTAGTCACAACTGTTTCCCGAATCCGTACTGTCGCAAATTGGTCGTTCAACCACATAGGTTAATGATGTCACGAACTTGGAGTAATAACTTCTTTTAAAGTGCCCCTATTATGGATTTTTGAAAATTACTTTTCATGTAGTGTGTAACATAGCTCTAAATGAATGAAAACATCCTGCAAAGTTTTAAATCTGAAAGTTATATAAAGTTATTGTCTCTCAAAAGTAAGAGTCGACTCTGAGTCAATTAAATGAATCATTTTTCAAACAAATCCTAAGCCGTTTCGTTGTGACATCAAGACGAAACATTGGCACATTGCCCGCCCACTTATTGCACACGCAGACACCAGGGAAAACTTGAACCCCCTCAAACACTGCAGCTGATTCCTGTGGATACTGGATAGCATCATGTCGATAAGACCCTGTCCTCTACAATGTGAAGGTAAAGCCATTTTTTCCACTGCCCAAGGATGAGCATGTGAAGAATCAGTGGTTAAATTTAATCTTTACAGCGATACCACAGCAGTATAGCCCAACAGTGGATCCGCAAGCCAGTTGTTATTGAAGGATGGGTCATTACTGTCATGTACAGCTCTGAGATACAAAAGTTGAGGATCCAAATGCAGTATTTATTTTGAAAGGGTAATCCAAATACGTAATCCAAATCCAGAAAAGGGTCATACACAAGCAAGCAGTCAAATCAATCAAACAAACAAACAAACAAATAAACAAACAAACAAACAAACAAAAAACACACAGAAAAACAAACAGGCAGGCAGGGAGCACAGGCAAAAGGGTAATCCAAAATCCAAATCCAAAACCAAGAGACATACGACCAGGAAAATGCTCAGAGATGCAGTATTAACAACTGTCAAAACTTCGCAGTGAGGGATAGGGTGAACCAGGCTTTTATAGGCAGAGCTAATGAGGTTAATGATTAACAGCTGTATGTAATCATGGCTATTAAGTCCGCAAAGGATTATGGGGAATTGAGTCTGTGAAGGTGTGTTAATAGCCCGGGTTGGAGTGCCCTCTGACTGCCCTTTGAAGTGCCCTCTGGGCACTCTCACTGGAGATGGTAACATAGCCCCCCTCCTAAAGAGTGGCTTCCAGATGTTCCTAATAGGGATAGAAAAGTCCAGGAGGGAGCCAGGGCAGAGGCGGAAAACGGGGCAGGATGGAGGGCCAGGTCCGTGGAGAGAGGGAAAGACTGGAGACGGAGTTAGTGCAGGGGGCCAGGCGGAGCAGGCTGTGCAGGTGGCCAGTAATGATGCAACGCTTCAGGGGTCCACGGGGGCAGGCTGTGCAGGCGCCCAGGGCGGATGCGACGCTTCAGGGGGCCAGGGAGAGGCAGGCAAGACGTGAAGAAGCTCAGGCTCGGCAGGCATGACGTGAAGAAGCTCTGGTGCAGTAACCTCAGGACAGAAAGGCACTGGATACACAGGACTAGCTACCATTATGGCTAGGGATGCTGGTGGCCGTGGTGGGCTAAGCTCGGTGGCCATCTGAGCTTGATGTATGGTCTCCTCCCCAAAATAACATTTAGAGGAAGAGGCCTCCTCAACCTCCCCAACAGTGACGGAGGAACCAGCCAACAGCAGAGCACAATCCATAAATTCGATGAGTGAACCTCAAGGACCATCACAAATGAATCTTGTTTGATAGAATGATAGAAAAAAAAGTCAATGAGTGCAAAATCAATGAAGTCTGTGAGACTAGCAATATTCAGAAAGTCTCGGGTGTGGCCCTCGAGTGGTCTATTACCTTGCTGTAAACGGATGAGTTGAACTGCTGAATCAACGGTTACAAACTGCTCTGAGACAAGAAGGTTGAGATCAAAATGCAACTTTTAATAATGATGCAATCCATACATGTAATCCAATGTACAGGCAACAGGTCAAAACACAGGTAGGCAGTACAAACAAAAAAAAAACACACAAGGTTGGAAACAAGGCAAACGGGTAATCCAAAGGTAGGCAGAGTCCAAAAACCTAAATACATGGAACCAGAGAAATGCTTAGAAATGCTTAGAAATGCTTAGAAATGCAGCGGAAAAACATACAAAACTTTGCCGTGAGTGATAGGGTGAACCAGGCTTTTATAAGCAGAGCTAATGAGGCCAATGGTTAGCAGCTGTATGTAATCATAGCTGATAAGTCAGGGCAAAGGATTATGGGGAATGAAGTCTGTGAAAGTGTGGTAATAGACCAGGTTGGAGTGCCCTCTGATGGTAATCCACGGAATCACTCTCACTGGTGATTGTTACAATTACATGTTGTAAGTGTCAAAAGCATTGCAGAAACAATAAACTACCTGTCAAGACAAAATTGATACCATGTCTGTTCATACACTGTATATAACTTTCAACACTTGACAATTAAGCCGTAATCCAGTAATGGGCATTCCATTTCCGACAACGCAACTGACTGTGCCATCTGACCAATCACCGCAGATTAGCATCACGCAAAGGAGGGGTTTGGAAAAATGAATCGATGAGCGAATTCTTTGGGAGTCGTTGAGCAAAAAAGGTAAAAAAATAAATGCATATTATAAGACAATGAAAGTGTTTTTTGTCCATGCATGCATGAAAACCTGTTGTTTGGGAATCCCAAAACAAAAATAGGAACCTTTCAAATTCCATAATAGTGGCACTTTAATGCATCTTTTGAGACATAATTAATACTATACTTCTTACTATAAATTACAGACATGTATTAATTCAGGACTAATTCTCATTTTTCTCAGTTATTTTGCTTTATTTCCAGATTAAATCATAGGCTCATTCTTACGTTCTGGAGCACGTTCGCACATTCACACTCTTCAAAAACGACGCTTTAAATCTCTTGACAAACTAACTTGACAAACTTAAATTACATTTCTATGTATTCTTAAAAAAATATATATAGAATGTATTGAATGTCAGCTTGCTTATTTGGCTCAAGATAATGATTTATTGAGTCTAAATGTCATGCAAACAAGAAAACTCTGCTTCTACCACAGGTCGAGAGCTGTCGTTCCAACCACACAACTTTGTGATGCTGTTTGCGAATGTTCGTCTGAACTATGGTTGAAAGACTCGTCGAACTATGTTGATGATGGAATTTGCGAACATAGTTGGCTAACAATGTTTTTGGTGAACGCACCCCTGGGTAGCGACTGAAACCTGCTTTGTTGCTACAGACCACTGGCTCTCTCATCACCATGAAACGATGAATTCTGAACACCTGTGCTCAATCAGCACACCTCAGCTCAGTCATTGTCTGGTTTTGATTTGGATACAGACTCTCTCCAGCAATATCCAGTAATCCTGTGAGTTATCGCCAGTTCTCCTGTGAATGATCTCCGCTCAACTTACCTGTTATCTCCTGTTGTTGCTCCCTGAGAAGTTATCCTACTCCTGTGTTACCATCCTGAGTTCCACTCGCCAGTCAGCCGCTGAGGTGTGTGCTTCCCGGCCATCTCTCCATCTACTTCTCTAAAAAAATTCAAGTATTATCCATCCATCTGCACTCTGCTCCAGTCCATTCATTTATCCCTGCACCTGCTTGAGTTTACCCCGCTGTGTGACCAAATAAAGTGTTGGATTTAAACGTACCTTCTTGTCCAGTGTGTGTATATCTTGACAACAATGACAAGAATAAACAGACTGAAGTGACAGAACCATGACAAATATGTGAACAATAATGTTTTTTAAACATACAAGCATAAAAAAATATTCTAGTAGATCTATCTAACTATCCTCAAGTCTTTTAAAAAGGGCATAATAAAGAAGGGCACCTTTAATATCAGTTTGCTCTTGAGTATTTATTTCTGTTCTGGTTTAAGTCACTTTTTTCCTCTTTTTTCTTTTTTTTTGAATAGGAAGAACCTTTGGATGTGATGTTATCCCTAACATGAATGTTGCATATCCCTACAACCTTGGCATTGTAAGTACCATTTTTAAATGTGACCCTGGATCACAAAACCAGTCTTAAGTAGCTCGGGTATATTTGTGGGAATAGCCAACAATACGTTGTATGGGTCAAAATTATAAATTTTTCTTTTATGCCAAAAATCATTAGGATATTAAGTAAAGATCATGTTCCATGAAGTTATTTTGTAAATTTCCTACCATAAATGTATAAAACATTTATTTTTGTGAGTGAATGCAGCACAATCGCGAACATAAATTGACAACTTTATAGGCAATTTTCTCAATGTTTTGATTTTTCTGCACCCTTAGATTCCATATTTTCAAATAGTTGTATCTCGGCCAAATATTGTCCTATCCTAACAAACCATACATCAATGGAAAGCTTATTTATTCAGCTTTCATCTAATGTATAAATCTCAATTTAAAAAAAATTACCTATAAGACTGGTTTTGTCATCCAGGGTCACAAATAGTCGGTTTACAGAAACAAAACTGCGTTTGCCTTAGCATGGGTCTACTTTACTATATGTGCATACACTATTGATCTATCACAAAGCCAATCAACTACTTATACTGAATCATGTTGCCACAAATATATCTTAGTAAGTTCTAAATATTAAGCTATTGTCCTGAATGACTTAAATTTCAATCTGTCCCTCAAACGAAACTACCATATGATTTCAGGAGACTTGGAATATTGTAAATATAAGTGGTATGGAGCACTTGTTTGAGGCTTTTTGCAGTCCTTGGTTACTAGTAAATTTATGGAAATGAGTTTTGTGATCATACTGCTGAACTTTGTGTTCCATAGAAAAATGTAAGTCACACAGGTTTTTTGAATGATGAGGTTAAAAAATCCCTTCCTTTATACTGTAAACAACAAGCTCTTGAACTGTAGTTATACTTTGATCATCAGTCTGAATGGCTACAACTGGGTCCATTTTTTTTTCTTCTTTTGTGTTTTCTTTCAAAAGGGAAAATAAAAATTGACAAATCTCCATGTCATCTTCTGAGAGCAAGTCTACAAAAAGAATCAAAAAGCCATTTGCCTGTGAGCCTTTGGGAAATAATGAATTCCCTTTCGTCCTGGGAACTCCGACGCGTCGTCGGGGGAGTTCCCTGACGAATTGGGATCACGCTAGGGAGCCAATTGCCTTCGAGAGAATTAAAAACGAGCCAATGGACATTGGCATGCAAGATTTGCATTCCGCAGCCCGCCTACCAGTGCGGGTATAAAAGGCGGAAGTAAACATTCCGCAATGCTTTTTGCTTCGGAGCCATCCAGTGTGTCTCTTTGAGCTGCTGTGTCTACCGAGAAGTAATAAAAAAATTTAAAAAAAACAACGAGTCATCTTTGGAAGGAGAAAAGATCCTCTGCTGGTGGTGTTACGGCGCTTTAAGCAACCATCGCTTCCCGCTTCTGGCCGTTTCCCTCTCTATAAAGAGCTATTTTAACGGCTGGTATTGGTTGGTGAGTGCAGCACTCGGGCCTGCAGTTTCCCCGTGTGTCTGCCGTGGTGGTTTTGTTTCTGTGACGCCGTATTGGCCTACCAGGACTTGGTTCACGGAACTCTTGCTCCTTGCTCCCCTCTGCGAGGCGCCTCTATGCGTTGAAGTGGAACCTGTTCGTCGATTGGTGTTCCTCCCGTCAGGAGAACCCCCGAACTTGCCCGATCGGAGTCGTGCTTTCCTTCCTGCAAGATGGGTTGGAGCGAAGGGCTGTCCCCCTCCACCCTCAAAGTGTATGTCGCCGCAATAGCCACGCATCACGATGCAGTGGAAGGTAAGTCCTTGGGGAAGCACAACCTGGTCATCAGATTCCTTAAGGGTGCCAGGAGGTTAAATCCACCTCGTGTTTTGCACTCTGTACCCCCTTGGGCCCTAGCTCTGTTACTTAGAGCTCTTCAAAGTCCTCCCTTTGAGCCTTTGCTGACAGTAGAGCTTAATAACCTTGCCAGCTGAACTGCGCTCAATGTTAGCATTGGCCTCTTTCAAGAGGGTCGGGGATCTGCAGGTTTTTCGGTCGACAAATCGTGCCTAGAGTTCGGGCCGGGCTTTTCTCACGTTGTATTGAGACCCCGGCTCAGATATGTGCCCAATGTTCCTACCACTCCCTTCTTGGAACAGGTGGTGAACCTGCAAGCGCTGCCCCAGGAGGAGGCAGACCCAGCCCTAGCTTTTCTCTGTCCTGTCCGCACTCTGCGGGTTTATATTGACAGAACACAAAGCTTCAGAACCTCAGATCAGCTCTTTGTCTGTTACGGAGGCCAGCAGAAGGGGAAGGCCGTCTCCAAGCAGAGGTTAGCCCACTGGTTAGTGGATGCTATCACCCAAACGTATGAGTCTCTGGGTGAGCCTTGTCCTCCCAGGTTGCGCGCTCACTCTACTAGAGGTGTTGCCACTCCCTGGGCTTTGGCTCAAGGCACCTCGCTGACAGACATCTGTAGGGCTGGGGGCTGGGCAATATTGAACACGTTCGCTAGATTCTATAGCCTTCGTGTGAAACCTGTTTCCTCCCGAGTTCAGGCTACGGCCAGTGGATCGTGGGAATATGGTTGTGTCAGCTTGCTACGCCACTCCGCCTCGCAGCGGATACGTGCGTTCTTTGCTCCGTATGGCACCCAACGTTGGTTAGTCTCGTGAGTTCCTCCTTCACCCTTCCGGTGTTGGGCGTGGCGGACCGCCCGACGCCAGGTCTGCTACCTCTAGTAAGGAGTTGTTAGTAGACTGGGTGTTCCAGTGGTCTCTATTGTGACCCATGATGCCACGTGCTGTTCAGCCGTGTCTTCACCTTGACGGACTCGTTCGTCGTCCCTGTTGAGTACGCTCCCACTTCCCTTGGGTTGGGACCACCTCAGGGACTGCCATATGTTCCACTATCCCCATCGGGCTAGTACAAATGTGTATTCCTGGCCGTCCTCAGTCAGGCTGGGGCTTCCGCTGCATTCCCCCGTCTCTTAGGGGAACGCTTTCCCAGAGTTATACGATATCAGCTGTGCGGGTCTTGCGGAACAGTAGTGTGATTTCCGTGCTAGCACCCGCAACTTATTGCAAGAAACTGCTGCAGGGAGCTTAGCTGGGCACTGGAAGGGGCCAGTACCATGGCATTTTATTAGGGATCCCAATTCGTCAGGGAACTCCCCCGACGACATGTCGGTGTTCCCAGGACGAAAGGGAACGTCTCAGTTACGTATGTAACAATCGTTCCCTGAGAACAGGGAACGGAGACGTGTCGTCCCTTCGCCATGTTGCTGTACCTTCGCGGAGGACTGGACACTGTAGAATCATCTGCTAAATGACTGATTACTTACAAATTCTGAAGTTAAAAAAATTTGTAAAAATGTTGACCTTCATGGAATACCGTGAGGAGCAAATGTCAGCGCACTGATTGTTTAAATTATAACTCTACAGGAATGCTGAAACTCAGAACACTTGCTAGTCATCAGGAGACTGATGGATAATAGCATCTGCTTATACAGATTGTTAAGGTTGTTAGTGATAGTAAAGGTCATTAGCTTTTAATTATATTTTACTGTGATTTCAATTTTAGCTTCAGTTTAGTTTTTGTGGCATTTATTTTATGCAGAAAGCAAAGCAGCAATGGAGTCAGAACTTTTCAAATTAAATGTTCACAAAAATGACCAAATAATTGCACACTCTGAAATGAAGGAATAATCTGTGTTGATTTTTTGTGTATTATGTGTAAGTGTTTTTTTTTTGGACTTGAATGATGTTGGGCAGGGTGTGCAACATATTCCAGTATGTTTCTCTCTTTCTTGTTTTTGCTCTCATTGTGTAATTGCTCACAGGTGGATCTACTAATGAGAGATGACTTGCGCTGCTCCAATATTTCCTACTTATATTACACCCTGAAAGTATGTACATTTATGCTAAGGAAAAATACATACTTTTGAGTATGTATCAGAAGACTAGGCAAGCTTTGGGACATAAGCAACTACTTTGTCGTAATTGCATCTTTAACTGATCGCTCTGTCGCTTAGTTACATGCATCCTGTCACCATTTAAACTGCCTTGTCAATCATCATGTCACAGTTACAATCCTCACATTCCATTTAATTTAATTTCTTACCATATCAGAGAAATGTAATAGCTCGATCTGTCACTCGTTGGTCTTTCAGGCAGAGACTCTCCTCATGTGTTGGCAATTTGCATAATGATCCATTTAAAAGTTAATGACCAAACAGGTCTTCATGAAAGTTTGCAATGCTATTGCAGATGAAATATAATGTAGATAACGTTGAATAAATATATTTTCGTCAGGTTAGAAACTGATTATCAATCACTTAAACAGTTTAATCTAAACCTCTCTCCTTAACCGTCCTTCGTCCTTGTCCAACACTCAATAGGTAATGGGCAATATTAGCCAATAGAGTGTACATGGATCTGCATTTTGGATTCTAACTGAAAAAAGTAGACCATCCTGGTATCTTTGGAACACTCATTTCAACATACTACGATTTAGAACACACTAATTCTAATTTCGTATACTATCCATAAATGTGTATATATATATGGAGTATACGAATTAGGACGCAGCACTGATTGGCGATGGGAGTGGGTGCTGTTGTATTTAAGCCTCCTGAAACCAGCAAAACAACACCACTGTCAAAAGGATCCTTGTTCACACGGATCCGCGAAAACGACTAAAATCGCTGTTTTATTCATGCCAGGCCAACAGTTGGCGATTCCACTTTGTAAAGAAACATTATGTGCCTTTAGACTGAACACATAATACGCATGTGCATGATGTCACCGTTTTCACAAATTTGCATTTTTGTCGTTTACGCGGAGACGATAATGGTATTGTTTTCAAAAACGTTGCTTTTTCAGGCCCCCCAAAACGCCATTGTTGCATAAATGAGCGGCCAAAGTGCAAAAAAGTTGTATGTTTCTAGTTGAAAATGGTGTTGTGTAAATGGCCCATTATAGTTGACTTTTTCCTTTCCAGTGAAGTGTAGTGATTGTTAAAGAAAACTCTACACTTGATATTTTTTGTAAGCATTCTCTAAATGAAAAAGGTCATATGTTTTTTTGTTTTTTATAGTTTCACCTATTTTTTTAATATATTTAATTATTTTATTTGAATTAATATCTATCTATCTATCTATCTATCTATTCTTCTTTACAGTTGTTTATTCAACTGGTAGGTCTGTTCAACTGTCTCTAAATTTATAGGCCTTTTTGAGGGCCATTTTATACGCCACATCACTGACTTAGGGCCATTTCTTCAAAGATCAGAGTTATTTTTGAAGCTGCTACTTTTTCAACAGTTCTTTTGAGGGAGCTAAAATTCAAAATGTGATATGTGTGGTTCACACCTCAAAAAACTCTATACCTATACAGTGAAGTATGTTGGAGGAAGCTCCATGCTGTGAGGCGTCTTTTTATCAGCAGATACTGGGCAGATTGTTAAAACAGAAAAAATGGATGGAAAAAATAACAAATAAACAGCAAAAAAAAAAAAAAAACTTTTTTAAAACCTGCTTTAATCTTCTCAAAAATAAAACCAGCAGGACAGTAACCCTAGACACAAAATAAAATACTGTATGTAAATCTTTTTTTTTTTTAACAATTGAAAAGTTTGACATTATTTATTTGCCTTCATGCTGTTACAAACCCTTATGCTGTTACTTTTTCTGTTCTGGAACTTTTTCCATAAACAACATTCTGTTTATGGTCAAGCTCCTTCAAGAACTAAAAACACAATAATAGCAGCACAAACGCACTCCATACAACTTAGAATGAGCTAAATGTGCACAAGCAACCGACAGGCATTTATACCTTCATGTATTTACTTAAAGCTGCAATTACTACAAATGGTGGTTATGTTATTTTCACATTTGATATATTAATAATTTGATATGAATGTTGAGTCTAAATCAAGGTCTACTGTAGTGGATGTTTTTCTAGGTTTATTTTGAGCTAGCTCCTCAAGGATTTGCTACATTCTATTCCAATAAGGTTTGATTTAGCTGTGCCTCTATCTCCCAGCATGCAGACACGTGGAGAAACAAGCACACCCATGAATCACCATGCACGCGTTACAATCGCCCATGTTCTTATGAACTGCGTCTGCACTCATACATCATCCTCAGTGTGTCTGCGTCCCTGGATTTATATACTAGGAGCCTGCACTCTGTTATTGTGACTGGAGGAGCACATTTTGATGACCTTACAGGCGGGGGGTTGAAAATAGAAAGGTGATATGCAGTAACGGTGGGTGCGATGTCTCTCTTCCATGGAGGTGACACATAGGAGAGGCGGGCAAGACATCGGTAAGACTGACTGTGAACATGTACCAGTAGATGTTGAGAAAATCATGGTGCGCTGAGGACAAAGAAACATGAAATCAATTTCACACCTTGAAAGGGAATTCTGACTTGGGGATGGCCACAGCAAAAATGTAGACATTAACAGACACACTCCAATGAGACAATAATTGATACACCATTTTGTGTCCCCAGGCCTGTGAAGGAAGAGACAGTTAGTCTTACAGCTTGTGAGGCAGCAACAGATACAAACATGTTCTGAGTATCTAGTCTGTGTGAAAAGAAACAACACACACTATGCATGTTCCAGATGCATTGGCTCCCTATTACAGTAAACCTTGTATAAATTTTAAAATATTGCTGATCACTTACAAAACACTAAATGGTTTAGCTCCCCAGTACTTGAGCGAGCTCTCAGTTGATAATACCTAGAATATCAACATCGACTGCTAGCGGTAGATCCTTTTCCTATTTAGCACCAAAACTTTGGAACAGTCTTCCTAACATTGTCCGGGAAGCAGACACACTCTGTCAGTTCAAATCTAGAATAAAAACAAATCTCTTTGACCTAGCATTCACATAACACATTATAGACTTCTATAATTCAATGTAAGGCTGCATAGATTAGGTCAGCCGGAACTGGGAATACTTCCCATAAATCCTGATGCACTTGTTACATCATAAGAAGAATGGTGTCTACGCTAATATTAGTCTCTCTGTTTATCCCAAGGTTTACTGCAGTCCGCCGGATTCAGTCCGCATCCGGATCTGATGAAGGACCTGCGCCTGGACACGACGACAACACAGTCCTGGAGTGTCCACTAGTCTCTCCCTGTGAAGGGCTCCTTCCCTTTACCTCTGTACAGATAAAACGTTGTCGGGATAATTCCGGTTCACGTGGCTATGCGGAAACGATAAAAAAATTCTGTATTATAAATTTTTGGAACTTGGAACCTACATCATGGTTTGCGTTCTCGACCCACCAGGCACTGTTTTGTGTAAATGAGCGGCCGGATCGCATTAAGGGTTTTCTGTTAGAACGGTGTCGTGTTAGCGGCCCCTAAGTTAATAACTAATGAACCTTGCGACGGAAGTGAATCAATCAAAACTAACTTTAGCTAGACAATAACTTTATTCTAGAGCTTTAATAAAAAAATAAAATTCTTGGCGAGCTCTAATGTCAAGAGCTGTAATTCCTAAACTCTTCCTCCAATTTGCATGTGAACATAGCTGAGAGTTTGCACTTTAAGCCCGTATTCATTATATGTAACTTAAATATGTATTGGTAAACAGCTAAAATAACAAATTGAGCCTGTGTCCAAATATTTATGGACCTAACTGTACAAGCTAAGTGCTTCTTTTTTTTTTCATTTGCATTTATAACAATTACAGTACGATCCATTAAGAACCACATCTGAGAACCACTGCTGCTTTTTTGTTTATATTCATGGGAAAACATGCTGTATCCTTTAAAAATATTGGTCAGGAGGTCCAGGAGGACATCTGGAAGCGTCAGAAACAACACCTGTAAAGACTGCCTTTTTTAATGGGAAACCCACAGGTGGGTGAACATTTCTTGTTTGTTTTATTTGGTTTAAAAATGAAAACCATGTGCTCAGCCAATGTCATTTCTCATACACTATGAGTTTCAGTTGGTTAAAACAGCAGCAGTGATGTTCTATATGAGTTGTCATGTATTGTAATATGTGCAATGGATAGAGCGGCTGTTCCATAATGTGACATCGTCACTGGCTGCTGTGGTTACATTCATACCGAGACCTCCCCAAAGTGATGAGCACATCGGACTTCATGTGTGTGGGGATTGCTGTGAAATATCCTGCAGCCAAGAGCTGGCAAGATAGTGTCACTTTCCATTACCCCCAACCACAGGCGTCCAAAACCAAAGTGGACGCTGCTGTAAACATTTCAGCCAAGTCCAACGGGCTGTTGCACAAGTCGCCACAGGGCTTCACTTTCGATAATGCAGTGTTTTAATCCTTCATTCATTCAAGAAGAGTTTAAAAAATTGGGAGCGAGGGTTGCCATCTGTAAAATGTATAGCATAATGTTGTCAAAATGCTTACTCTCATTTGTCAACGGAAGTAGATACTGATAGAATTTATTTTTGCACACAGTGCTCATGGCAGAACTTTTAATTACTCTATGTCTGAGCCCTTAAAAGCCCCGCATGGCTGATGCTAGCAAGAGACAGGGAGGTGGGGAGGCCATATCGCATTTAGTATGCCTGCAAGTGATGGAAAGTGCATTTGAGCGAACTGCCAGAGAGTTAGTGTATGCTTTGGTAAAAGAGTCAGTTAGGGTATCCGGCTCCGTCCCTTTGCTTGTTGCTAACGGGAATCAATGGCTCACTGGTTATTTGTAGGACCATGGCCTGTGTAGCGATGTTTCCATTTAGGAATTTTTTCAAGGTCACATCAGCCAGTATGTTGGGTAAGATCATAGAGGATGATGTCAGAACGGACATTTGATGTGGCTTCAAGAAGTCTGTGTTGGAAAACGTCTCCTAAAGTCACTTAATGTTGCTGTTTCTGAAACTCTGAATAGTAATTATGTGCAATAATGATAGCATGCTAACCCATAGTGGCAGTGTGAGCATTGGAAAGAGAGCATTGATTACTTGCACCCAAATAAAGTTTCAAATCATGTGCCGCTAGGAGATTTGCACAGTCCAAATGCAAGTGAAACATATAGGATACTTGATTTTGCATTCTACTGCACTGCTTTTCTGTGTAAATGTGGTTGATGGGTGACTTTAACCATTATATTTGAATCTCACATATTTTGCAGATTTTTGCATGTCAAATTAAAAGAAGTTCAACTTCTACAAAACTCACCTTGTGTTTTTCCGTTCCAGTGCCTTGAGTTAAAAAAAAAAAATGTTTGGTGTGAATGTCACCTAAAACATTTTTTATATGAGAGAGTAAAAAAGGGGTATAAACAATTGATAAAAAAGGATTTAATACAATTATTTTCATGATTAATTAAAACCTGTATATTTATATATACAGGTTTAAATTTGATAGTCAGATTGAAGAGTGAGAGAAGAAGAACCAATTCTGGATTGGAAATATATATATATATATATATATTGCTTTTTATGGCTTCTGTACTTATATGTGTTAAAAAAATAATAAAAGAATCATTATTCAGAGGCTCAAAGAAAAAATATGCAATTCGGTGCAGTTTCTGATACTTTTATGGCCAAAATTAAGATGAAAATCTCATAAAATGCATATAAATATTAGCTTTAACTCTACATCTACTAATAATACTATACTGTATGTCTTACATTGATGAGTGATAGATGTACAAATACAGTACAATACAATTATGACTTAGAGATGTACAAATAAATGTTCCTCAAAAGTCTGATGTCTCATAATTGTCTACATAGATTTTAACATGATTTTTCTAAAAAAACATGTATCAAGTAAACCTTAGCTTCAGTCCAGTTAACGTTCCTCTTATAATATTACTAAAAATATTCTAACCTTTATGTTTTAATAATCAGTATTTCACAGCAAAAAGACATAAACCATTTCTCTGGCTGTGTAGGGTTTATCACACTTAATCACATCTTCTGAGAAAAACACAGAATGAAGATAATTCAAAGACATTTTATTTTGGTGCCATTCGAAAATATTGATTAGCTCTCCCACACAATTACTCAGGTTTCAATGTGTTAGAGAGTTTCTAACATTATCCATCTGGTTTTGATGGCATGTTGATAGGATTGTTGGAAGTGGCCAATTATTTTCCAGCACATATTGTCCATATAATGAAGCCAATGAACTGTGCCTGAAGGGCGGCTAGACCTGCACTGTGAGTTGTCAGTCTTTACACCCACAGTCTGTGTTTCGTGTGAGTGCTTCTGTAAGACTCTGTAATCAGCATTAATATTGAGAAATACGCTTGTTTTATAAAATAAAATAATCTGAAAAAGGGTGAATTAAGGAAAATAAGTGAATTTATTGTCAAACTGATGTAATAGATTGCTCTTACAATACTTAATTACAGTAATAACACACTGGCACAATAAAGGTGATAATAGCAAAGTTGATGAATAAAAATGATTTAAAACGCCAGTTGCACAAACATTCTTAGCAACAGCAGAAAAATAAACATTAAAACAGCTCTGAAACAATCCTGTCAAAGTAAAAATAAGACATTACCACCCACATAGGTTGACCTAAATATAATACATGCGCTGTAACTTTATTATAATACTTCAGAGATTTGCATAGAGGACTATTTATCATAACCACACAAGGAAATGAGTTACATAAAAGAGGCATTGTAATGTACTTCACACAATGACCATATTTGTGACACACACATAAATCATTAATAATTCCTATCTGTAATAATTTCCCATAAAAATGTTTATCACGTTTATTTGAGATCATTTTAAACATAAATATTAGATTTAAAATTGATTGTAGCACATTGGAAATGTATTGTTGCTGTTTTTTCACCATATGGTACAGGTACAATATATTAAATTTTAAATGTATTTAATGCAAAATGCAAAATATCTGTCAAAATAGTCAGAGATGGAGAAGAAACGCAAGGAATGTGCAGAGAAATAGCGTGAAAAAAGAAACGGGCCCTTCAAGTGTCTGATGAGGATATTGAGGATCAGGAGAGAATGAGTGAGTGTAGAGAACTGTGTTAAGCAGAACTAGGCTACTTTCAGAACACTTAGGCGATGAGTGTAGGAACCCATTACCCAGTTACGCATTATTTACACATCGGCATAGTTGATGATTACGCATTTTACTATAGAATTGTAATGAGACGCGTTTGTAAACCATGTTTTCAGCCAAAATAAAAGATCATGTGTTTATCTCTTTCAAGCATGGAAGTTAGTACAAAACTAATTATGAAAGTTCATTTTATTTTTCAGTGCATTTGTTTTACATTATATGGCTATTACTGTCATGGAATTAATATTATAACTATTATTATGTAGTAGTGTAATGCAGACAGACACTATATCACAGCTAAAAGTGTTTTGAGTTTTTCTTTGTTCAATTTGCACACTGATTATGGGTTGGAGCTCTTAATTTTTAACTCTCCAAGTGCACCAGATTGATGAATTTAACATTAAAAACACACATTTTTCTTACGGGGGGGCTCCCCCGCACAAATAGAAGTCCACCTACCACAGATTTACCAAAAATCCTGTGTCAAACACTTTTATTGCCATGCCAATGCAGCTTATAGCTTGTTTTAGGATTCATCATTGTGGAGTAGTTCGATTGTATTTTACAATTAGTAGTTATTTCATCTATTAACTCTTACTCATTCCTACTCACTCATTAGGCTACATGGCATTAGTGGTTTTAATAGGAGTTAGTATACATATTCAGAGGCGTGAAAAGATTGGTTGTGTTTATGATTATATGTAGTGGGGCAGTCTGGGCCAAAATGCCCAGGCCGATTTTTTGTCCCAGTCCAGCCCTGTAATCAACCAATGACATGGCAGTTGCTTCAATGCATTCAGGGGTGTGGTCCTGGTCAAGACAATCTCCTGAACTGCAAACTGAATGTCAGAATGGGAAAGAAAGGTGATTTAAGCAATTTTGAGCGTGGCATGGTTGTTGGTGCCAGACGGGCCGGTCTGAGTATTTCACAATCTGCTCAGTTACTGGGATTTTCACGCACAACCATTTCTAGGGTTTAAAAAGAATGGTGTGAAAAGGGAAAAACATCCAGTATGCGGCAGTCCTGTGGGCGAAAATGCCTTGTTGATGCTAGAGGTCAGAGGAGAATGGGCCGACTGATTCAAGATGATAGAAGAGCAACTTTGACTGAGATAACCACTCGCTACAACCGAGGTATGCAGCAAAGCATTTGTGAAGCCACAACACGCACTACCTTGAGGCGGATGGGCTACAACAGCAGAAGACCCCACCGGGTACCACTCATCTCCACTACAAATAGGAAAAAGAGGCTACAATTTGCAAGAGCTCACCAAAATTGGAAAGTTGAAGACTGGAAAAATGTTGCCTGGTCTGATGAGTCTCGATTTCTGTTGAGACATTTAGATGGTAGAGTCAGAATTTGGTGTAAACAGAATGAGAACATGGATCCATCATTCCTTGTTACCACTGTGCAGGCTGGTGGTGATGGTGTAATGGTGTGGGGGATGTTTTCTTGGCACACTTTAGGCCCCTTAGTGCCAATTGGGCATCATTTAAATGCCACGGCCTACCTGAGCATTGTTTCTGACCATGTCCATCCCTTTATGGCCACCATGTGCCCATCCTCTGATGGCTACATCCAGCAGGATAATGCACCATGTCACAAAGCTCGAATCATTTCAAATTGGTTTCTTGAACATGACAATGAGTTCACTGTACTAAAATGGGCCCCACAGTCACCAGATCTCAACCCAATAGAGCATCTTTGGGATGTGGTGGAACGGGAGCTTCGTGCCCTGGATGTGCATCCCACAAATCTCCATCAACTGCAAGATGCTATCCAATCAATATGGGCCAACATTTCTAAAGAATGCTTTCAGCACCTTGTTGAATCAATGCCACGTAGAATTAAGGCAGTTCTGAATGCGAAAGGGGGTCAAACACAGTATTAGTATGCTGTCCTAATAATCCTTTAGGTGAGTGTATATACGCTGTAACAAACCATAACAAATAACCATACCATAACAAAAAGCTGTGTGTATACAAAGCCCAGGGTGACCTATACAGAGAGTTCGGCTCAGAAGTAAAAAGTCAACCTTGAGTTAACCTTACAACATCGTCTTTTACGACTTGCCTTTATTATGTTCTGTCTTCCCCCACAACCTGATCTCACGGCAATTCGTACGCGTTTTACAAGGGGGCTAATTTGTACGAATTCGTACGACCTCACTGATACAAATGTGAGTGATTTTTGCTAAATCAATTCGTATGAATTCATACGAATGACCTTCCCCTGACCCCGCCCCTAAACCTACCTATCACTCAGGATCAGACGATTCATACGAATTGGTCGTGAGATAGCGTTGTCCCCCATTAAGGTGGCCTAGCATTGAAACAGAAGCAACAAAGCCAGACTGGGAAAATCCTAAATTCCGGATTTAATTCCTTTTGAAGCATATGTGTTCTTGGCTAAATAACATATGTTTTGCTAACCCTGATCCCGCTTCTCTTGTGGTTGTGTTTTGCTGCAGCTTAAACCTCTCTTCTCCATGGGGGCTGTGTCACAGAATTGTTCAGCCATACATTTATTTAGCAAACAAATTTGCTTAAATAAATTGGGTTGTGTAAAATAAGCAAAAATGGTCTCATAAGTGTACATTTAATAGCTTACACTATATAATGTTCAAATTTCATTCAAATAATGAAAAGGAGGCAAAAAATAGAGGTCCACCCACCCACTTTTAGATGACCTTTACAGTCTTTGCAGTGTGTGCACCAGTCAGTGAATCTTAACATGAAAATCGTTGCATTTATTAATATTTTATAGCGATGTTCTCTGAAACCACAAACAGTTATGTAACATTTTAGTGAGGATGGTTGATGCACATTATCAAGTTATATTCTCCACACAATCCATTATCATATGTTATGTATATATATATATATTTCAAGCTATTAAAACAGCTTTGGGATCTGTCAGACCTCAAACAGAGGTTTAATTATTAATATCATCTAATGTTTCTGAAAATACTTCATAGGCTTTATGATTAAATGTTTATGGTAATTCATACTGAAAATAAAATCTATTATTAACCCTCTATGGGACTGTATTGCCTCCAGGCAACATAGCCATGCACTTTTAGTTAGTTTATTTTTTATTCTTTTTAAATAACAAATAGGCCATTGCTATCTCAGGAGAGGAGAACTCAAATACTAATCAATGAAAATGAAAAAAATAAACAAAACCTAGTCACATGACCCATTTTGTTCATGTCACATGACTCCATATTTTCTTCAATAAAAAGTGAATTTTTCTCTCATTTTAGTCCAGATAATCACCTACAAATATATTTTATTAAAGGAAAAGAGTTAGAATCATCTAAATGTCTTTTTGGATGATTTTGTAATGCATTTATAAGAATATTCACATACTACATCTGCACATATTGTGATTTAATGCTGGAGATAAATAAGAAGAACAACCTGAAAAGCGTCCAAAAACTCCAGTAGAACCACAACCATCAACACTGGCTCGCTTTAATCAGACTTAAAGAAAGGGGTGATGCAAATACCCAGGTTGTTTAGGCATTGTAAAAATGCAGTGCTCAAAATGTGATTTTCTGTTCTTTCACAAGCTTGAGGTGCCATTAGTGAGGAAGGAGACTTTTGTGTTTATGTGCTTGTGTACATGCAGGTCCTTGTGTGTGTATGTGCATGCTTGTAAAGATAAGGTGTGTATTAGGATATGGTTCTGGCGATTTTTAATGAAACAACAATGATTGTAATGTTTAGATATGATGACTTCAATCATCATATATAATGGTTTGGTACTTGTGTTCCACAATGGTACAATATTGCCTGAGAGCAACAGCTGGATATAAAAGGCTACTTTTTATCTAATTTTGTATAATACTGTACATTAAAAACTAAATCAATCTGTTTGTTCAAGTGTTTGGTTAAATAAATTTATGTTTTCAATAAATATTTTTTTTTTCTGCATAAAACATGTCAAATGTTTGAAATGGTCTGTTTGAGGCAACAAACTTTTATTAAATACATTTAAAAATAAAGGAAATGTTTGTTAATTTTGTTATAGTGTCCAAATTTAGACAGGGAAAACATCACAAATCATCATCAATCATTTTGCATAATAAATTCAGTTTGATCATACTTGTTGTTTAGTAAATTCAAATTTAGTTAATTCAAATTCAGAAACCAATTTAGTAATTTAAAAGCAATTGTCAATTCAATTCTGAAAGATGCACAACTCTATCACGATGTACTCAGATGGCATAGCCAGTTATTACAGATCAGTTCCTAGAGCTTTTGGGGCAACCATATCAAATTCTGCCCTAAATTGAAGTCATCATTTCACCATCCTCGTGCGTTACAGCAATATGACATTATCATGATGTAATGTGATGCAATTTCTCATGTTAATAACCAATCATCTTAGACAGTTCTAAGCTCATCAAAGTTAAAATCTATCCCAATAATGACTAAATATTGCACATGTTATGATAATGAAATCCAATCAGCTCTACATTTATGCTGCTTCAAAAATCTGTGCTTATTTAAAGGATGATTTGTACTCTTCTCTCAACATCATTGCAGTATGTCCCTTGGAAAGTTTTTCCACCGTGGTCACTTACAAATTGCACTTTAAAGCCTTACTTCAACTAAGAAAGTTATTACCCATGCCCAAGCCCTTAAACTGCAGATTATAACTTTATACGTATGTTTATTTTTAGATGGGACTTATATTTTAGAAAATTTTTAGAAAATATTTCAACATCCAATAAATCATGTCTCTAAGCTGTTTTCATTTGCACAATCCGAGAACGGATATACATCCTGAATTAATCTTGCTAAAACTTGATTTGTGTCATGCTGCCCGTTGAGTTATGTGTCTCTAATTTAATCCAGCATCTGCCACGCTAAAGCTTATGGTACTGAAAATATTGCATTAAAGTCTTGCCAAAATATGCAAGCCTCTGCCATGTTATTAAAGTAGCAGCACCATTCATCTTCTGTTCACGTTCAAATCACGTAATCAAGTACAAAGCATCTGTTTTATCAGTCAAAGCGTCTGAGCCCATTTGTCGAACATGTAGGAGAGATGTCTCTTTATTACGTCATTTAGTCCAGTCACAGTCACTTCAATTTGACACTCACTTTCCAAACCAAGATAAAATTTGAAGATACCTTTGGTTTAGTCAAAGCTGTTTCCAAAAATGAACTACCCAAACTAATGAACTAATGAACACACACACACACACACACACATCTAATAAAAGCCTTTTGACTAAAATCATAAACCCCACCCACGTCTTCATTGAGTCAATCCGACCAGCCAGAGCTAGAGGCCAGTGGTTGGTCACGTGTGTCAAAGGAACAAATATATAATAGCGTTGCAGAAATAGCATTTGAGGGCCTCGGACCAGCAAGCAGTCGGCTAGCTCAGCCCGTGGCCCTGGCAGCGTTTTCATTGGGCAGCATCACAGACAGCTAAATATAGGTTTGAAGATTTGCCCTCCCAGGTCACACAACATCATGATGTCACTCAGCCAGGCCAGTCTGCCCCTCATTCTCTTTCAGTCTAGCTCTTTCATTTAAATAGTCCTCTCAGGTGAAGAATGCAAAGACAAATGCTCAGACATCATGTCTAAAATTAAACCTTTTGCCATTAGTACACATTCCTTTGATACATGTTTCACATAGTCAAAACAATGGAGAGAGAAACAGCTGTTCATTAATGAAGCATTTCTGCCTTTTAAATAAATGTCAAACATGAAATTTAGTAGACATCTACATTCCTTTAATATAGTGCGTTTTAAATAAAACAATCTTAACCATATATGCACAGTGTGCAATTATTATTGGTTCTGTTCATTAGCAAATCTTAAAAAAAAAAAAAGTGTCATTGTTATGTTTAATTTCATCGTGTTTTGATTTCTTTTTCCTTGTTCTCGTTTCGCCTGTTGTTTTCATGAAGTTCCTAAACATAAGTTAGGGAGGAGCGATCCAATCTAATTTTTCAATCAACCACCAGAGTATATAAGCAGCCACTTACCTCTCTCTAGCATCAGTTGTTCCAGCATCCCTCCACCTCCCCATACTCCACCTGAATCTTAGGTACCTTGCCCTTCGTAATCATATCCTACGTTTAGCCACTGTGGGGGATATATCAGAGATTGAGTTGGAGCTGCTTCATCGAGCCCCTGATTAGTGGACGGCAAGCCAAATTAGTTTAACCTAATATCTTAAAGATTTTATGGGCAAACAACTGGTCATTATTAGTTTCTATAGTTACTCATTAGTTCCTCCCCTGTTCATAGTTCTGTTGATTATACTGTGTATTTAAATCCTTAGTTTACTTTCATGACATGACACTCAGTTCACACTTACGTAAGTGTGTGTGTGTGTTTGTGTGTGTGTATATATATATATATATATATATGAATTATGTATATATATATATATATATATATATATATATATATATATACTTCAACACATATACAGGTTTTTGTCAACCATTTATGATAAAACCATTATTTGCATACCAATTACGTACATTGGGGGAAACATTTTTTGAATTCTAAACTATTTGTGTATTATAATATATTTTGTGAATCCTTTATTTCATGATGATTTCAATTTGAAAGGCTATAATGTCAGCTGAGGTCTACAGCACAACAAATTGTGTTTTCTTTGTAAGTGTGTGTGACCTGTTAAACTAAGATATGAGCACTTGAGGCATCACAAACATAGGGTAACAAACTTGAAACATTTAAAGCTGACCGGTTTGTCCACACTGGCCCTCATTGCTTATGTAACAGGGACCTGCCATTGCAGATCAGCGTCAGGGTGGACGTACAGAGTGAGGCAGTATGGCCCTTGTTAATGCTGACCCAGTTTCTTAGGTAGCAGCCCTGGCATGAGTCGCATGTGTCTCTCCATTTTATCCGGATGGAAGATGATGATTTACAAGAAGATCCACCTGACACAAATATAGAGAGCTCTGTGGTGACTCAATAAACGCGACACAGACCGAAAGCCGTGAAAACCTGATTGATGTGAGCAAGCTGTCAGAGAGCGTGTCATTTGTCGCGGCTTGGTCAAGGCGAGATGGCGATGATTTTTTTGAGAATGTCTGATATTTACTGCCGAGCAGTCATTTAAATTATTAGAGATGATTTACACGAGTTATGAAAACGATTACAATTCAGTGTGCAGTGGAACCAAATATCCACCTAAAGCTCTATAAAGTCAAAGATACAAAAGCAAAACCAAGAAGGAAAAGGAACTGTAAAGTCACAGTTTTACGTCTGTCTGTGTGTGTGTGGGGGGGCTGGGGGTGTAGCAGTTTCCATTGGCTTCTTTGCACTTATCATAACACAATGATCTTACCGAATTGTGTGGATGTTATGTTTGGCCAAGTTGTCATACTCAGCTTTTAAACATTATTCCCATCCTATCACTATGTGGCAGTTATTAGCTGTATTATATTATTAATGTTATTTTGTGGGCTTAGATGAAAATGTCTCTTCAACCAAAGAAGATATTTTTAAATGACTAAATCTGGTCAGCTGGTTTTGTATATTGCTCATGTGCAGGATGTTAATGGTCACAATGTCCACAGAATTATTTCAAACTACAGTGAGGCCACTACCATGCAGAATGTAAAATGCTGTGGCTGGTCAGGGAAGACTAGTGAGCATTTCGACAGGATGATGAAAATCACCTGAACGTGGGATCACCTCAAAACAGCTTCTAAAGCCCTGGATGAGACCTCCAACCTCCAATGTCATCTCCAACTGTAAGCCAACGGCTACAAGAGGCTGGATTGAGAGGTTGTGTACCAGTAAAGAAAGCATTTATTTGCTGTATCTACTAAAACATAACGACTGGAGTATGGAAGATTGGAGCCATGTTCTGCAGTCCGACAAGTCAAAATGTAGCAAACATTGGATGGTAAGTTCATTGGAGATGACTGGAGTGTTTTAATACCAAATGCATGTGCACAGCAGGGGAAACATAATGGTGTTAGGGATGCATGTCTGCAGCAGGAGTTGAAAGGATCTACAAAGTTGCCGGCACATTGATTATGGACCAATACCTGGGTATCCTGCTGAACGAAATATAGCCAAGTATGGAGGATCTGTTCTGAGATCAAATGTGTATTTTCCAACATGAGAACGGTCATCAACCAAACACACAGTGAATGCAACAAAGTTGGCCACAATGAAAGTGTTCATTTTCAGCTTTTTGAAATCTTTAAGTGGCATCCTCAGTCCCCTGATCTTTAAAAACCTTTGGGAAATTATAAACCTCAGTTGTGATAAGTCATGCAGGTCTGCCAATGAAGCACAGATTAGGGAAGGATTTAAGCAGGATTGAAAAGAAGTTAAGCATGACACTTGCACAAAGTCAATACCCAGGAGAATGGCTGCTGTAATGAAAAACAAGGGTGAATAAACAAAATATATATATATTTTTTTTTAGTTAGTTATTTGATAGGGACAATGCACATTAACGAACATCTGCATTGAAACAACAAAAACAGACGTAAACATGCCGGTTTATAGACACAAGGCTAATTTGCATACGTAGTCCCTAGACAAATTACAAAAATACAGAGATTATAACAAACAAAATGACAAAAATGAAAAGTACAAGCAAAATAAAAAAAGAATCACTTAATGGTCACAAGACTGGTTTGCTTTAAGCCACACTTTATGTCTGGTTTTAAATATAGAAAATGTGGGGTACTGTACCATAACTTACAGGCCTTCATCGACAGAGATTTCTGACTAATGGCTGTTCTTCTGAACGGATCCTCACAGTCACCTCTAATGGGGGCCCATGTCCTGGCACCACTGTGAGTCTTTGGTTTAAAGAAGTCGGACATGGGAGGTGAGGCTAATCCATTTAACACTTTGTAAACAAAACAGGCATATTTCAAATGTTTAAAATTCTCTATGCTTAATAGATTATGTTTTTAAATATTATATTACAAATATGGAAGGACATTGGCTTTTTATCAAAAACTTTTAAGGCATTTTTATACAATAATTCTGATGATTTGAGTGTGTTCATACCGATCAATGTCCAACTTGTACAACAATATTCAATATGTAATAAAATCTTAGAATGTTAAAACACTTTGGCAGCCCCAAATGGTATGAATTGACGAATTTGTTTAAAATTTTGTAAATTAATTATTTTTGACATGTTTTTTTAAAACGTAATGTGCAATCAAGGGTCAGACCAAGGTACTTCAATTCCGAGACGATTTCTAATTATTCTCCTCTTAGAAATACACCAGATTGTTTTATGTCGCGGGACTGATTAGTAAACATCATACAAACTTTTTTTTAGTATTGAGTAGCAGACAGGATTTAAAAAGCCATTAATTTACAGGGACCAGAGCGGAGATCAGGATTTCAGAAGCCTCTTGAACACTTTTTGCACTTGTGTAGATGACTGCGTCATCAGCATACATTTGAAATTCAACAACAACACAAGTGTTTGGAAGGTAATTTATATATAAAGAAAATAATAAGGGACTGAGTATTGACCCTTGAGGCACACCAACGGGAACATCTAAGAAAGACAATTTGACACTGTTAATATTAACACACTGTTTTCTTGAGTCCAATTAAGATTTAATCCATTGAATGGCATTTAAAGAAAAGTTAAAATATTAATAACTGATTACATTGTTGCCAATGTATGCTTTGTTTCTTTTTTAGCTTTTTGTTTTTCTGTGCCTTTACATATTTAATTGAAGTCTTCTTTCCTAAATGACATACAGTACTTCTCAAATTTTGATTGTTTAATAAAACCTGAAGTGTGATTAAAAGCAAATAATGTGCAAATGTTCAATTTATTTATCACTTTTGGCCACTACTGTAAATGTTATATTTATATTTATACTACGGGGCAGTTCAATGCTTGAATCTGATTGGTTAATGAACGTTCTAAGGTGTGCAATTATGTTAATGGAAACGCACAGCTAGTTCCGGGAAGGTCTCGACCGCATTACAGTTCAAGAATCACTTCACCAAGTGATCTCAGTTACTTTAAATGTCCTTACAGCCTACAATGGCAAAATAACCAAACCCCACAGCGACACTGACCAAGCAAATAAATATAGTAAACAATAGGATAAAAAAATTATTCCATGTTTTTTGCCGCAAATTTGTTATTATTATATTATTATTATTAAAAATATATATTTTATTATTTACGGAAAGCACATACTCTTTTTCTCCCGTTCTCTCTCCCACTCAAACGCACACACATACAGTACGGACACACACTCGCACAGAAACGTGTTATCAGGGCTGCTCTGATTATTTTATCAGTAAAATAGTTTAACAACTTAAAAGCTATATGAATTTCTCACTATGGAGGTAATAACGACACTGTTCTTGGAGCAGATAAAGTTACAGTTTCGCTATTATTTGAGACGCTGCTCCCGAACACGGTTGAGAGAAGCACAAACTCGAATAATTAACATATGCCTAATCTCTCTCTCTCTCTCTCTCTCTCTCTCTCTCTCTCTCTCTCTCTCTCTCTCTCTCTCTCTCTCTCTCTCTCTCTATCTATCTATCTATCTCTCTCTCTCTCTCTATCTCTCTCTCTCTCTGTGTGTCTCTCTCTCTCTCTCTCTCTCTCTCTCTCTCTCTCTCTCTCTATCTGTCTCTCTCTATCTATCTATGTATCTCTCTCTCTCTCTCTGTGTCTCTCTCTCTCTCTCTGTGTCTCTCTCTCTCTCTCTCTCTCTCTCTCTCTCTCTCTCTCTCTCTCTCTCTCTCTCTCTCTCTCTCTCTCTCTCTCTCTCTCTCTCTCTCTCTCATCACAGAATTACACAGGAGAACATTGTCACCTAAATAATATAAGTACATGTTCAAAAACTCATTTTTGACATGCAATCATCATAATACAAATAAGCACAACATAAAACCACAAAATCAAACATTTAACATATCATAGTACTCACGTCTCTCTCTATTTTGAAAAATGTTACATTCTGGCTATGCACACTATCAGAGCCCAGCCCCAAAACACTAGCTCAGACAGGTACGATCTAACATGTGCTATAATATGCAAAATTACCCAATAAAGACATACATCATCTAAACAATGTTTTGAGGTGTGTTAACTGCAGTATAAGCAGAATAATTGACTTTGGGCTATTCATTAATTGAAAAAGAATGCATCCCCGAGGTGTAACAGCATTACCACCTTGGTTGTGCATTTTTTTTCTAATAATTCATCAGACCATCGTCAATTATAACTTATTATAACTTATAAATGTTACTGTATTACTATTATTATATAGTAATAAAAGTTGGGGGAGAAAACAAAAAAGGTTCTCAAAATAGACTATCTACTTTACACAAATTTTTTTTGTAGTGAAATATCATCTTTGTAGCAATATGTACAATAAATATAATATAATATAATATAATAAATATAACTAATGTGTAATTATTAATTACACATTTATTGCATCTATCGTCTTGACAAAATGTTTATGATAAGTTTAACAGTAACCTACATCAGTACTTGCAGTAAAAGGATTGTTGATTGTTAGTTTGTGATAGCATTCACTAATGTTGATATTGAATCTAATTGTTGCAAACTATTGTACTGAAACTTCAATGCAGCAGTTCCACCATTGATTGATGCTTTTGTTTATTCACTGATCCACAGGGACAGAACAAGTGATAAAACAAGCATTAAACCTGTGATTTACATGCACAAGCTCTCATACACACAACAGGGCTACTAAAATAACATGTGTGGGGTATTATACAATCACAGTGGGATGAACAAAAAAACCTGGGAGATTATGGAGCATCCCACCATGAGGGCAATGCTCATCCTTAAATCACATTTCCACTTTTCCCTCACAGTAGGGTGTAGGATGTGACTTGGAATACAAGTCACTTTCCAATTCCAGCTATTCAGGAATGAACCCTTATCACTCCTAACAAGTATGAACCCAAAGCTGTGATCTTTAACAAAGAATACAGAGATGTCCCATGTGATCCATGCTATTTTAAGCACAGCGATCTGGACACTCGAATGGAAACAGAATACCCACGGCAATACAAATGTATAATTTATTTTTGTATGTTTGTCATAACCTATTATAAATTCATATTCATAGTAACACATTCTCTATAGACATAAACTATAGCCTGAGGGTCCATGTGTAAAATGTGGTTGCTGAATTTGTCATGGATAACCTTTTATAGCAGTGCTTTTCCACCTCTGGTGTTCCCATACATGTCCCTACATTAATGAGAATAAACGTTCTCTAACCGTCCACTGTAAAATCAACAATCACATTTGTTTTACCAGTTTGTAGTACATTTTGAGTTTAAAATACATAAAATAACCAATGTTAGACCAATAGAATCTCAGAAATGTTTTCCCAACATAGCTGTCTGAACAAATAGTTTCACAATGAAATGTAAAGGATTTGAGATTTCCGAAAACAGGCACTGCAGAATTAATAAATTGTGTGGTTAATGATGGGGTTATTGTTTCACTGTTTGCTGACTTTAAAACGCGCTCTTTAAATAACAACAACAACAACAACAACAACAAATGCAGTGTTTTACAGTTGCCTCAAAATAGCAACGGGCCAACAATGCGCCTGAACTCACCTCGTTTTCAGACCAGCAGCCCATGGGCGCACAAATTGGCACAAATGCATTTTCTATTTAAACAACGCGGTGCAGGACGTGAAAATGATAACTGCGTCGGGCTGAAACTAGCAAAAAACACTTGGCTCTGCATTGTGCTAGTGTATGATAGAGGCCAAGAACTTCTACAAAAATGTGTTTATAAGTCCTCTTTCTGTAATACAGAATACACAAAGCACTTGCATGTGAATCATTTTTGATAACAAATTATTTTTTAACCTTTTAAAGTTATTATTTTCAAATAATTTTTAACTAATTTCAAACTTTAACAAGAAATGGGAATATCATCCATTAATATAACGAGTGAGGGGTTCAGGGTATTGAAAAAGGATATTGAAAAAGTAAGAACAAAGTCCTAGCCATTTTTGAGTGACACATTTTGTGTTGGCTAATTTACCGTTGCAAATTGTTTTGTGACGAAGCAGGCAGTGTTAAAAGCTAATTGTGGTTACAGCATGCAAATTGCTTTGTTAGCTGACGTTCTAACAGTCTAGGATGATAAATTACCATTATTGGTATAGTGTTTAGTGAATAAATGGGCAGTTTTGTTTTGTTTTGTTTTTTGGGGGGGGGATTCTTTTAATCTTAAAAAGAATCAAGTTCACTAGCATCTGTTAAGACGATTTCCTCTTACTGCTAGTGATACTAGTGATCTTGATTCTTTTTAAAATGACTCCCCAAATATACAGAAACAACATTTTGTAAATTGGAAACATATCTTTGCCTCTTTTTTTATCACTTGCTAAAAGATATCTACTGCTGGCCTTGTGCTTCCTAAGGTTTGGCTTATATAAATAACAAGCCTGGCACTGAGTCATTATTCACCATTTTTTACCATTCTGTTTATCAGCATGTTCGAAGGACCTTGGGCACTTTTAGCTTTCTCTGCCATGTTTTTATTACTAATTCTTTCTTTGTAACCCTGTTGCAAGGACATTCTAGACAAAACCATGGATCCTCCAGCAATGCCGTGTCTTTGTCAGGCTCTCTGTTATCAGTGAATGTATCACATCTTTGATTGTCTCTGTTCATTCATCTATTCAAGTTGGGCTTTTAATACAATTGTGTTAAAAATATTACATAGTTTGAATAGTGCACACAAACAAAGTTTGCAAATGGATGAATCTCACACAACCTGTCCAAGGTTTTTAAAATATTGTTTAATATATTGTTTAAACTTTGGAACAGCCTACCTGTTTTTATTAGAACTGCCACTACACTGCTTGAGTTTAAAGCAAAACTCAAAACCTATCTTTTCTCTTTGGCTCATAATTGTAACTGATTTGTATGGTGTCTGGTCTGTTCTGTGTTCTGTCCTGTAATTTGTTGTACATGGTGTTAAATGCTGACGATGTCCGACACAGTGTACAGCACCTTGGTCAACAATTTTTGTTTTTAGTGGTGCTATATAAATAAAGTTGAGTTGAGTTGAGTTGAGTTGAGTTGAGTTAATGTGTGGCTTCTTAAGGTTTACACTTATATAAATAAAAAGCCTGAATGTATTTCATGATTCATAAAATCACGCCACGTGAAATCATGCAAGATGTGGACCACTCTCTCATCTGCCGCCTTCCTCAATCTATCAGATTGGGTATTAAAGTAAGGCTATACTCCTAAGGAATATCTGTAATGTTAAGCTTGATAGATACAAATTTGTCACCCTTACCAGTTCATTGACTGGGGGTTAAAGTAGGGTTGGGCTCCCTGGCAGTTATTCTTATGAGTATAGAGTTGGACAGGGGAAGTTGAAAATGGTCTATGTCCACTCTCTCACCTGTCACCCTCCCCAAATTTTCAGTTTTTCGCTCATTGTTTAGAGCTGGACAGGTGAGAGTTGAGGTGGACTAAGCCGCAAGAAACAGCCCAGTCTCTAATCTGTCTCTCTCCCTAACCTATCAGATTGGGGATTAAAGCAGGGCTATGCTCCTTAGGAACTTTTGTAAGGTTGAGCTTGACAAATGAAAACCTGTCGCCCTCCCCAGTTCATTGACTGGTGGTTAAAGTAGGGTTGGGCTCTGTGGCAGGTATCCTTATGAGTATCGACAGGTGAAGTTGAATGTGGCATGTTAATTTTTCAAATTAGGGTTTAAAGAAGGGTTATATCAATTACTAAGTAGTTGGTAGGCTATTCTGGCGGGGTTACTAGGCGTCGCTATGCAGTTACTAGGGTGTTATTATGTGGTTGCTAGGTGGTTACCAGGGTGTTCTTCTCTTCTCAAAAAACATTCTATTAGAATATTCTCTATGTATGTGATTCAACACACTGAAGTCACATTCTGTAAAGTATGTTCATAGTTGTTTTTTTAAATTTTTTATGTTACAACGCCATTTTTTAAAACAGTGCAAACATACAGGGCCTGTTTACACCTGGTCACTTCATGAGTTTTCTCTGATCGGATGGCTGTCCGATAGCTGTAAATGCCCTCCTAAGCGTATTCGAGACTGATTTGAATCTGATTACTCAAACCACATCAGGAGGTGTTCTGGGTCTTTTAAATTTGAGCATAGGAATTGAAGATTGGATTTATATTCGTTTTGCAGAGAGCCAGAGACACATTTATGTCACCAAGTGTAAATGGCGTCACAAATTTCAGCTATTGTTTTGACTCATGTTCACATCTTTGCCATGTTTCATGGTGTCTTTGGCCAGACACCTCAGTAAAAAGGCATAATTCTTTTTTTAGCCTAGTGCAAGTATATCCGCCCCTAAAAGCTCAAAGACACTATCCCCTATTGATTAGCTGTCAACAAAAGTTAGTCACTGCACTTCACCCCGTTCTGCAATACTGCTGATGTGGAGGAGAGGAGAGGAGAGCAGAGCAGAATAGAGGAGAGGAGAGGAGAGCAGAAGATAGGAGAGGAGATCAGAAGAGAGGAGAGGAGAGGAGAAAAGAGGAGAGGAGAGGAGAAGAGAATAGAGGAGAGGAGAGGAGGGGAGAGGAGAGCAGAAGAGAGGAGAGGAGATCAGAAGAGAGGAGAGGAGAGGAGAGGAGAAGAGAATAGAGGAGAGGAGAGGAGAGGAGAGCAGAAGAGAGGAGAGGAGATCAGAAGAGAGGAGAGGAGATGAGAGGAGAGGAGAGGAGAGGAGGGGAGAGAAGAGGAGAGGAGAAGAGAGGAGAGGAGGGGAGAGAAGAGGAGAAGAGAAGAGAGGAGAGCAGAAGAGAGGAGAGGAGAGAGAGGAGAAGAGAGGAGAGGAGAGGAGAGGAGAGGAGAAGAGAAGAGAAGAGAGGAGAGGAGGGGAGAGAAGAGGAGAGGAGAAGAGAAGAGAGGAGAGCAGAAGAGAGGAGAGGAGATGAGAGGAGAGGAGAGGAGAGGAGAAGAGAGGAGAGCAGAAGAGAGGAGAGCAGAGGGGGGAGAGGAGAGGAGAAGAGAATAGAAGAGAGGAGAGGAGAGGAGAGGAGAAGAGAGGAGAGGAGAAGAGAGAAGAGGAGAGGGGGGAGAGGAGAAGAGAGGAGAGGAGAGGAGAAGAGAGGAGAGCAGAAGAGAAGAGAGGAGAAGAGAGGAGAGGAGAGCAGAAGAGAGGAGAGGAGAGCAGAAGAGGAAGAGGAGAGGAGAGGAGAAGAGAGGAGAGGAGAGGAGAGGAGGGGAGAGGAGAGGAGAGCAGAAGAGAGGAGAGGAGAGGAGAGGAGAAGAGAGGAGAGGAGAGCAGAAGAGAGGAGAGGAGAGGAGAGGAGAAGAGAGGAGAGGAGAGGAGAGCAGAAGAGAGGAGAGGAGAAGAGAGAAGAGGAGAGGGGGGAGAGGAGAAGAGAGGAGAGGAGAGGAGAGGAGAGGAGAAGAGAGGAGAGCAGAAGAGAGGAGAGGAGAAGAGAGGAGAGGAGAGCAGAAGAGAGGAGAGCAGAAGAGGAAGAGGAGAGGAGAAGAGAGGAGAGGAGAGGAGAGGAGGGGAGAGGAGAGGAGAGCAGAAGAGAGGAGAGGAGAAGAGAGGAGAGGAGAGGAGAGCAGAAGAGAGGAGAGGAGAGGAGAGGAGAGGAGAAGAGAGGAGAAGAGAGGAGAGGAGAGGAGAGGAGAGGAGAAGAGAAGAGAGGAGAGGAGAGCAGAAGAGAGGAGAGGAGAGGAGAGGAGAAGAGAGGAGAGCAGAAGAGAGGAGAGGAGAGGAGAGGAGAGCAGAAGAGAGGAGAGGAGAGGAGAAGAGAGGAGAGGAGAAGAGAGGAGAAGAGAGGAGAGGAGAGGAGAGGAGAAGAGAGGAGAGGAGAGCAGAAGAGAGGAGAGGAGAGGAGGGGAGAGGAGAGGAGAGCAGAAGAGAGGAGAAGAGAGGAGAGGAGAGGAGAGCAGAAGAGAGGAGAGGAGAGGAGAGGAGAGCAGAAGAGAGGAGAGGAGAGGAGAAGAGAGGAGAGGAGAGGAGAGCAGAAGAGAGGAGAGGAGAGGAGAGGAGAGGAGAGCAGAAGAGAGGAGAGGAGGGGAGAGGAGAGGAGAGGAGAGCAGAAGAGAGGAGAGGAGGGGAGAGGAGAGGAGAGGAGAGCAGAAGAGAGGAGAGGAGAGCAGAAGAGAGGAGAGGAGGGGAGAGGAGAGGAGAGGAGAGCAGAAGAGAGGAGAGGAGGGGAGAGGAGAGGAGAGGAGAGCAGAAGAGAGGAGAGGAGGGGAGAGGAGAGGAGAGGAGAGCAGAAGAGAGGAGAGGAGGGGAGAGGAGAGGAGAGGAGAGCAGAAGAGAGGAGAGGAGGGGAGAGGAGAGGAGAGGAGAGCAGAAGAGAGGAGAGGAGGGGAGAGGAGAGGAGAGGAGAGGAGAGGAGAGGAGAGGAGAAGAGAGCAGAAGAGAGGAGAGGAGAAGGGGGATGGGGGGGATGGGGGAGGAGGTTCGGAATGGAAATTTCTTCGACCATTGTGACTTTTCTTTTAGTCTGCAGTTTTTGCTCTTCTAACTGAGGTCTTTGCCAAGTGGGTGCTGAGAGCTGTCATTGTCAAGTCATTGTAATGACACGCAGATTCATGTAATGTTATTATATACAAGCAAGTACGTTTTATGACTTTTTAAAAACACTACAGAACATATCTTTTGTGGATCACTTGATCTTCAGCACTCAGTACTTACCAGGAACCTGAAAATAGTAATTTCTTTCTCTGATTGTTTCAAGTTTTCAGTGCAGTGCTTTAATTCAACTAAAATGCTTTTACTAAACAATATTTGAGGAGACAAATAGTGTTCTATTACAGTGATAAAATATAACAGATCCTGTATAACAGAAGAAGGAGATGCTTTAGGGGTTAGCAAGGACATGTTCTTGCGTTCAAAAGCAGCTCTAGAGAGTGCAGTAGAATGAAACGAATGGGATTAAAATCCTGCCATGATTCAAAACTGAAAATAAAGTTCTGAAAGGTTGAAACTAAGTGTTCGAAAACTCAAAATCTTACAAAAAAAGTTTTGCAAGATCGAAACATAAGGTTTGCAAGCTTGCAAAATGTAAATAAGTAAAAATATCTCTGCAAACATTGTTGTTTTTGAGATTTCCTTCTTCAGAACTGCAACATTTTTTTTACAATGTTGCGCAAACAATTTTTCAGAGTTTCAAATTTGTCTGTGTTCTCCCACTGTATTAGTTTGTTTTCCAGGTTTGAAACCTTGTAAATGGTGATCTGAAAACTGGTGTGCGAATGTGTGAAAAAAAGTTATGAAACTCTGAAAACAGAGTTTTGCAGGATTGCAAAGTGGTAAAAAAAATTAAATCTCTGTAAACATAATTTTGTTTTTGAGTTTTCCTTCTTCAGAAGTGCAACACTCTTTTTTACGTGTTGTGAAATCATTTTTTCAGAGTTTCGAATTTGTCACTGTTCTCCCAGTGTTTAGTTTGTTTTCCAGATTTGAAACCTTGTAAATGGTGATCTGAAAACTGGTGTGCGAATAGGTGAAAAAAGTTTTGAAACTCTGAAAACTGAGGTTCGAAAGAGCGAAACTTATCACATTACATTACATTTGCATTACTATTACATTACTATTTTTTCAGAGCTGAGTTTACAACACCCACTTTGCGGGGATACACCCACACAGTTGCGAGCTTGCGACTCACGTGATTTGTGGCAGCGTTGTCCCGCTCTCTGCTCTGAAACTCTGAAACTCAGACTGAGCGAAAATGAAGCTTCGCAACCTCGCAACTTAAAAAAAAGCCTGGAGGGAGGGCCTTCTGCTCTTGGCCAATGCTTTGCTGTCTGCTGACATACAGTCCAATCACAAGTCGTATTTACTAGAAAGGTGGGATTGACCGACTGCTCCGCCAATGACGAAAGCGCACAGGATACGCAATAGTGATGTGTCGTTCATGAACGATTCGTTCATTTTGAAAGAATAATTAATATGACTCGGGACTACCGAGTTGTCTCAGAGAGTGATTCGTTCATATTGTGTGGACCGCGAATGCGCGCAACATCGAATAAGGTACATGAACTCACGACTGAAATTATTAGTCAATCTTTCGCGAGTCTCGAATCTTCGGGTTCGGGACGAGTCCGAGTCTTTTGTTCTTCCTGTCAGTCCCATAGAGACTATGCTGTCAGTACTGGAAAGAGAAATGATTAGTTCGTCTGGTTTGGTTCGGCCGGGTCCGAGTCTTTCGTTCTTCCTGTCAGTCCCATAGAGACTATGCTGTCAGTACTGGAAAGATAAATGATTAGTTGATCTCTACGGTTTCGAGTCGTTCGTTCTTCAAGTCAGACTCACAAATATAGCACTATGCAGAAACAGAAATGATTAGTTAATCTTGAATCCTTCGTTCTTTTGTTACGTGACAGCTGGTATCTCAAATCAAATTCGTATTATTGACTGCGTCTGAATGTATATTGTTTTATATTTTGGGAATTAACATAAAATTATCAAAATATATGTGCAATAAACATCATCTGAATAAAACAGTTCCATCTAATGATTGTCCCTGTCCATTTCACGTTTTGTTAAATGTTTCTTGTGCATCTGTGGTGTGTTTTTAGTTTTTTTAGGTGTTCAAGCACGAAGTGCTGAAAACCTATTGTAATTGTACTGATTTTTAGGTGTTCAAGCACGAAGTGCTGAAAACCTATTGTTTTTGTACTGATTTTTATTATTATTATTATTATTATTTTTCTTCTGCCGTAAAACGCATTGTGCAGCCCAAACCGTAAGGGCTAGAGAGCTGAAACTTTGTCAGATGGTAGTACAAAAATCGAGGAGAGGTTCAGAGATTATGACCCCGATTGGCCAATAGGTGGCGCTACAGCAATCAATTGCGCGAAACTGCTCATAACTCCTAGACCCTATGTCGTAGACTCAAGTGTCTTATATCATTGGAAAGCTGGACTCCTGACTTAAAAAACGTATATCTCCGATTTCATTTCCGCCATGATAGATTTTCCGCCATTTTGAATTTTGTCGAAAAACTACTTTTGCGAACTAGTCCCTGGTTTTTCGCCCGATCGGAACCAAACCAGTGCCAAAATGTTCTCTGGAGTCTGAATATCAATAATTATCAAAAAAAGTTGAAATTTTGATTAACTGTCGCTAGAGGGCGCAAAATGAATGTTGTGGGCGGAGCCTATTTTACTAAAATGGCTATAACTCAAGAAGTAAATAAGATAGCTTCACCAAACTCGGTACACATGTGAATGAGTTGATTTTGAGGTCACAGTAAAAAAACCGCGTCGATCTAACACTAGGTGGCGCTATAACATTAAAAAAACATAAAAGGGGGTGTGGCCACCTGACCGTTAGTCCGATTGACCTGAAAATTGGTATGCAGTGTCTTGGTCCAAGGCCCCATGTATGTGTAAAAGGATATTGGCGTATCTCAAAAAACATGGCCGCCATCGGCCAATAAATTTGAGCACCTGTGAGACGAGGTTAACGGAGGCCAATCGGAACGAAACTCAATGGGCATGTTCGACTCATGGCCCAAGAGGTCTGTAAGAGTTTTGAAAGAAATCGGCCACTAGTTGGCGCTAACGAGTTTTACGGCTCTGTAATCACGTGGTGTTGCACACATCCCCACAAAATGCATATCATTTGATAGATCTCCTCATGATGAACAACTTTGCCTCTAGAACCATTGCTGTCAATCAAACCGTTCATTAAATATTCACGAATATGTTAAAAACCTACTTTTGCAAACTAGTCCCTGGTTTTTCGCCCGATCGGAACCAGACCAGTGTAGGACAATTCTCTGGACTCTCTAGATTAATAATTATCAAAAAAAAGTTGAAATTTGGCATTTGGTTGGCTATAACAGGGTCATTTATAAAATGGGCGTGGCAAAATATAGTCAAAAGCCTATAAATCCTATACGAAACCTCAGAACTTCACAAAAATTGGTGAGCATATGTGACATAACATCCTTAAAAACCATGCCAAATATTATGGAGATCGGACCATAGGTGGCGCTATAACTGTTAAAAAGCTTTGAAACAATGTATTTCCTATGGCAAATTGCCTGTATTTGCTGTAAATGGTGTTTTGCATTTATTATCATGTAATGTTCATATCATAATGTTCAAAACCAGTGCAGTACAATTCTCTGGACTCTCTAGATCAATAATTATCAGAAAAGTTATAACTTCTTCATTTGGATGGCTATAATAGGGTCACTTCAATATGAAGCCTTTACCAAGAAAGCCTATATATCTTCAATGAATGCTCAGATCTTCTTAAAAACAAGTCAGAACATGTGACTCTAAATAAGATAAGAAATAATGCATCTATAACAGTTAAAAAGGTTAAAGTTATAACATAATGGCATATTAAGCCAATAAGTGGTATTCTACTGCCCCCTGCTGTTTAAAATAGTCATTTTGTCATGCTACTAACTAATATAATTCTATAATTGTTATTTAGACTTTATAAAATCACTATTTTAACATTTACACTCACATTTAGTCAAAATTCATCTATTGAAGTATTGCTACTGACTATTGTGGCACATTGAGAAATGTGAATCCTGAAGGAGACTTGCAGTAAACATTTTTTTCCATCACATAGTTCAAATGTCTGTATCTACAACAGAATGTGTGTGTGTAGTCCTATATTTCTGAATAAATGCTGAATAATCGGATTAATAGATTACAAAGACATTATGTGAAATGCTTATAGACCATTAAAGTATATTTTCATAATGACACATCCCAATAGCATTGAAAAAATCAACAACAACATTTGTCTTTGTGTGTGTGTGTGTGTGTGTGTGTGTGTGTGTGTGTGTGTGTGTGTGTGTGTGTGTGTGTGTGTGTGTGTGTGTGTGTGTGTGTGTGTGTGTGTGTGTGTGTGTGTGTGTGTAAGCATATGTCTAAATAAGATACCTGTGAAAACACTTTATTAATAAGTATAATGGCCAGCAGAGGGCAGTAGAAGACCACTTATTGGCTCAGTTTCATTTTGACAGACTTGATTTTCATCACTATTCTACACTAAAGCAAACCTGTTTTTTCATGTTAACTATTATAAGACAATCATTTTTTTGTCAGTTTATCACTTCATGGCTATTGACACTTCACATCAATGCTAGCAATGTGGTAAATCATGGTAAATCACGATAGAAACATGGTAAATCATAGTAAATAATACTATTACATGGAGTATCATGGCAAATCATGCTAGCAATGTGATGAATCATGGTAAATCTTGCTACAATCCTGGTAAATCATTCTAGAATGTGGTATATTATGGTAAATCATTCTATAACATGGTAAATCATGGTAAATCATTCTATAACATGGTAAATCATGGTTAACTATGATAAATCATGCTAGAATCATATTAAATCCTACTAGAATGTGTTCAATTGTGGTAAACCATGCTAGAGCAGGGTAAATCATGGTGAATCATACTAGAACTTGGTATATCATGGTAAACTATGGTAAATCATGCTAGATTCATGGTAAATCATACTGGAACATGGTAAATCATGAACAATCACGCTAAAATTTGGTATATCATGGTAAATCATGCTAAAACAAGGTCTATTCCATCTATGATGTCAGTGTTTCATGCTTGCTACATGAAACTTAATGTCTTTTGATGCTTTTGAGCTTAACTACCTTAACTGCCTTAACTGCTTGAACACCGCTAAATGCTGCTTGCAGCTTTAATTAGGTGTTCAAGCACGAAGTGCTGAAAACCTATTGTAATTGTACTGATTTTTAGGTGTTCAAGCACGAAGTGCTGAAAACCTATTGTATTTGTAAGGATTTTTATTATTATTATTATTATTATTCTCCGCTAAAACGCATCGTGCAGACCAAACCGTAAGTGCTAGAGACTTGAAACTTTGTCAGATGGTAGTACAAAAATCGAGGAGAGGTTATCAAATTATGAGCCCGATTGGCCTATAGGTGGCGCTATAGCAACCAATTGCGCGAAACTGCTCATAACTCCTAGACCGTATGTCGTAGACTCAAGTGTCTTATATCACTGGAAAGCTGTAAACCTGAAGTAAAAAATGTATATCTCCGATTTCATTTCCGCCATGATAGATTTTCCGCCATTTTGAATTTTGTCGAAAAACTACTTTTGCGAACTAGTCCCTGGTTTTTTGCCCGATCGGAACCAAACCAGTGCCAAAATGTTCTCTGGAGTCTGAATATCAATAATTATCAAAAAAAAGTTGAAATTTTGATTAACTGTCGCTAGAGGGCGCAAAATGAATGTTGTGGGCGGAGCCTATTTTACTAAAATGGCTATAACTCAAGAAGTAAATGGGATAGCTTCACCAAACTCGGTACACATGTGAATGAGTTGATTTTGAGGTCACAGTAAAAAAACCGCGTCGATCTAACACTAGGTGGCGCTATAACATTAAAAAAACATAAAAGGGGGTGTGGCCACCTGACCGTTAGTCCGATTGACCTGAAAATTGGTATGCAGTGTCTTGGTCCAAGGCCCCATGTATGTGTAAAAGGATATTGGCGTATCTCAAAAAACATGGCCGCCATCGGCCAATAAAGTTTGAGCACCTGTGAGACGAGGTTAACGGAGGCCAATCGGTACGAAACTCAATGGTCATGTTCGACTCATGGCCCAAGAGGTCTGTAAGAGTTTTGAAAGAAATCGGCCACTAGTTGGCGCTAACGAGTTTTACGGCTCTGTAATCACGTGGTGTTGCACACATCCCCACAAAATGCATATCATTTGATAGATCTCCTCATGATGAACAACTTTGCCTCTAGAACCATTGCTGTCAATCAAACCGTTCATTAAATATTCACGAATATGTTAAAAACCTACTTTTGCGAACTAGTCCCTGGTTTTTCGCCCGATCGGAACCAGACCAGTCTTGGACAATTCTCTGGACTCTCTAGATCAATAATTATCAAAAAAAAGTTGAAATTTGGCATTTGGTTGGCTATAACAGGGTCATTTATAAAATGGGCGTGGCAAAATATAGTCAAAAGCCTATAAATCCTATACAAAAACTCAGAACTTCACAAAAATTGATGAGCATATGTGTCATACCATGGTGAAGAAGCATGCAAAGTTCCATGGAGATCAGACAATAGGTGGCGCTATAACTGTTGAAAAGCTTTAAAACCATACATTTCCTATGGTAAATTGCCTGTATTGGCTGTAAATGGTCTTTTCCATCTATGATCGTATAATTTTCAAATCTTAATGTTTAAAACCAGTGCAGTACAATTATCTGGACTCTCTAGATCAATAATTATCAGAAAAGGTATAATTACTTAATTTGGATGGCTATAATAGAGTGTAAATTGGATGGCTATAACAGCTATAACAGCTTGGATGGCTACAACAGCCAATAAGTGGTATTTTACTGCCCCCTGCTGTCATTTCATCATACTGCTCTCTAATATTTTTATATATAATTGATATCTAGACTTTATTAAATCATTATTTTAACATTTACAATCACATTTTGTCAAAATTCATCTATTGCTCTGTACTCTCTAGAAGAATAATTATAGGAAAATGTATAACTTCTTAATTTGGATGACTATAATAGGGTCACTTCAATATGTAGCCTTGACCGAAAGCCAATATCTTTTCAATAAATGCTCATAGCTTCTTAAAAAAAGGTCAAGAACAGCTATAACAGCTTGAAAAAGGCTAACAGCCAATAAGTGCTATTTTACTGCCCCTGCTGTTTAAAAACAGTCATTTTGTCACACTACTCAACTATAATTAATATTTAGACTTTATAAATTCACTATTTTAACATTTACAATAACATTTAGTCAAAAATCGTCTATTGAAGTGACAATTGAGTCACATTGGCTCCTGAAGTTCCAAATGTCTCTATCTACATCAGAATGAGCGTGTGTAAATTAAATTATATGAAAAACATGGCCTATTGTATAAGTAGGCTGTAATAGCACTGTTGTCCACTAGATGGAGTAGCAGCATTAGACATTTTTAATCTTTTTTTATCAGCTTTCAGCATTGGCTAACAAACAAATGCTTAAAGCATTTTCTTTAATTAGTTTTATATTATTACATTGCAAAGAAATATGTGAAATGCTCATATACCATTAAAACAGATTTTCACAATAACATATCCCAAAATTGTGTGTGTGTGTGTGTGTGTGTGTGTGTGTGTGTGTGTGTGTGTGTGTGTGTGTGTGTGTGTGTGTGTGTGTGTGTGTGTGTGTGTGTGTGTGTGTGTGTGTGTGTGTGTAAGCATGCATTATGGAGTTAACATGAAAAAAATGGTTTGCTTCACTGGAGAATACTGGAGAAACAAAGTAGTTGAAAATGAAAGTGAGCCAATAAGTGGTCTTCTACTGCCCTCTGCTGGCCACTCTTCTTATTAATAGTCTTTTTTTGTATATAGACACTATAAAATCACTTAAATAACAATTACTATTATAACACATTCATATTTTGTCAGAGTTTATCACTTCAATTGTTCTTATGCTTCATATAATTGCTATCAACGTGGTAAATCATGGTAAATAACGCCAGAAACATGGTAAATCATAGTAAAAAAGGTAAGTCATGCTAGAATCCTGGTAAATTATTCTACAATGTGCTATATCATGGTAAATCATCATATAACATGGTATATCAAGGTAAACTATGGAAAATCATGTAAGATTCATGGTAAATCATACTGGAACATGGTAAATCATGAAAAATCACACTGAAATGTAGTATATCATGGTAAATCATGCTTGCTACATAAAACTTAATGTCTTTTGATGCTTTTGTGCTTAACGGCCTTAAAGGCCTTAACTGCTTGAACACCGCTAAATGCTGCTTGTTATTATTAGGTGTTCAAGCACGAAGTGCTGAAAACCTATTGTAATTGCTATTTGAAAAAAAAAAAAAAACCTAAAACGCATAGTGCAGCCCAAACCGTAAGGCCTAGAGACTTGAAACTCGGCCAGATGGTAGGGCCTCAGTTTGGGGAGAACCTATCAGAGTATGACCCCGATTGGCCCATAGGTGGCGCTACAGCAACCAAAAGTACTAAATTGCCCATAACTCCTCGACCGTTTGACCTAGAATCAAGGTTTTCACACCACTGTGTTCCTTGGCTCAAGACGGACAAGATGTATATCTCGGATTGTCGATTTGAGCGAAGAAAAAATTGTTATGGCCAATTTTGTCCAAAACCTACTTTTGCGAACTAGTCCCTGGTTTTTTGCCTGATCGGAACCAGACCAGTCTAGGACAATTCTCTGCACTCTCTAGATCAATAATTATCAAAAAAAAGTTGAACTTTGCCCTTTGGTTCACTGTAACAGGGTCATTTAGAAAAGGGGGCGTGTCAAAATACACTCAAAAGCCTATAAATCATAAATAAAAACTCAGAACTTCACAAAAATTGATGAGCACATGTGTCCTAACATGGCGAAGAAGCATGCAAAGTTTCATGGAGATCGGACCTTAGGTGGCGCTATAACGGGCAAAAAGGTCCCCTATTATTAGGTGTTCAAGCACGAAGTGCTGAAAACCTATTGTAATTGCTATTTGAAAAAAAAAAAAAAACCTAAAACGCATAGTGCAGCCCAAACCGTAAGGCCTAGAGACTTGAAACTCGGCCAGATGGTAGGGCCTCAGTTTGGGGAGAACCTATCAGAGTATGACCCCGATTGGCCCATAGGTGGCGCTACAGCAACCAAAAGTACTAAATTGCCCATAACTCCTCGACCGTTTGACCTAGAATCAAGCCACTCAAAAGCCTATAAATCATAAATAAAAACTCAGAACTTCACAAAAATTGATGAGCACATGTGTCATACCATGGTGAAGAAGCATGCAAAGTTCCATGGAGATCGGACAATAGGTGGCGCTATAACTGTTGAAAAGCTTTAAAACCATACATTTCCTATGGTAAATTGCCTGTATTGGCTGTAAATGGTCTTTTCCATCTATGATCGTATAATTTTCAAATCTTAATGTTTAAAACCAGTGCAGTACAATTATCTGGACTCTCTAGATCAATAATTATCAGAAAAGGTATAATTACTTAATTTGGATGGCTATAATAGAGTGTAAATTGGATGGCTATAACAGCTATAACAGCTTGGATGGCTATAACAGCCAATAAGTGGTATTTTACTGCCCCCTGCTGTCATTTCATCATACTGCTCTCAAATATTTTTATATATAATTGATATTTAGACTTTATTAAATCATTATTTTAACATTTACAATCACATTTTGTCAAAATTCATCTATTGCTCTGTACTCTCTAGAAGAATAATTATAGGAAAATGTATAACTTCTTAATTTGGATGACTATAATAGGGTCACTTCAATATGTAGCCTTGACCGAAAGCCAATATCTTTTCAATAAATGCTCATAGCTTCTTAAAAAAAGGTCAAGAACAGCTATAACAGCTTGAAAAAGGCTAACAGCCAATAAGTGGTATTTTACTGCCCCTGCTGTTTAAAAAAAGTCATTTTGTCACACTACTCAACTATAATTAATATTTAGACTTTATAAATTCACTATTTTAACATTTACAATAACATTTAGTCAAAAATCGTCTATTGAAGTGACAATTGAGTCACATTGGCTCCTGAAGTTCCAAATGTCTCTATCTACATCAGAATGAGCGTGTGTAGATTAAATTATATGAAAAACATGGCCTATTGTATAAGTAGGCTGTAATAGCACTGTTGTCCACTAGATGGAGCAGCAGCATTAGACATTTTGAATCTTTTTTTATCAGCTTTCAGCATTGGCTAACAAACAAATGCTTAAAGCATTTTCTTTAATTAGTTTTATATTATTACATTGCAAAGAAATATGTGAAATGCTCATATACCATTAAAACAGATTTTCACAATAACATATCCCAAAAATGTGTGTGTGTGTGTGTGTGTGTGTGTGTGTGTGTGTGTGTGTGTGTGTGTGTGTGTGTGTGTAAGCATGCATTATGGAGTTAACATGAAAAAAATGGTTTGCTTCACTGGAGAATACTGGAGAAACAAAGTAGTTGAAAATGAAAGTGAGCCAACAAGTGGTCTTCTACTGCCCTCTGCTGGCCACTCTTCTTATTAATAGTCTTTTTTTGTATATAGACACTATAAAATCACTTAAATAACAATTACTATTATAACACATTCATATTTTGTCAGAGTTTATCACTTCAATTGTTCTTATGCTTCATATAATTGCTATCAACGTGGTAAATCATGGTAAATAACGCCAGAAACATGGTAAATCATAGTAAAAAAGGTAAATCATGCTAGAATCCTGGTAAATTATTCTGGAATGTGCTATATCATGGTAAATCATCATATAACATGGTATATCAAGGTAAACTATGGAAAATCATGTAAGATTCATGGTAAATCATACTGGAACATGGTAAATCATGAAAAATCACACTGAAATGTAGTATATCATGGTAAATCATGCTTGCTACATAAAACTTAATGTCTTTTGATGCTTTTGTGCTTAACGGCCTGAAAGGCCTTAACTGCTTGAACACCGCTAAATGCTGCTTGCAGCTTTAATTATTATTATTATTATTATTTTCCCCTAAAACGCATCGTGCAGCCCAAACCGTAAGTGCTAGAGACTTGAAACTTTGGCATAAGGTAGTACAAAAATCGAGGAGAGGTTATCAAAGTATGAGGCCGATTGGCCCATAGGTGGCGCTATAGCGCAAAAAACAAAAAAAATGCACTCTTTTGCTTAAATCTCAATAACCCTTTGTCGCAGCCTCAAGTGTCTTATATCATTGGAATCCTTGGCTCAAGCCGAACAAAAAAGGCCTCAAGGATTTCATTTCCGGTATGCAAATTTTTTCGCTATTTCCGGTTTTGTCTAAAACCTACTTTTGCGAACTAGTCCCTGGTTTTTCGTCCGATTGGAACCAAACCAGTGCAGGAAGATTCTCTGGACACTGAATATCATTAATTATCGAAAAAACGTTGAAATTACGATTCACGGTCGCTAGGGGGTGCCCAAACGTTCGAAGGAGGCGGAGCTAATTTTACTAAAATGGGTATAACTCGTGAACGAAACGAAATATTTTCACCAAACTTGGTACACATATGTATGAGCTCAATCTGAGGTCACAGTAAAAAAACCGCGTCGATCTAACACTAGGTGGCGCTATAACATTAAAAAAACATAAAAGGGGGTGTGGCCACCTGACCGTTGGTCCGATTGACTTGAAAATTGGTATGCAGTGTCTTGGTCCAAGGCCCCATGTATGTGTAAAAGGATATTGGCGTATCTAAAAAAACATAGCCGCCATCGGCCAATCAAGTTTGAGCACCTGTGAGACGAGGTTAACGGAGGCCGATCGGAACGAAACTCTATGGGCATGTTCGACTCATGGCCCAAGAGGTCTGTAAGAGTTTTGAAAGAAATCGGCCACTAGTTGGCGCTAACGAGTTTTACGGCTCTGTAATCACGTGGTGTTGCACACATCCCCACAAAATGCATATCATTTGATAGATCTCCTCATGATGAACAACTTTGCCTCTAGAACCATTGCTGTCAATCAAACCATTCATTAAATATTCACAAATATGTTAAAAACCTACTTTTGCGAACTAGTCCCTGGTTTTTTGCCCGATCGGAATCAGACCAGTCTAGGACAATTTTCTGGACTCTCTAGATCAATAATTATCGAAAAAAAGTTGAACTTTTTTATTTTTCTTATGGTATTAAAGGGTTATTTAGAAAAGGGGCGTGACAAAATGCACCCAAAAGCCTATAAATCATAAATAAAAACTCAGAACTTCACAAAAATTGATGAGCATATGTGTCATACCATGGTGAAGAAGCATGCAACGTTTCATGGAGATTGGACAATAGGTGGCGCTATAACTGTTGAAAAGCTTTAAACCCATGTATTTCCTATGGTAAATTGCCTGTATTGGCTGTAAATGGTCTTTTCCATCTATGATCGTATAATTTTCATATCTTAATGTTTAAAACCAGTGCAGTACAATTATCTGGACTCTCTAGATCAATAATTATCAGAAAAGGTATAATTACTTCATTTGGATGGCTATAATAGAGTGTAAATCGGATGGCTATAACAGCTATAACAGCTTGGATGGCTATAACAGCCAATAAGTGGTATTTTACTGCACCCTGCTGTCATTTCATCATACTACTCTCTAATATTTTTATATATAATTGATATTTAGACTTTATTAAATCATTATTTTAACATTTACAATCACATTTTGTCAAAATGCATCTATTGCTCTGTACTCTCTACAACAATAATTATAGGAAAATGTATAACTTCTTCATTTGGATGACTATAATAGGGTCACTTCAATATGTAGCCTTGACCGAAAGCCAATATCTTTTCAATAAATGCTCATAGCTTCTTAAAAAAAGGTCAAGAACAGATAAAACGGCTTGAAAAAAGGCTAACAGCCAATAAGTGGTATTTTACTGCCCCCTGCTGTTTAAAAAAAGTAATTTTGTCACACTACTCAACTATAATTAATATTTAGACTTTATAAATTCACTATTTTAACATTTACAATAACATTTAGTCAAAAATCGTCTATTGAAGTGACAATTGAGTCACACTGGCTCCTGAAGTTCCAAATGTCTCTATCTACATCAGAATGAGCGTGTGTAGATTAAATGATATGAAAAACATGGCCTATTGTATAAGTAGGCTGTAATAGCACTGTTGTCCACTAGATGGAGTAGCAGCATTAGACATTTTTAATCTTTTTTTATCAGCTTTCAGCATTGGCTAACAAACAAATGCTTAAAGCATTTTCTTTAATTAGTTTTATATTATTACATTGCAAAGAAATATGTGAAATGCTCATATACCATTAAAACAGATTTTCACAATAACATATCCCAAAAGTGTGTGTGTGTGTGTGTGTGTGTGTGTGTGTGTGTGTGTGTGTGTGTGTGTGTGTGTGTGTGTGTGTGTGTGTGTGTGTAAGCATGCATTATGGAGTTAACATGAAAAAAATGGTTTGCTTCACTGGAGAATTCTGGAGAAACAAAGTAGTTGAAAATGAAAGTGAGCCAATAAGTGGTCTTCTACTGCCCTCTGCTGGCCACTCTTCTTATTAATAGTCTTTTTTTGTATATAGACACTATAAAATCACTTAAATAACAATTACTAGTATAACACATTCATATTTTGTCAGAGTTTATCACTTCAATTGTTCTTATGCTTCATATAATTGCTATCAACGTGGTAAATCATGGTAAATAACGCCAGAAACATGGTAAATCATAGTAAAAAAGGTAAGTCATGCTAGAATCCTGGTAAATTATTCTAGAATGTGCTATATCATGGTAAATCATCATATAACATGGTATATCAAGGTAAACTATGGAAAATCATGTAAGATTCATGGTAAATCATACTGGAACATGGTAAATCATGAAAAATCACACTGAAATGTAGTATATCATGATAAATCATGCTTGCTACATAAAACTTAATGTCTTTTGATGCTTTTGTGCTTAACGGCCTTAAAGGCCTTAACTGCTTGAACACCGCTAAATGCTGCTTGCAGCTTTAATTATTATTATTATTATTATTATTATTTTCCCCTAAAACGCATCGTGCAGACCAAACCGTAAGTGCTGGAGCTCTGAAACTTTGTCAGATGGTAGTACAAAAATCGAGGAGAGGTTCAGAGAGTATGACCCCGATTGGCCTATAGGTGGCGCTACAGCAATCAATTGCGCGTAACTGCTCATAACTCCTAAACCGTAAGGCGTAGACTCAAGTGTCTTATATCATTGGAAAGCTGGACTCTTAACTTAAAAAACGTATATCTCCGATTTCATTTCCGCCATGATAGATTTTCCGCCATTTTGAATTTTGTTAAAAAACGACTTTTGCGAACTAGTCCCTGGTTTTTTGCCCGATCGGAACCAAACCAGTGTAGAAATGTTCTCTGGAGTCTGAATATCAATAATCATTGAAAAAAAGTTGAATTTTCGATTTCCGGTTGCTAGGGGGCGCAAAATGAACGTTGTGGGAGGAGCCTATTTTACTAAAATGGATATAACTCGAGAAGTAAATGAGATATCTTCACCAAACTCGGTCCACATATTTATGAGTTCAATTTGAGGTCACAGTAAAAAAACCGCGTCGATCTAACACTAGGTGGCGCTATAACATTAAAAAAACATAAAAGGGGGTGTGGCCACCTGACCGTTAGTCCGATTGACCTGAAAATTGGTATGCAGTGTCTTGGTCCAAGGCCCCATGTATGTGTAAAAGGATATTGGCGTATCTAAAAAAACATGGCCGCCATCGGCCAATAAAGTTTGAGCACCTGTGAGACGAGGTTAACGGAGGCCAATCGGAACGAAACTCAATGGGCATGTTCGACTCATGGCCCAAGAGGTCTGTAAGAGTTTTGAAAGAAATCGGCCACTAGTTGGCGCTAACGAGTTTTACGGCTCTGTAATCACGTGGTGTTGCACATATCCCCACAAAATGCATATCATTTGATAGATCTCCTCATGATGAACAACTTTGCCTCTAGAACCATTGCTGTCAATCAAATCGTTCATTAAATATTCACGAATATGTTAAAAACCTACTTTTGCGAACTAGTCCCTGGTTTTTCGCCCGATCGGAACCAGACCAGTCTAGGACAATTCTCTGGACTCTCTAGATCAATAATCATTGAAAAAAAGTTGAACTTTGCCCTTTGATTCAGTGTAACAGGGTCATTTAGAAGAAGGGGCGTGTCAAAACACACTCAAAAGCCTATAAATCCTAAATAAAAACTCAGAACTTCACAAAAATTAATGAGCATATGTGACACAACATCATTAACAAGCATGCAAAGTTTTATGGAGATCGGACAATAGGTGGCGCTATAACAGTTGAAAAGGTTTAAAACCATGTATTTCCTATGGTAAATTGCCTGTATTGGCTGTAAATGGTGTGTTCCATCTATGATCATATAATATTTATATCACAATGTTCAAAATCAGTTCAGTACAATTCTCTGGACTCTCTAGATAAATAATCATCAGAAAAGTTATAACTTCTTCATTTGGATGGCTATAATAGGGTCACTTCAATATGAAGCCTTTACCAAGAAAGCCTATATCTCTTCAATGAATGCTCAGATCTTCTTAAAAACAAGTCAGAACATGTGACTCTAAATAAGATAAGAAATAATGCATCTATAACAGTTAAAAAGGTTAAAGTTATAACATAATGGCATATTAAGCCAATAAGTGGTATTCTACTGCCCCCTGCTGTTTAAAATAGTCATTTTGTCAAGCTACTAACTACTAATATTCTATAATTCTTATTTAGAGTTTATCAAATCACTATTTTAACATTTACACTCACATTTTGTCAAAATTCATCTATTGAAGTATTACTATTGACCATTGTGTCACGGACAAATGTTAATCCTGAATGAGACACAGTTCAGATCACTTTATCTACAACAGAATGTGTGTGTGTAGTCCCATGTTTCTGAATAAATCCTGAATAATCTGATTAATAGCTTGCAAAGACATATTTTAATGGTCTATAAGCATTTCATATATTTTCATAATGACTTGTGTGTGTGTCTAGATATGAGTCACAAAAGCACCTGTGAAAACACTTTATTGATAAGTATAATGGCCAGCAAAGGGCAGTAGAAGACCACTTATTGGCTCACTCTCATTTTGACAGACTTGATTTTCACCAGTATATCATGGTAAATCATGCTAGCAATGTGACGAATCATAGTAAATCATGCTACAATCCTGATAAATCATTCTAGAATGTGGTTATCATGGTCAATCATCCTATAACATGGTAAATCAAGGTAAACTAAGATAAATCATGCTATAAACATATTAAATCATACTAGAATGTGTTCAGTTGTGGTAAATAATGCTAGAACAGGGTAAATCATGGTGAATCATACTAGAACTTGGTATACCATGGTAAACTTTGGTAAATCATGCTAGATTCATGGTAAATCATGAAAATCACACTGAAATGGGGTATATCATGGTAAATCATGCTAAAATTGCCTGTATTGGCTGTAAATGGTATTTTCCATCTATTATGTCAGTGTTTATATGTATGCTAAATAACACTTAATGTCTTTTGGTGCTTTTGTGCTTTACGGCCGTAAAGGCTTTAACTGCTTGAACACCGCTAAATGCTGCTTGCAGCTTTAATTATTACTATTATTGTTATCTAAAAACACACACACACAAACACACACACACATATATATATATAAACAATGTGTGTTTGGGTCAAACAAGAGTTTAGATAAGGTTTCATAGTATTACATAACTGCAAATTTAAGTTATATACTTAGCTACTGTGACTTTTCACAAAACAACCCGTCCCGAACCCGAAGACTCGAGACTCGCGAAAGATTGACTAATAATTTCAGTCGTGACTTCATGTACCTTATGCGATGTTGCGCGCATTCGCGGTCCACACAATATGAACGAATCACTCTCTGAGACAACTCGGTAGTCCCGAGTCATATTAATGATTCTTTCAAAATGAACGAATCGTTCATTAACGACACATCACTATTGCGTATCCTGTGCGCTTTCGTCATTGGCGGAGCAGTCGGTCAATCCCACCTTTCTAGTAAATACGACTTGTGATTGGACTGTATGTCAGCAGACAGCAAAGCATTGGCCAAGAGCAGAAGGCCCTCCCTCCAGGCTTTCTTTTAAGTTGCGAGGTTGCAAAGCTTTATTTTCGCTCAGTCTGAGTTTCAGAGTTTCAGAGCAGAGAGCGTGACAACGCTGCCACAAATCACGTGAGTCGCAAGCTCGCAACTGTGTGGGTGTATCTCCGCAAAGTGGGTGTTGTAAACTCAGCTCTGAAAAAATAGTCTGCAATAGGAGTGCAAATGTAATGTAATGTGATAAGTTTCGCTTTTTCAAACCTCAGTTTTCAGAGTTTCAAAACTTTTTTTCACCTATTCGCACACCAGTTTTCAGATCACCATTTACAAGGTTTCAAATCTGGAAAACAAACTAAACACTGGGAGAACAGTGACAAATTCGAAACTCTGAAAAAATTATTGCGCAACACCGTAAAAAAGAGTGTTGCACTTCTGAAGAAGGAAAACTCATAAACAAAATTATGTTTGCAGAGATTTACATTTTTTTATCACTTTGCAAGCCTGCAAAACTCTGTTTTCAGAGTTTCAAAACTTTTTTTCACACATTCGCACACCAGTTTTCAGATCACCATTTACAAGGTGTCAAACCTGGAAAACAAACTAATACAGTGGGAGAACACTGACAAATTTGAAACTCTGAAAAATTGTTTGCGCAACATTGTAAAAAAAATTTTGCAGTTCTGAAGAAGGAAATCTCAAAAACAACATAATGTTTACAGAGATATTTTTATTTTTTAACATTTTGCAAGCTTGCAAATCTTATGTTTCGATCTTGCAAAACTTTTTTTGTAAGATTTTGAGTTTTCGAACACTTAGTTTCAACCTTTCAGAACTTTATTTTCAGTTTTGAATCATGGCAGGATTTTAATCCCATAGAAACGCAACGTACCATTTTTTTCTAGGTTAAAATGCTTTCTAGTTTCCCAGCTTAACATTTAAAGGCACCATGCCATTGTAGTTTGATTCCCAGAGTAAGCACTGTAGCTCTGAAGTTCTATCAAAACATTGCATTGTCTGAGCATCCCTATGGAAGCAAATTTCAGCCTCAGTGTACTTAAAACTTTTATGTTGCTCACTTATTTTTAGTAATAGTGACTATGTATATATATATATATATATATAAAGCACACCAGAAAACAGACCGCGACAGCTTCTGTTGCCTTCAGCAAGCGATCTGTGTATTCTGTCCTTGTCATATTTATTGTTGTCTGTCAAGTTGCAATATATATATATATATATATATATATATATATTATGGCAAAAGAGAGCAAGCAGCTTTTGTGTTGTTCCCTGCCCACGTTATATCACGGGTGGGGACACACACATCAGCTTTTTGTTACTATTTGGGAGTGGAGCATGCCATGAGGACGCTCCTCTCCCGCCGGGCGTTCTTCGAGGAGGACGGTTCGGTTCGCGCTCCCCGCGCGGGTCCCGCTGTTGCCGATGCACGGCGGCGACTCGCATTTTGGGGTTCGCAAACGGATCTGTCAGCGGGGGTTGGGACGGGCCCCGGGCCCCGCCCTGTCTCAGCTTTCACCTGCCAGATCCAGTGCTGGCGATTTCCAGTTCCGAGGAATTGGTATCGTTAGTGTTTTGTTTAGAAAAAGAGAACAAAACAAATAAAGATATTAAGAAAAAGGCAGATGTTTGAGTTTTCAATAAATGAATAAATAAGTCAGCTCATAACTCTGTTGAATAAAGAGGAGCTTTAAAAGGAGGTTTATCTAGTGCTGTTGCTAGTTAAATATTTTCTGGCCAGCTGAACATTATGAGAGTGAAAATAAAAAGAGTTTATTAGATGAAATAAATCAAAAAACAGAAAAACTCTGTATCTCAGCCTCCTCGTCGGGGACTGACGTTTTTTCCCTATCTCCACACCACACTGAGGTGTCGAGATTGTGGAATAGTCGGTTTCTATTTTATGTGTTTAATGCCCAACGTCTAACTATAGTAATGCTATGGGTATTAAGTATCATGGTATGACAGTGCCTCGGGTTAAAGAGACGCTTGCTAGCTTTCTCTCTCCCGAGTCGGCGTCATCATTTTCAACCCCGACGTTACCCACCAGCCATCTAAATAAAAAATTTTATTAGGCAACGCTGGTGGGTAAATTATAAAGACATGGATGAATGTGAGGTTGTCAGCACTGACGCTATTCGAGAATTGCGTCGTGCAAAAACAGATAAACTATACTGGGGAGGGACGGTTTCGAGAAATCGTTTCTCCTCTGCGTCCTCTGGGTGGCGACTCTCTGAGGAGGGTCGCAGCACGGCCAGTTCGGTTGTTTTCCTGCTGGTGGCCACGGAGTGATATATTTATATATATATTTATATATATATATATATATATATATATATATATATATATACGTTTTTCTGATTTAAAAATAAAGAAAAATAAGATAAAATTATGTCTGTTCTTCTGGACGCTCCGCTTTCCAAAAAAAAAAAAAACTAAGAATAAACCGTTCAGCGGCGTTCCAGAGGTTTCTTCCTCACCAATCTAATGTTCCTGAGACTGCTGGGCGGAGCAGTCTCAGTCTACTAAGCTCCTCGCAGCACAGAGTGCAAGAACGAGCATCGCCATTTGGGCTCCTCCACAATCGAAGGGGACTTGGGTGGCGGTAGCAGTCTAGCCAGTTAGAGATATGCAAGATCTGAGGACTATTTTATCTCTAAAAAAGCTTGGACAATAGGAAGCGCTGACGCCGAGGCTATCAGGCTTCTAAAGGGTGGTCCCCTCCGGGGTAGGGATGGTTTTGAGAAAATCGTTTCTCCTCGGCGCCCTCTGGGGTGCGACTCTCTGAGGAGGGTCGCAGCGCTGCCAGTTCGGTTTTCCTGCCGGTTCGCCGTTCAGGACACCAAGGTGTCAGTGTCCCCAAACGATCCTCCGAGGGGGGTCGTAGAGCAGTCAGTTCGGTTTCCCTGCCGGTTCGCCGTATCAGGGTGCCGAGGTGCCTGCTTTTTCCAATGATCCTCCGAAGAGGGTCGTTGGAACTAAGTTATTTAAAGGGAGGCAAGATCTGAGGACTGTCGTCATCTCTAATAAAGCTTCCGAGGGCTCCTCCGGGGCAGGGACGGTTTTGAGAAATCGTTTCTCCTCGGCGCCCTCTGGGGTGCGACTCTCTGAGGAGGGTCGCAGCGCTGCCAGTTCGGTTGTTCCCTGCCGGTTCGCCGTTCAGGGCACCGAGGTGTCAGCGTCCCCATACGATCCTCCGAGGAGGGTCGTAGAACGGTCAGTTCGGTTGTTCCCTGCCGGTTCGCCGCTTCAGGGCACCGTAGTGACTGTTCAACCAAATCCAGAGGCCAGTCTTGAGAGACTGGTTCCCCTAGTAGAATTTCTGGCAGCGTGGAAACTACTGCCACATATTTCTCGGTGGGTCCTGCACACTATAGAAAAGGGTTCAGAATTCGGTTCTTGTCCGCCCAGATTTCAAGGGGTCCTCCCCACTGTGGTGGACCCCGAGCAGGCTTTGGTTATGGAGCAGGAAGTACTGACACTTCTGCAAAAGGAGCTGTAGAAGGGGTTCCTCCTCCCGGCAGACAGTCAGGGTTTTACTGCCATTACTTCATTGTTCCGAAAGAGGATGAGGGGTTGCGTCCTACTCTAGACCTGCGTCAATTAAACAGCAGGTTTCAGAATCTTAAGTTCAAAGTATGCTTACGCTAAATATGATTGTGTCACAGATTCAGTCCGAGGACTGGTTTGTCACAATAGACTTAAAGGACGCTTACTTATCTATCCATCCTCATCACAGGAGGTTCCTGAGGTTTGCTTTCAGGGGCGAAGCATACCAGTATCGGGTTCTTCCATTCGGCCTAGGTTATCACCCCACACCTTTTACAATATGCGTGGATGCAGCTCTGGCTCCTCTGAGATTCCAGGGCATTCACGTATTAAATTATATCGACGATTGGTTAATTTTAGCTCAGTCCGAGCTTTTGGCAGTTCAACATCGAGATGTCGTTCTGTCCCACATAAGGAGGTTGGGGTTGCGGCTCAACACCAAAAAGAGTGTACTCCTCCCAGCTCAGAGGACCACTTTTTAGGTGTATTATGGGATTCGACAACAATGCAAGCACGTCTGTCTCCTGCACGTATTTCTGCGATTTCTCACAGCCGTAAAGAATGTAAAACTAGGTCAGTCACTCACTGCAAACAGTCTCTGAGACTGTTGGGGCTCATGGTAGTTGCGTCTAACGTAGTTACTTTTGGCCTTCTGTACATGAGACCCCTGCAGTGGTGGCTCAGGACCAAGGGGTTTTCTCCGAGGGGAAATCCGTTTTCGCATGATCAAGGTCACGCGGGTATGCCTTCGTGCCTCGGTCATGTGGAAGAAACCTTGGTTCCTCGCCCAGGGCCCAGTGCTGGGTGCTTTTGTCGACGCGTCACGCTATCGACGGATGCTTCCCTCACAGGATGGGGGGCGGTCATGAGTGGCCGCTCGGTGAAAGGTCTTTGGCTGGGGCTCATGGCAGTTGCGTCTAACGTAGTTACTTTTGGCCTTCTGTACATGAGACCCCTGCAGTGGTGGCTCGGGACCAAGGGGTTTTCTCCGAGGGGAAATCCGTTTTCGCATGATCAAGGTCACGCGGCTATGCCTTCGTGCCTCGTTCATGTGGAAGAACCTTGGTTCCTCGCCCAGGCCCAGTGTTGGGGGCTTCTTGTCGACGCATAATGCTATCGACGGATGTTTCCCTCACAAGTCGGGGACAATCATGAGTGGTTGGTCGGCGAAGGGTCCGGACAACACACTGATGGTCTCTTATATAAGAGCAGATATCCTGTTGAGGCAGGGGCTGTGGCCCGGGGAATGGAGACTTCACCCCGAGGTGGTGGAGCTTCTTAGGGAGAACTTCGGTGAAACTACAAGTCGACCTTTCGCATCGCTTGTACAATGCATTGCCCTTGTGGTTCTCCCTCACGCATCCAGCTCCGCTTGGACTGGATGTAATGTAATAGGTGTGGTTGCCGCTACACCTATACGCTTATCCCGATATCTTTGCTCCTGGGAGCTCTGGAGTTGTGGATACTGTGGGCTCGGCCTCTGAGGGGGCCCAGCTCACAGATTCAGGTTTCTCGGCAGAGGTCGTGGAGACCATACTCCAGTCTAGAGCTCCCTCCACGAGAAGACTAATATGCTGTTCTCTGCCTGGTGCAGAGAATAAGGCATTCTCTGAATCTCGTTTCTGCCCTGTTGGTACAGTACTTGATTTCTGTAATGAATGTTTCTTTGCTGGGCTATCTCTGAGGAGAGATCCTTAATTTCGTCTTCTCCGTGGTACATGAGGCTGAGGCCTGCACGTACTTGGATTTGCACCTGGTTGGTGGTAGTATTTCTTCACCCCAGATCGGGTTGTATTTCTAGGTCCCTACTAAATGTGCGGGTCATTTGTGCTCCAGGCCTTCTGTCCTCCACCTTTAATACCCCAGATCAGGAAAATCTTAAATCTGTTATGCCCTGTCCGGGCTTTGGATGCTTAGGTCCACAGAGCTGCTCAGTGGCGTTTATCAGAACAATTATTTGTCTGCTTCGGGTAACCTAAGATAGGTTGCCCTGCATCTAAAAAGATAATGAGCAAGTGGGTAGTTGAGGCTATCTCACTTGCTTATGAAGCGCCGGACAGCGTTCACCTGTGGCTGTTCAGGCCCATTCTACAAGGAGTATGGCTGCCTCTAGGCTTTAATTTCGGGTGTTTCCCTTCAGGATATTTGTAATGCGGCAGGCTGGTCCTCACCTCATACATTTGTCAGATTTTATGACCTACACCTCTCCACTCCCGGGGCTAGGTTGCTTGCTTCTAGTGTGCGCAAGGACTTCACACAGAACGGGCATTTGTCTTATGGCATAGTGGGTATGGGGTTCCCACCGCGTCTCAACGCAGCTCCAGTTCCCTTGAAAGGGAACGTTTCAGGTTACGTATGTAACCCTGGTTCCCCGAGAGGGAACGAGACGCTGCGTTCTCCTGCATACTTCCTGCATGCCCTGATCGACTTGCTTCAGGCTTTTTCAGAAGCTGTCGCGGTCTGTTTTCTGGTGTGCTTTATAGCTTCCTGGTCTATGACGTCACCGCCTATGACGTCTTGCTCTTCCATTGGACTGATTATACACGTGCTTCACGACGCAATCACGCAGAGCGTTCCCACCGAGTCTGAACGCAGCGTCTCGTTCCCTCTCAGGGAACCAGGGTTACATACGTAACCTGAGACGTTTCTATGGGGTACAATATACTATGCATTTCTTTGAACCTCACATCATCTAATAAAGCACCTCAGTAAATAATGGACCTGACTTCCATGGCTTGTTTGCAGCCAATGTGTAAAGAATTGGATCATTTATATTCATTATAAAGTAATTTGCATGCACATGCTGTGTAAACAAACAGTCAGGTAGGGTGTAACACCATGTAAATGGTAGTGTTATCTGTTATCAGTCTACTTGATTTGTTATTTTGGTCTATATTCATTGATTCTTTTAACTGAGAAATTAAATCAGATAAAGCAAAAACTATGTGAGAAACTATGAAAAATATGTAGCGGCAGCCATATGAGGTGACATTATGATGCGAGCTTCATAAGCCAGGCTATTTATAAACGCTGTGGCTGGGATGTTGTTATAGCCCTTCCAGCGGAGTATGTTGCACGTAACCTCATACTAGCTGGAGCGCTCAGGTGATTGTCAGTGTAATGGATTAAGCATGGAGTTATGGTTCACTTACAGACATATGCAATACCACAGTCCCACAGATCTTAGCTGTCATAAAGCTGATGCATGTTTGCTTGTCTGTGAATGTGATTCTATATTTTTCTCTCTGCTCTTCAACATCCACTACTACAGCATGTGGCCAGCCACTGATATTTTGAATTCTTCAGAAGGAATGTATTGTTGGACTTCATTGTGATAAAAATTTCCTGGTCTTGTCGACATGAAGACATCGCCAGAGTCCATGAGAAAAACTGTATTGCTCAAATGTGCTCTTTACCCAGGAAACTGTAAAACCAACCAAGAATAAAACACAAACTAGGGTTAGGCAGTAATACGTAATAAGGTATACGGCAGGGTCTTAAAATAGCAATGGTATTATTTTCAATACCGTCATTTTTTATTTTATTTTTTTTATTTATTTAAAACCATGCTTGTTTCTGCTCAATGATACGTCGTCTTTAAAGCTAATTATTAACAATAGGCGTCTTCTTTTGGCTGGTTTGACAGCCGCCAAAAAAATTATAGTTTGTCACTGGAAACCACCACATACATTGTTAATGAGTAAATGGCTTTCTTCTTACCGGGAAATTGCTCAATTTCTACAGCACGTTTACATTATGACAAACCCGCTAATATTGACTGTTGGTCAGAGCTACTAGAGAAAATAAATGAAATGATGTAGATAAGGTCAGAGTTTTTTTGTTGTTTTTGGAATTTGCATCTAATGTACACAATAAGTAATGTTCAGTTCTGCTCTGTGATTATTATTTGGAATATTGTATTGACCTTTGTGGATTCTATAATATGAAGGAAGAAGTCAGGTTTGCGCCTGATATTTTCACTGTCCAATGTCCTGCTCTGAGTTCTATGATGTTATGCGGATCTCTGTGGATATCATAATGATGGAGGAAGGATGGTCGGGTGGCAATGGGAAAGGGTTGAGAGGTGTATGTGTGTGTGTAAGGGTTTTTTTCTTTTCTTTTCTTTTCTGTTCAATACCTTGAGCGAATCTAGTTAAGGGCTGGAGGGTGGGTTTGGGCTGGGTAGGATATGGGGAGGAGAAGAGAAACTGGCATCAGAATAAGCAACATTTTGTGCCTCTGTTATATTTTGATATGTTTCCTCTCCAATGTGTAAATAATGATTGTAAGAAAATAAATAAATAATTGATCACAAAAAAAATGCAATGCACTTGTATAGGAGACAAGGATTAAATATTAAATATAATTTATTTAATGCCTAAAAATGGTTATGTGTGGTTGTCATCACGTGACAGTGTGGAGGAGAAGGGGGGGGGGGGGGTGGCAAGTTGCGCACCGAGTGACCTGGCCTCGAAGAAGAACACGACTTCTGCAGTTTGGCAGTATTTCAGGTTCCAACCTAATGAGAAGGTTGAGGCAGTAAATACTGATGAGACAATTTGTAAATTGTGCGATAAAAACGTGACCGCGAGAGATGGAAACACCTCTAACATAAGGTCGCATCTCTGAAACAACCACACACTCACTGCTGCGAAGATTCATTTGGCCCCGAGTTCAGTTTCAACGCCTCCCGCTGATACCGATGCAGGAGGGCGCGGAGGTTGACCAACTACGATTTGTTTCCATAGCAGCATGATCAGACTTTTTTACACCATATATTGTAGAATTAAAACACTTTACCCAAATGTCAAAAAATGTACTCGAATCAATGAACAACATTAATAAAGCCCCAGTCTTACAGATCATTAACTAAAAAAAGTTGTTTTAGGGTTTAGTCACCCTTTAAAGTACAAATTCTGGAAGAATTATTTTAATCTCTTCTTGAATCACCTTTGTGTATTTAGATAAAAATAACACAGTGAGTGATGTAATGACACCGGTGCTATATATTACATGATAAATTACAATGTGTGCTATAGAGACCAATTTAATGAGATCGGGTTGGAAAGTTTGACCTGTTTTGGCGGCAAGACAAGTCACAGAATTTGCATCTGTACATTGTCCTACAGTTTCACAGACAAGGCTTAAGCTCCTCCCAGACTAAAATGTGCACACCGTCAACGTTTTCGCTGATTCACGTTTTTGAAGTTTAAGCGGAGAAGATAGGGTTTTTCAAAAAATGTCAACGCTTGCATTTTCAAGGTCTGCGTTCTCGAGCCACCAGGCACTTTTGTGTTAAGGGTTTTCTGTTAGAATGGTGTCGTGTAAGCGGCCCCTAAGTTATTAACAAAGGATCTTTGCAATGGAAGTGAATCAATCAAAACTAACTTTAGCTGGACAATAACTTTATTCTAGAGCTGCTCTAAAGCCAAAACAATCTCTGTTACTTTAATGTCCTATTATCACTGTAAAGCTGCTTTGAAACAATCTATATTGTTAAAGCGCTATATAAATAAAGTTTCTTGACTTGACTAGAACATATTTTTGTAGCGGTCGTGAAGTAATTACTAATTCAAAATAAATACCTACTCAACATTATGCAATTTCGGACAAGGCCATGGAATGATAGGGTGTTCAATTATCATAGATGATGATTTCAGATGGTTTCTGAAAGCGTGCTGCAGACTGCTAACAGCAACACTACCGGTATCTGAATGTTGAGCCGCAGCTCATTGGCCGCTGATGCAACGGCAACCAATCAGCTGCGCTATGTAGATAACGATGTGATCGCTACCAAATTGAGTTAAGGACCTACAGTATCAGTTTCGCTAATCAACTAAATATCCAATAATAATATCCAATTCTATAGCATGTATAGAATGTATACGTTTGAAACTGTCACAGACAGCAAAATATCATTGCTGCAAGCTGGGCAATATGGATACAGTTATTGCTGCCTATTTCATTTCGCAGTGAAGCTGTTACACAAATCTGTTTCAAAGAATGATTAGTCACATCACATTTATGGCTCAGCTGGCTCAAAAAAGTCTGGAACTGATTGCCCATGAGCAAAGATGGCATCATCATGCACTACCCAAACTACTGCCATTGAGATGAATGTTGTAATAAGCCTTGAGCAACTGCTTCGTTGGACATCCCAAAACCCTCTTACTTTCCAACCCCTTCTCTACAACCACCTGACTCCATTCTGGTACATAACACTTACTTTTCACAATTCAATCAGTTCTTTATTAACAACATCAAGTCCTGTGTAATGATTTTACTTTATAACCTCACACATGGCTCCTGCTATGTAGTGGTTTCACACGTGGCACCAAATTAATATTGTGAGCTTTGGTCATGTCACTTAAGGTGAGTGTGAGAACGTTAGATGGCATCTTACTCCTCCTACCTCGGGGCTCCAGCTAAGGAATTTCACCTTAACAGTGAAATAACTATCAAAGATTATTGTTGACTAAATGAAACTAATTAGGGAGTTTGTCATCTGACCAATCTAAAGGATTTGTGAGATATCATTAACTTGTAGAGCCTATTCTGCATTATCAACACAAGGAAGATAAACAAGAGTAATAACACCCTAAATGATAAATGAATAACTTGCATAAGATAAATGAAATACAAGTAATTCAATTGGGTCTGGCTTTGGCAGAGTTATCTTATGGATAGATAAATTGTTGTTACTTTGTAACTAATAAGGTGAAGAACCTTATTATCAGAATCAGAATCAGAAAGAGCTTTATTGCCAAGTGTGCTTGCACACACAAGGAATTTGTTTTGGTACTGAGGCTTCCAGTGGACATATACAAATACTAATACAACAAGAAACATAATACTAAAAATTCTAAGAAAAAAAATATATATATGAGAATAAAAGTATCACAGTTGGGTTTAGTCAGAATAGACGTTTTCAGATTTACAGATTATGAACATATATTACAGTGTTGTGAATATTATGAATAAATAAATCTACATATAAGTATCACCTGAGTTGTAGGGTATTGCACTAAACAGTGGGAGTATTGCACTTAAGGCATATGCCTTGGGAGGAGTGTTAACTGTTCAGGAGGGAAATGGCCTGTGGGAAGAAACTGTTCCTGTGCCGAGATGTTCTTGTGGCCAGTGATCTGAGTCGCCGTCTTGACGGTAACAGTTCAAACAGGAGGTGTCCAGGGTGAGTGGAGACTGTGATGATTTTACCTGCTCTCTTCCTCACTCTGGAAGAGTACAGGTCCTGGAGGTTTGGCAGGGGGGCACCAATAATCCTCTCCGCAGTCCGGACTGTCCGTTGTAGTCTCCTGATGTCTGATTTGGTAGCTGAACCAAACCAGACAGTGATGGAAGTGCATAAGACTGACTCAATGACGGCTGAGTAGAACTGAATCAGCAGCTCCTGTGGCAAGTTGAACTTCCTCAGCTGGCGAAGGAAGTACAGTCTCTGCTGGGCCTTTTTCACAGTGGACTCAATGTGATTGTCCGACTTCAGGTCCTGAGAGATGATAGTGCCCAGGAACCTGAATGACTCCACCGCTTCCACAGTGCTGTTCGTGATGGTGAGTGGGGGGAGTGCTGGGCTGTTCCTCCTGAAGTCCACGATCATCTCCACTGTTTTGAGCGTGTTCAGCTCAAGGTTGTTGTAACTGCACCAGACAGCCAGCTGTTCAACCTCCAGTCTGTAAGCAGACTCGTCACCATTCCGGATGAGACCGATGACAGTGGTGTCATCGGCAAATTTCAGGAGCTTGACAGAGGGGTCTTTAGAAGTGCAGTCATTAGTGTACAGGGAGAAGAGCAGTGGGGAGAGAACGCACCCTTGAGGGGCGCCAGTGCTGGTGGTGAGAGTCCTGGATGTGTGTTTCCCCAGTCTCACTCGCTGCTGCCGGTCCGTCAGGAAGCTGGAGATCCACTGACAGATCGAGGATGGTATGGAGAGCTTTGTCAGTTTGGCTGTGAGAAGATCAGGCATGATGGTATTGAAGGCTGAACTGAAGTCCACAAAGAGGATCCTTGCATAAGTCCCAGGTCTGTCGAGATGTTGCAGGATATAATGCAGTCCCATGTTGACTGCATCATCCACAGACCTGTTTGCTCTGTAAGCAAACTGAAAGGGATCCAGCAGGGGTCCAGTGATGTCCTTCAGGTGGGCCAACACCAGTCTTTCAAACGACTCAATGACCACAGACGTGACAGCGACAGGTCTGTAGTCATTAAGTCCAGTGATTTTGGGTTTTTTGGGGACCGGAATGATAGTAGAGCGTCTGAAGCAGCAGGGAACTTCACACTGCTCCAATGATCTATTGAAGATCTGTGCGAAGACCGGGGCCAGTTGGTCAGTGCAGGCTTTTAAACAAGCAGATGAGATGCCGTCTGGGCCTGAGGCTTTCCTAGTCTTCTGTTTTTTGAAGACTCGGCTCACATCCTCCACACAGACCTTAAGCTCAGGTTGGATGGCAGGAGGGGGGAGTGGGAGTGCAGGAGGTGATGGTGAATGTGTGAAGTGCAGGTTAGAGCCGGTGTGTGGTGTGAATGAGGGCTTTTCAAACCTGCAATAAAATGAATTTAAATTGTCAGCCAGGTGTTGATTGTCCACAGATCGTGGGGATGGTGACTTGTAGTTGGTGATGTTCCTCAGGCCATTCCAGACTGATAATGGGTCGTTGGATGAAAACTGTTTTTTTCAGTTTTTCAGAGTAGCTTCTTTTAGCAACTCTGATCTCCTTTGTCAGTCTGTTTCTGGCCTGGTTATACAAGATTTTATCCCCACTTCTGTAAGCATCCTCTTTGGCATGACGAAGGTGTTTGAGTTTCCCAGTAAACCATGGGTTATCATTAGTGAATGATAAGAATGTCCTGGTAGGAATGCATGTATCCTCACAGAAACTTATATATGATGTTACAGTATCTGTGAGCTCATCCAGATCTGTGGTAGCAGCTTCAAAAACAGTCCAATCAGTGCAATCAAAGCAGGCCTGTAGATCCTGCTCTGGTTCATTGGTCCATCTTTTAACAGTCCTTAACACAGGTTTAGCTGATTTCAGTTTCTGCCTGTAGGTCGGAATAAGATGAACCAAACAGTGATCAGAGAGCCCTAAAGCTGCTCGTGAAACGGAGTGATACGCATTCCTTATTGTGGTGTAACAGTGGTCCAGTATATTACTGTCTCTGGTGGGACATGTAACGTGCTGTCTGTATTTTGGTAGTTCACGGGAAAGATTTGCTTTGTTAAAATCCCCAATAATTATTAGAAGAGAGTCCGGGTGCCTTTGTTCCGTTTCAGATATTTGTTCAGCCAGCCGTTGTAGCGCCGCGCTCACGCACGCGTCTGGAGGGATGTAAACATTCACGAGAATGAAAGAGGAAAACTCCCGTGGCGAGTAGAAAGGTTTGCAATTAATGGAATGGGTCTCTAAGTTAGGAGAGCATATCTTGTTCAGTGTTGTTATATCTGAACACCAATTTTCGTTAATGTAGAAACACAATCCACCGCCTCCCGTTTTCCCCGTTAGCTCTGCGATGCGATCCGCTCGGAACAGCTGGAAGCCCGGCAGATGTATTGCGTTGTCCGGTATGGCTTCACTCAGCCAGGTTTCAGTGAAGCACAGAGCAGCAGAGTTAGAAAAATCCTTGTTTATTCTTGTGAGGAGAATTAGTTCGTCCATTTTGTTAGGAAGGGATCGGAGGTTCGCAAGATGAATGCTGGGGAGTGCAGTGCGCAGGCCGCGCTCGCGGAGTTTAACCAGCGCGCCAGCACGCTTCCCGCGTTTGCGTCTGACCGCGCGTTCGAACAACAACGCTGCACCTCCGACGAGGATGTCCAGCAAAACGTCTGAATAATCAAAAACTGTATAGTTTTCTGGTGTGTGTTTCCTAATGTTCAGTAGTTCCTTTTTTGTGAAACTGATATGAAAATAATGACTAAACACAGGACAAGCGAACAAAAACAACACAATAGCTGGAGAGCTCCACACAGAGGCAGCCGTCTGCGGCGCCATCTTGGTACAATTTTACCAAGATGGTATAATTTTACAATTATACAACAAACATATTATATTACAGCTAATGTAAATTAGAAAATCATATGCTGATAATATACAACAATGCCAAGGTCTCTGGAAAGAGGTTTGGTAAAGTGGAATTTATGATCCATGTGGTCGAATGACATCTGATGGCGGTGACGTCTTCCACTGGTTGTGCAGGGAAACAATGCAGTAGGGAAAGGAGCTGGAATCTGTTTGAACAGCCTTGAATATGACGCTCTGTTCTCAGGAAATAACTCAGGATCTAGTCGCAAATGCAGAAAAGTCAGTTTATTTATGAACAGGGAATAGTCAAGCAAGATGGTCAGAATCGTGGGTAAAAGATGGTGAATGGCAGGCCTTGGCAGCGAAGAGACTGCAACGGGCTGAGCGTCGTCTGCTGGTTGATAGTCCAAAGAGAAATCCAGTGAAGTGACGCGGAGATAATCCTATCCGCTTCTCTATTCCAGTGCTGTGATTGGCTGCTGGCATCAGAGAGGACACACACAGTGTGGCCCGTACTTCTTTTCCCCTGTGGAATGCATTTGCATAAAGCACACTGTTAGAAGACTTGCATTTCTCACTTTCCAATACCACCACCAGAATAACTTTGGCAATGTTCCAAACAAATAGAGTCCAAACAAGATAGAAAAAGGTGGAAAAGATTGAACTGTCATGCATGCATTCATTTGTACATTAACAACTGAATTTGTATAAGACATTGCTGTCACTGAGAATACCGACCAGTTGTGTTGACTTTAAGTATCAACTTATCTCAGATGTTTCTAATATCATTATTTCAGAGAAATAAAACAGAAACAAATCAGACAATGGTTGACATACAGTGAAAGTACAGAGCAGTGGTTCTCAATCTTTTTTCTCCACTGTCCAAACCAATGTTCAAAGGCCCGACATTACGAGTTCCTGTACATTAAATTTCAGGATTCCAAAAGTTTTAAGAGATTAATATTGTTTTGGTATCCCACTCTTTTTAAACCAATGAAATTTCATGAACAGTCATTCGTGATTTACTGGATAGGATTTTTTTTTTTTTACAAATATTTGTATTTAATCCCTTATTAAGCCATACTTGTTTATTTTATTACAAATTTTGATTCGCTTGGTTCCATCTGGTATTCGCTTAAGTATTTATTTCCATATAGCCTATAAAAAGATATACTAACTCACAGCATGTGCATTTAAGCAGCATTCGCATATTCTTGTGAATCTGTCACATTATCATGTGGAGACTGGATTGCCCATATGCAATGAAGCTATATGCACAAAACAAAATGTATAAAGATCATTCAATCATCCTTAATATCCCTGATTAAATGTATTGTGTCATAAGGTTAATTAGCCTGTATTTGCCTTCATTCTGGCTTCAATTAAATTTAAAACGTCCTAGCCAACAAAGACAATTAAACATGGCCATGTTCCATAGCCTTGCAAGTTTGAATTCATTACTTGAAATTGGCACAGCACTTAATGAGTACATGTGTATCTGTCTGCATCATTTAGACCCAAAAATTGATGCAAGTGCCATGCCAAGCGTGATGCAAACGTCCTGCCATCGCAGATTCATCGGTTGACCAAGCGTAGTAGATACAATCACAAAGTATCAAAGGCAGTCGACAGCAGTGTTGGGGATTAACTAACTGAAAGTAGTGATGTTACGAACTTTACTATATTTTTTTAGTAGCGCCCTGTAAATACGAGCACAACATATTATATTATATTCTACATGTCATGGATCTTTTTTTTCTATTACAATATTACAGTTGTTGTTGTTTTTTTACAATCGCTAGAACACATTTCTCAGTACTCAGGTCATTTTTTCAAAACTCTTTACACAGTGGTCACAACATTAGTCTAAGTGAACTAAACTGTGGGTTATCATTGCTTTGGCACAAAATGTATTCAATGATGGCATCTGTCAATTTACAATAATTCTTTTCTCACTCAGACACCAAGACCATACAGTAAATGATATGATTTCATAATTATATCTATTTATAAAAGCACATTGCGGTGTGGTAGGCTACTGTATGAGAAAAGACAAAAAGCATATAGTTGAAATACTAAGAATATGGAAGACCAAGAAAGAAATCGGTTAATTTTATTCAGGTGCGACAGAATTGTACGCAGGTGCACATTGCATGCAGTTGAACAGATAATAGATTAAAAGGGATAGCAAAGTAAAAGTAAAAGCACCTGCAATGATCTGCTGTTATTAGGTTTTCACAGGGTACAGATTAAGTGTGTCAGATAAAATACTTCTACAGCATTCTACTACTGCTACTGTATTGGGTTTCTTGGGAGGAGCTCGGGAAGGATGGAGTGAGGACAGTGAAGGACGAGTCATGGATGTTGACTGGCCAATGCAGTTAATTAACAAATTAATTGTTAATTATATTTATCACTGTGCAATACCCATAGAGGTCAACTTTTACCCCTTGTGTGTCAGTTAGAGGTTATATCTTTTCAGATATGCTCACTACTAAATCAACTAGTATAGAATGTGATAAACTCTGGTTGGTTTCTTTACATGTCAATCAAACAGTCTAAAAAAGTAGAATTAGCTGCTATGAGGACTTGACTTTATGCTGACTTTAAGCTGGCAACACATGACTGCATTTTATCTATGGCAGAGAAAAATTGATGATGACTATCTGTTGTTGGCCCTTTAATGTGGATTTATATCACTGTTCTTGGAAAAGAACTGACAAATGATTGAAGTCATTATTGAAAAATCTCCTGCTCCCTCGTACCGGCTTATTTAAGAGACGTTAGGGGTTGAGATTCAAAAAAATCCTACAGATACAACTCTCCCCAGTCTCATCATAAAATATGAATCTGTCTGGCTACTCTTAAAATCACCCAGCAAATTGCCAACCCAAATGGAATATTTGCACAAGGCTTTTCCTCCACCGACCACAGATAAGGGAGAAAGGAAAAGCCCACTCTTATATTCATGTTATGATTGTCTGCTATACCCATGATTGGATTTTATGGTTTTCAGTAAATAAATAATTGAATAATAATTGAAATATAACAAAATAATTGAAATATATATATATATATATATATATATATATATATATATATATATATATATATATATATATATATATATTTCAATTATTTTTAATATATATATTGGACATATATATATATATATATTGGACAGTACTGTCAATAATATTATATAGTAAATGTAATAAACATGTAATTTAGGTTCAAATGGTCTGACACTAGAAAAATTGAAAATTCTACAGAAACACTTGCACACTCAGTGTGATATGCTATACATTCCACATTGACTCACAAAAAACAAATCATCTCTGTTTTCTATCAAGTCAATTTTATTTGTGGCACTTTTTACATGCACATTGTTTCAAAGTATCTTATAGAAAATCATAAAGTTAATGTTTATAATATCTTAATATCTTAGTAGCTGTACTTAGCAAATGACAATTTAAACAATCCATCATTTGATATTTGCTATATGGTAGCCAATTTAGAGATTAAAGGGAACACAAATGTGTAACTGATCTAAATATCGACATTATCTTATCAGTATTTGTGAGCAAGATGCGGTTGTACATTTTTGTAATGAAGTCCACTGGAGGCAAGTTGCAGATAACCCATGTGCAGTTTATTCAGAATAACGTTATTCAGAAAAAAACCTGGACATGGACATGGAGCTTACCAGACAGTGGTTACACAAATAAAACTTGACAAAGACACATTGCAAACATGAGGGCTTAAATACACATGGACTAATGACAAGACAAGAGACAGACAAGGGAACACTTGGCAGGATCACATGACTATGACAGGGAATCACATGACAGACATGAAACATGACCAAAACGTTACAATTTTATGTTTGCATAGCTATGGAAATGTATAAATTTAACATAATGGCATCATTGAAAATATTAACCCTTATATACAACAACTTTAGAGAGTCTCTAAGTCTAGGAATCAAAGGATTAATAAGTATTTTAAATCTTGAATTCATTGGTTGATTTCACTGTATTAGTAATATTTTGTTGTATTGGATTTCCAAAGAGAGGTTGAAAACACCAAGACAGCTCATACGAAATTTCAACTTTGTCTCATCTGAATTTCATAAATAAATTATTAGTTAATAGTAATTTAGGCTTTAAAAGGGTCTAGGATAAAGATGTCCTCTCATTTACTGATAAATAATCTTAAACTTAACTTATTCAAATTCAAATGTAAATGAGTTCTAATGAATAAAAGTTAACACTATTGACTAGTTTCACAGACAAGGCTTAAGCCTAGTCTCAGACTAAAATGTTTAAGCTGTGTTAACTGAAAGCAACTTGCACAGACAAATCTTAAAATATGTCAATGCCATTGATGCACCCCAGTAATGGTTTTCTAAGGCACATTTTTAAAAGCTACTTACTGTCCTAATTGAACTAAGGCCTAATCCTGGCTAAACTAAGCCATGTCTGTGAAACTGGGTCTATGGCTCTGTTTCAAATCATCAACCCTTCATATGTTACGGAACACAGATTCGGAAACAGGGAAATGCAATCACAGGTTCCTTATTCGACAGCACAGATCGTGATGTTGGGAAACGGGTGAGTGAACAGGACAATGAGAGGTATTGTTGACTTGAGATGGATGGTAATGGAAAGTTTTTGTCTTACAGGTGCAGGGGATCACGGATGGCTGAAGCAGACGGAGCACACACCTCGCTGGATGGAACGGTAGGAGAGAACACACACGAAGGACCAGGGGACATGAATGGATCAGACTGGTGAAACTAGGAAAGGAATGACATAGGAGAAAAATCGCAGGAGTCAGGTAGATAGTCCAAACAACGTCTATAAACGAGACCAGAAGCTGAACTGCTGTGAGGTGTGTGCTTGAGTAGCAGAATTGTAGATGAGAGAGACCCAGTGCAATTACGTAGCTAGTAATTACGTGGAGGTGAGTGCCAGAAAGTATTATGGGGAATGTAGTGCAGATACAGTGCCTGGTGACAGAGCTGGTGACTGTGGCAACATACTACTACTATTACTTCACTTCGTCAAGGCTTCAATGAGCACTCTCCATTTCATTCGGTCCCTGGCAGCATGTTGGGCCTCTCCCCATGACAGATTAATCTGTTCCAGCTCTTGTGTCACAGTTCTGCGCCAGGTGGTTTTGGGCCTCTCGGGTTTTCTTTTGCCATCTAAGGGCGACTTTTGTGATGCTTTCCTGGTCCATCCTCAACCCATGTCCCAGCCATCTCAGGCGTCAGTTTGTAACCTCCTTGGTGATGCTCCAGCTTCACGTTTTCTTGTACAGTTCATTGTTGGAGATCTTATTAGGCCAAAATATCTGGCATATTCGTCGGAGGCATCCAATATGGAACACTTCCATTCTCCTCATTTCCAACCTTTCCTAGCCTTGCTTTAATATCTTTAGATGCCCTGCTGTCCTTACTGATGAGACTGCCAAGATAGGTGGAATTAGGGCTGTCATGATGTTAGATTTTTCACACCACGGATATTGTGGCCAAAGTAACTCACAATATCGATATATCGCGATATCTATAGAAACCATGGGGGAAAAAATGTCAAATCAGTCAAATTAATTTTTACTTATTTTATTTAATTTTTCTTTTTTTGCATTTTTACTTCTTGTGTTCTCAATATTTTAATGCAATTTTTTGTGAAGTAAGACAAGCATGTGAAGTATATCTGGTTTCAAACTGGAGCGAAACACTGTCTTAATGTTTCCTGAATAACTGAAAAGCTCTTAAACCTATTGTTGCGCCGGTGCAAGTCATGCAGATTTTAACAAAACAAAACAAATGCAAATACAAAAATACGAAAATAAGACGAGCAAAGAAAACAGAGTATTTAATCATCACGCTTTATTTAAAAATATGAAACCGAAACCCGCTGTTAACAGGTTAGTCACATTTCCCATTCCATGACTAGTAAAATAATCGCAATTTACTCTCTGTAAAATACACTATTTTACTAATCCGCAGGGTGATGGACACGGAGATGGGTAAAAAGGTTGATGGCTACACATTCTGCAGATTGGGTTTAAGGGGGTCGCACACCGGACGAGAAGCGTAGCTCTGCGCCACGCCGCGTGAAGCACACCGGACGCGCACTTTCTCAGTTCATGGCCAGCAATATTGTTCTGCTTAAGGACATTATGAAATTAAGATAATGTCTGTAGGCTACTATGATATGATTGTGCTGTACAATTAAATACAATAATTGCTAAGTCTGCAGTCTGAACACTTTACCTCAGTCAGAGCGCATCCGTTAACTGAATGAATTGAGAATCTCACCTGAAAATCCGAGCCATTGCTGGGCGCCGCGGACAGACGCTGAATGTTGCCGTCGGTGTGTGTGTGTCTTTCTTTTACTGTCTATGGTGTGTGTAACTCCTAGAAAATAATGTGTTCGAATTTTAAAGAATTCTCTGCGCTTGTCGTCTGGTGTGCGACCCCCTTTAATGTGTTGTTTTCTTTGTAGTCGAAGAACTCCCATACTGGCAAACTTACTTTCTCTCGCTCAGACAACATTCTTCTCAGAGTGGCTGCGCGGGCGCGCGCTGCGTCTTCTTCTTATTTGATAGATGCGAGTGCAATACTGCCATCTCAACTGGCGCTGGAGTATACGTGTCATGTTATCATAAAAGTCCTATTCATTTTAAACATTGCGGTTATCGCCAATACCGGTATATTGTCACACTCTAAATTAACACGATGTCGATATTTCAAGCTTTGAATATCACGATTATCGTTAATACCGGTATATTGCGACACCCCTAGGTGGAATCTTCCACAAACTCAAGTGGTTCCCCATTAAAAAAGGATGGGTGCTGTGGTGATGGAGTTGACACACATCACTTGTGTTTTAGAGGTGTTGATACTGAGCCCAACTTGTCTGGCAAAGTTGTTCAGCCTATCCGTTTTAGCCTGCATGTTGTACTGGTTGGTTGATAGGAGAGCAGATTGTCAGCAATGTAAAGATCTTCCAGCTGGAAGAACAGAGTCCAATGGATGCCTCTGGGTCTGTCTGCTATGGTGTTGGGGTGTTGGTTATAATCCAGTCTATGGCGACCAGGAAAACAGCATTTTAAGGGGCTTGCTCCAAACATGGCTTTAACAATGCTTTCTATATTTAATTGGATTGTAAGGCAGCATCACAAGTGTCTTTCACAGAGAGGGCAATGCTGTGTGATGAGATCAGTGGAAATGTAATAACCTAGAATACTGTCTAACACTTGATGGCTGCTCTGTCAAGTATTTGCATCAGTTAGGAACCTGGGAGTGCTCTTTGATAGCAATCTTGCATTTGAAAGCCACATTTATAGCATCTATAAAACCGCATTCTTCCATCTTAAAAATAAATCTAAACTACACATATGCTCTCAATGACAAATGCAGAAAAAATAGATAATGAGTTCCTGACCTCGAGGCTAGATTATTGTAATACTCTACTGGGTGGTTGCCCTGTATGCTTAATAAACAAACTCCAGCTTATCCAAAACGCAGCAGCTAGAATTCTTACTAGATCCAGGAAGTATTACCACACTAGCCCGGTTCTGCATACATTAGGTCAACCGGAACCGGGAACACTACCCATAACACCTGATGTACTTGTTACATCGTAAGAAGAATGGCATCTAAGATAATATTTGTCTCTCTGTTTATCCCGGGGTTACTCTAGTCAGCTGTATATGGTCCTTATCTAGATCATAGGTGGACCTGTGCCTAGATGCAACTACAATACAGCCCTGAATGTCAGCAGAGATCCTGTCAACTAGACAATCCCCTGTGAAGGCCTCGTCGACATGACAGCCATTGGCACTGATCCTCAGCAAAGACCACAAGAACCAGACAAGTCCTCTGCACAGAGTTATGACCAGCTTCATCTCCATACTGACCTGATGAGTCCAATCTTCAATCCGATCTTCAAGCAAAAGGAACTGGATGAAACATTTGAACTCTACCGTTTTGAAATAAGTTGTTTTTCAAATAAAGGTTTCCGAGTCAGTGATATTAGATTGTGTGTATGTATTTTTATTGTATTTACCCTGTAACTTCATGGAACAAGAGAATAACAAGCACCACTTTAATTTACAGCCGCAATGTCACACTTACCCTGTAACTCCATGGAACAAGAGGGCAACAAGCATCACTTGAATTTACAGCTCACAATGTCACACTTACCTTGTAATTACATGCAACAAGAGGGAAACAAGCACCACCTAACCTATAACTACATTGAACAAGAGTATATTTCCCCAGTATTTAAAAAAAATTGCTATTGTTTTAAACATGTAAGCCCAAATTAAAACATCTGCACCTTTGCTACCAAAAAAAGAGAGAACATACTGTATAAATACACAGATATGTACCCTGTAATTTTTAAAAAGCCTATACTGTATGTATTGGTACACTATTATTACAAAAAGGTACACAGTGTATGTTCCTGTTAAATTGCTCCCAAATGTAAGATTTTTGTATTATAATAGTAGAAAAAGTACCCCTTAGTTCTAATACTTTAGTATACAGTACATAATACTTAGTTATATACTACAATATAAATAATTTGTAAATGATCCTTGTTGTTACCCCTTTATTCCCAAAACTTTACATTTTGTTCTCTTATACTTAAACATAAGTAGTTTATAGGTACGCTGTAAATCCGTTTTAATTACACAGTACTTTGCGGGCTGTAATCTAAAGCGTTACTACTCATTATATTGAATTTAATTAAGCCTAATCTTCTAAGCTTTATGTATGATGAATTGAGTTGTTGCCTACATGTAATGTTCCCAATTGGTTACATTTGAGTTAGGATGCTGCCTGTAGAGGACAGCTGCCTTTGTAGGTAGCAGACAGCCAAGCAGCTCACTGGGTTCTGGAACAAAGCATAATTCATTGGCTTTTCCAACAGAGGTAACACAAGTTCAGCTGCACCAAATACAGCAGAGAGGGAGAAAAAAAAACATCTGTCATATCCTGAGGGTGGGTGTGTTTTTCGATCATAGCATTTAAACAAGGATGTGTTCTAAAAATAAACCATGTGGGAGTGCTCCTGCACTGACAGTTTACCGTGAGATTAAAAATTGTTAAGTGTGTGTGTTATGCTAACCTCTCACCCCAGGTGGACTCCATTGCAACATTTTCCATCACTCTTGCCAAATTGAAGCTTTATTACATTATAAAGTTGACTGCCCACTGTAGTCGATGGCTGTCTATCACTTGCCATTGTGCCAGATATCATATTGACATTTCACAAATGAGATTGGGTGTCATTTGATTAGATCCGAAGCGAATATTTGATGCCCTTGACTGGCATGTACTGCAAACCACCCTAATGGAGATATTTGTGTGTTGGAAAAGGTGTTTTGCCATGAGGGAAAGGCTGCTTTGGCTTGGTGTATGTGAGTGATATCGTTAATGCATCTATTCCATGAGCGTGTGATATGTGGAGTGTCACACAAAGAATTCTAAGAATGCCAGTTTACGGCTTTTCAATGTAAAGTGTAAGATGATTTGTTATTTTTTCCTTCCAAAAGCAGTACATTTACCATTATTTTGCTATAAAAGTACATGAAATGTACGCTACATCATTATAGTTTTCCCCATAGTAAAGGAACTTACTGTAAACCAATTAGCAGGTTTTACTGTAGCATTTTACAGTCTTTTACAGTTAATATTACAACTGTTTCCAGAAACCGAAGTACCATTACTAGTAACATTGTCTCACCATGGTCATTTGAACCACATACCTGTAGATATTTGTACTTAAAATGTGGTTCTACAACACAGAGATTATTGTATATATGGAGTTTTCTCCGAGAAGGCAAGGGATGCATTGTCTCCTCAAACGAATTGAATGAGAAAATAATCGATATTACAAAAATATAACAATGCAATTATTTAAAAATGTGACATTAAAAAAGTGTATAAATCACTAGTTTTTCTAAAGTAACACTGGTAAAGTTACCAGTTTACAGTGGTTATCAGTGTAAGTTATCAGTGGTTATCAATGGACTTGCATTCCCTGAGCACAACAAGTTTTAACCGACCCCCTAAAGTGTGCGCTGTGTTTAGTGGGAGGTAATTGAGAGTGAATGGGGAAAAGTCACATGAGAGGAGCAATGCCTCCATTACGCTATGATTGGATATAATCGGATATGATTGGTTTGTGCGATAAATCCCGCCTCTTGTTTTCGTTTGCCTGAATAAAGAAAATGATGCCAGTAATGGGAAGATTACTTAGAAAGTAAGTTAACGTCTCCCCCAATTAGATATAAAGACTTTGTCACCTCAAAATAAAACTTGAAAAATCCTGAAAACATGATAACTGTGGGGGGTTTTAGTAAACAATCAGCTTGGTGAAATTAAAGGTAGCCTACATTTTCGTGTCTGTGACCTGTGTTTAAGGAAGAATGAATCGCAAATAAAATATATTGTTTAAAATTGTTACTGCCTTGAGATATTATTTTGGAATTAACATAAAAATGTGTAAAAACACTCACTTGATGAGATTTATACCTGGTTTTAATAGACATCGATTAAACATGAATTACATAGTGTAAAAATACTAAATAGAATTGTATTTTTTGGCATTAAACATTTGTTTTTTGATTGATGTATTTTTAGTTTACGGAAAGGTTTTTTTTATATAAGAGAAGTCACAGACAATTTTGTGACAGGTAGGATTCAGTTTACTGCACTACTCATCCATTTCTATGGTATCTATGGTAAAACAGAGATTGAAGACTGTTGTGGATGGTTATCGAAGTCACATGTGATCCAAGTTGGCCGTTACGGAATGGACGTTGGCCGTTACGTTATGGACTCAATGCAGCATCAGATAGATGCTTTGGGAATGCTTCTGCGTGAGCCAGTGTTTGAAGCACTTGTGCTAACACACCAAGGAAATTGGCCTTTGAAGTAGTCAGGTGAAGACCGGTAAGCGAGTCAGCGAGACTTTAAATAGATCCAGAAACATACCTCATCAGCTTCTTTGTCTTCAGGAAGCAGCTTTGTTTGATGTGTGTCATTGTTTGTTTCAGAAACCATCGGTTAGGAGTTCTTATGGCAAGAAAACAATTGAAAAGATGTGTGCATCCATGCACATGCTTTCTGACAGAGGACGAGGAGCAAGGCGGTTGCCGTCTTTGCAAGCATTTTACATTGAAAAAGCTCTGCTCCCGTCGGCTCTCTGTAATGATGATGGGAGCCTTACTTCTGTACCCCGGGGTTTCTGAGGCAGATTAAGATTGTGGGGATCACAGGTCGAGTTAGCGGAAAGATCTGAGATGGGAATTCCCCTTTCTCAGTCTTCACCTGCTAGCTGGGGAGTTCTTGGGACGGACTTGGAAGCCTGCTCTGCGGCTTCTTCCAGTCTGCCTGAGAATGGCCTCAGACGAGTCAGAAGCATTAGTTTAAAATGTTCCTCGCTTAGTTCCACATCCCTGCGTAGGAGTTGCTGGAAGTGTTGATTGTCACAGCCAGATTAAATATGGACTTGGAGGTGGACAAAACTGGAAATCGCTCCTGGGAGACTTAATGAGCAATTTCTGTCAGGTCACAAAAGCATCTTCCATTTCCATTCGTGTCAAGATCACGGAAAACACTATACTCATCACGTTTTGTTATATATCCAGTCTCTAGTTATGCAAATATAAGGGGACTGAGCGAGTTTGGGTACAAGAAGATGCCCCGGGTTAAAAAGATGCTTGCGAGCCATCTCTCCCCAGGCGTTGCATCTTCTTTGAAGGTTCCAGTCTGATCCTCTAAGCCATGTAAGACCACAGCTGGTGGATAAGATGTATGCAACAGTGGACCAAGCCGTTGGGGCCTTGCACACTATGGCAGAGCTGCAGGCCTAGCAGGCAGATTTGTTGAAGGATCTGGACCAGGGAACGATACTGGTTCCCAAGACAGACCTTAAGCTCCGCAGGGCCACACATTTAGTCCTCTTTGCCACCAAGCAGATGGCCTGCGTCATTGGCCCTTCTATAACTGCCATGGTTGCCATGGAGTGGCATCTGTGGCTGAACCTCTCGGGGATCAGGAAAGAGATAAAAGTACTATCCTTGATGCCCTGGTTTCACCATCTGGCCTATTTGGCACAGCAGTTGAGACTGTAGTCGGTAGGTTCAAAGAGGCTAAGGTTCAGTCGGCAGCATTCAATAAGAACATTCCCTGCTGTGGCCCTGGTCCTTCAGCCCAAAAGAAGCCTTTTGACCCTGAACCAAGCTCAAGTAGTTGGAGAGAGTGTCAGAAGCCAGAATGTCGGCCTACTCCGAGGAGTCGAGCGGAGAAGCGGTGTGCCCACATGAGGTCTGGGATGGCTCTCAGGGAGGTCAGGGGTAAAAAGAAGCAACAAACCACACCTTGAGATCCTTCCTGGATCTTGGAGTTGGTGCAGTAGCCTGCCCTCTTCCAGTTGGTAGATGTAGGCAGAGGCAGCCATAGCTGACTGTGACACTGACTGTGATGAACACTGTGATCAACATCTTCCACTACTTGTCCTCTGCTGAGGCCAGAGTTGTAGTGGTCCCATGAGATTCGGCGGTATGGCGATATGGCCCTTTTAGCTTGGAGGTGAGTGTTTAGTCGTTACCTGCATTGGTGCACTTACACACATGCTTCAGACACTGGTTTATGCAGGACCGTTTTTATAGTGTCAATCTGACGATTGTAGTTGCCATGAAGTTACCTTATATTAGCCAGTACTTTTTTAGGTACTTTTTTAGGTAAGTACACTGTATGTACACGTAAGTGCAGATATTGTCACATAAAGTGCAACCAAAACATTGTTATAATAAATACAATTATCTATTAAATTTATTGTCCATTAAATTAAAGTCTTGTGGTCTAACCAACCTGCATAAGACAACCTTAAGACAACCATAAGACAACCTTAGCAATGTTGCATTGCAATTAGGGTTGCCAACGGTTCCGTAAAATACGTAATCGTCCCGTATTTAAGGCATTGTGGCGAAGGACGGCCGAGGGACGTGAGAGAACGGCGCGAGGCCGGGGGTGTGATTGCTAATGAGCTACACCTGTGTAGCACACCGGTCTCGCATCTCTCACGGAGGAGCGGAAGCATAAAGGTGGAGCGTCGACGTTGATGATCGAGAGAGGAACAGGCCTGTGTTGTGTTTTGCTTTTTGAATTTGTATTTTATTTTAGTTCTTTATGTTTATTTTCGGTAGCCAGCAGTCGTCCACGAGGGGCTGCTGGCGGTATTTTGGTTTGTTTGTTTTCAAAGCCGCCTCCTTCTTCCCTGAACATTGCTACAGGCATCAATGAAACGTCCCGTATGGCTTAGTTTGTCAGGCATACACTCTAATTTCAACATTTTTTGTTCTTCAGAAAATGTCGACCATTAAAAATTCATACCAATTTACTCATAGAGCTACATTAACATCCCAATATATTAGGCGTTAAAATTAACCATATTCGGCCTTGAAAATTAAGAAACCAAAAGAAAATTTGTTAAGAATTAGAATCTAAAAGAGTATTAAGATTTCTTTAATATGAGTTGTAGGCACACAAGCTTTGGGCAAAAAAACAAAAACAAAGTAGTGCTTTTTCCCATTTTTGAAATGTCACTGGCATATAATTAAACAAAGATGGCTAAAGACAACCAATTTAACTAATAGATCTAACAATCTCTGTGTAAAAGTAAAATAATGATGCTATTCTAAAGTCATTTTACCCCCCCTGTAATCTGACTCCAAATCCCAGGTGAAAATTGTCATTTTGACCCATTTTACAAAACAGTAAATTACTCAGTAAATATACATCCATCATATGTAATATTTTGGATTTCTTCTTCATTTATGTTTGTCTTTCTTCAGATTTTTTTTTTTAACAAATCCAAAAATTTTAGCCAGGAAAGTTTCTGAAATTTGGTTGATTTTGACACAAAATGACCCAAATGTGTTTGTCTGAGAACTTTTTATACATCTTTTTTACAACTGAAGATGCTGAAATGACATGCACTGTGTGGAACAGTAGCCTACAAATATTTTGAGTGTCCCTTATTCTGTCCCTTATTTTCCTATAAAGAACCACGATTGTCCCTTATTTTCCTTTACAGAAGTTGGAAATCCTAATCTTAATGTAAAAATGTAAAAATATTGATTTCCATACTATATTATCAAAGAATTCCAGTTTATGGAGGACTTTGCTAACAAATTATTAAACAAAAGCGATTTTCTTTAAATTATTGCATTATACAATAAGAAAATAGCCTATGTGTTTCACTGTGTACAGTAACTATGATTTCTGCTTGTGTAAGTTCTGGACCTCTAGATGTTAATAAAATATTCCATAATAGATCTAACAATCTCTGTGTAAAAGTAAAATAATGATGCTATTCTAAAGTCATTTTACCCCCCCTGTAATCTGACTCCAAATCCCAGGTGAAAATTGTCATTTTGACCCATTTTACAAAACAGTAAATTACTCAGTAAATATTCATCCATCATATGTAATATTTTGGATTTCTTCTTCATTTATGTTTGTCTTTCTTCAGATTTTTTTTTTTTAACAAATCCAAAAATTTTAGCCAGGAAAGTTTCTGAAATTTGGTTGATTTTGACACAAAATGACCCAAATGTGTTTGTCTGAGAACTTTTTATACATCTTTTTTACAACTGAAGATGCTGAAATGACATGCACTGTGTGGAACAGTAGCCTACAAATATTTTGAGTGTCCCTTATTCTGTCCCTTATTTTCCTATAAAGAACCACGATTGTCCCTTATTTTCCTTTACAGAAGTTGGAAATCCTAATCTTAATGTAAAAATGTAAAAATATTGATTTCCATACTATATTATTAAAGAATTCCAGTTTATGGAGGACTTTGCTAACAAATTATTAAACAAAAGCGATTTTCTTTAAATTATTGCATTATACAATAAGAAAATAGCCTATGTGTTTCACTGTGTACAGTAACTATGATTTCTGCTTGTGTAAGTTCTGGACCTCTAGATGTTAATAAAATATTCCATCTAAGATGAATTAATAACATGTATATGGATGCATTGCAAATTGCTCTTTTGGGTGTAATATTGAATTGCATTTATTGTTAAATATAATGATGAGGTCTTGCAGGGGTTTTTGTGTTTTGCTTTAACTGAAAGCCCTTTGCACTTGTTCATGGCCATGGTTCATTGGACACTGTGAGTGAGATGGCCGTGACACAACACACACTGACGTCCCATGCACACACACAATATGGTCTGCAGCAGTGCAGAGGACGCCCCATATGAGGGTTTGTCACATCATGTAAGCTGACTGAGGGGCTCCAGAGCAAGAGGGTGACAGGTAGCAAAAGATCCAGCATGTGTACCGGCCTTTCCCACAGATTTGAATCTTGTCCCCAGTCATCATCCCCACATGGCATTAAATAGAATCGTTGTGTTGATTAGATAATGCCCACAGCTCTCCGTGTCCAGCTCTCTGCTAACTAAGCACTTCTCTCATTTGTATTCATTTACTTTGCTCTGACCTTTACTACACTATATTGTGACAGCTGTAATTAAGGTGAAGAAAAAGGTGTAGTGTTACAAATTTATTAAATGTTTTTAGGTTCCAATACAATAGTATATACACTGAGAAAGTTTAGTAGACTGAATTTAGCATTTGAAGTATAAATGATGATATCAGAATTATCAGTCAGAGATTCATTGCCAGTCCTAGGGCCTCATTTATAAAACTTTGCGTAGGATTTGCGTCAGAAGTGGCGTAAGGATGAAACATAGGACGTGCGTACGCACAGAAATATTTGGATTTATAAAACCGTGCGCACGCACATCCTACGCAGTTTTCCCTTAATAAATCACAATCAATTCTGAATGTAGCGCAGCTTTTGCGGCTTCATGTCACGCCCATAGTTGCCCATAAATAGTCCGTGAAACGCCCACAAGTTAATATTCATAGATTGTGAAATTATGGCAAACATAGAGAGGAAATCAAAAAAACGTAACTTCACTCAATGTGAAGTAGAAGTTATCGTTGGCGAGGTGGAAAAGAGGAGAAAAATGTTGTTTGGAGGGCACAGTGTGGGCATTACTAATGCCAAAAAGGCACTTGAGTGGCAAAAGGTTGCAAACGCCGTAAATGCTGTAGCCTCACAACCTCGGACTGTGGCCGAAATAAAAAAGAAATGGTCAGACATCAAAGTCGAGGCAAAAAAGCGTCTAGCGCTCCATCGCCAGAGTGTGTCTGCCACGGGTGGGGGAAAGGGGACACCGACATTTAAAAAAGACATTTTTACTATGAAAACAACTTTCCCCAGTGGACAAATAATACATTATCTATCTATCTATCTATCTATCTATCTATCTATCTATCTATCTATCTATCTATCTATCTATCTATCTATCTATCTATCTATCCCCCTAATTATCTATCTATCTGACTGACTATCTAATTGCATCTATATCTGCTCCGCCAGACGGACACATTGGCGAGAATATCAGTTTTGTACATTATTTCGTTCTGTTTACCATCTTATTTATGAGGATGAATTGTATAAAATGCCAATATTATTGCAGAACATATTTCACTTTTCTTTTTGCAAATATGTGTTAATTTGTATTTCTGTTGCAGATCGATCAAACGGGTGTTCGTGTAGGCTGTTAATTGAAAGACTTGGTTTGTAAAGTCTTCATGTTATTTATGAGAGGCAGTATTGCCATTTCTTTTACACAACGGTCTACAGTTTCACACACTTTCACGTGTTTCTTCCATCTGCCGACGGTGTCGCCATTTCTCATTTCACCCGTTTTTGTGCGTACGCCTGGGTCAGAGCTTGCGTGAAGGACCGCACATTTTACCGTCAAGTTTGCTTTTTATAAATACCAATTATTGCGTAGAGAGCGGCGTACGCCTTCTTTTGTGCGTATGCAACGTTTATAAATGAGGCCCCTGATCTCTCTATTGTAAGTGACATTAGCTTTTGTCTGTATGCATTTCCTGGCCATTAAGATGGGTGATACAGTCGGGCAGATTACTGAAACTCTCACCTTTTGTTCACTGTCCCAGTCGGTGAAGAGTCTGGCTGATTGGATTAGGACATTTACATTTGAATCACCCTGTTATGCTGAAGAAATCAGGGCTGTGGAACTTCCGGTAAAGTGCTGAATCCTGTACTTCACATGTACCCCCCACGCCCCCCCCCCCCCCCCCCCCCCCCCCCCCCCCCCCTTTAATGTAAATCCCTCCCCATTTGGAAGGATAAAACACTGTGTTTTTAGATATTGAGTCAGACTTGGGTAAGATTTTGGACGAAGCAGACTACAGCAAATAAACAATCCTGTTTAAAAGTTACAATCCCAACGTCTCCTGGTTTTTCGCTTCTAAGTCTCCTACACTTAAGAAGAACAAGGTTTACAACAAAGGTCATTGTGTCTACCGCTCTTTACCAGCAAGGTTACATTACATTTATTGCAGAAAATAGGGGTGGCAAAATCACTATAACAGTAAATTAATATTTTTACTCATACATTTATAATGTTACAAAATATTTCTATTTCAAATAAATGCTGTTTTTTTTTATTGATAAAATGTATTTAACTTTTATTGATCAAAGATTACTGGAAAAAAAAGTTCCCACATGATAATAAGAAGAAATATTTATTGAGCACCAGCATTTCTTGACTAGAGTGATGGCTGCGGAAAATTCAGCTTTGCACCACAGGAAAAAATAGTATTTTAAAATGTATTCAATTAGAAAACAGTTATTTTATATTGTAAAACTATTTCACAATATTACTGTTTGTACTATATTTTTAATCAAATATACAGTTGAGCATGAGCTCTCTGCTTTCAAAAATCTTACCGACCCAAAACGTTTGAAAGATACATAAATAATTAGAATATCATTAGAACTAAATAATTTGTAACAAATAAGAGATGCTTACATTGGATTGTTTCGCTTTTTATATATAATTTATTTGTTTTTAAGTTAATGAATCTGTCATTCAACAATGCATGGTGTCAAGTTTGAAGTAGCAAGCACCACTAACAATGTCTAAAAGACTAAAAGAAAAAAAATCTAAAAGTGCAGTATTCCATCCCATCCCTGTATTCCCAAGTGTCATGTTTTGTGTTTTTTTTTTTATCACTTTTAGTTTGTTACCAGAATTTCCTGTGTTTTCTTCCTTTTTTCCTTATGTTTCATAGTGATTCATTGTCTGATTGATTAGCACACTGCTGTTAAGTCCTTGGCAGCATCCAAAATTGTACACCCCCTACAGTATAGGCAAAAAACTTGGATGTGAAAGTATACGTTACAAAAGAAGTATGTCTGAATTCACAGTACAAAAAGTACCCGGATGCCCCAATGACTGGCAGCGAAGCGAAAGAATACATTCATACTACACAGTACATTCGTACTTTATACCACAGGCTGTTTAAATACTCGATTCTGATTGGCTGGAAGGTGTGCAGTAAAACCGTTTAATGCACGGGTAGTTCCAGTCAGTTTGATTACAGTTCGAAATTAATCCGCTACTATAATCATTTGTAACCATAGTAACACAGTTACACTTGCAAACAGAGTGAGAGACACATATGAAAACGTTTATTTAGGTAGGCTAAACGGATGATTTTTGCATATCGTTTAATTTGTATGGTGAATATGGCAATTTTGAGAAATGGGCCCAGGCACAGACGAAATAGAAGACTTGGAGAAGACGTTGAATTACAAAAAGCGGGACAAAGAATTAACACCGACAGAGCTAGATAAGATCGAAGACGACAAAGATGAGGTCAATACGAAAAAGACAACTAAATGGGCAGTTAACACTTTCAGTGACTTTTTGCGCCAAAGACAGAAAAATTGTGATTTCGAGACCTACTCTGCTTCTCCTTTAAATGAGACATTGTGGGAGTTTTATGCCTCTGTTCAGTCTACCGCTGGACGCGAATACAGTGTTGCAAGTTTGATGTGTCTCAGAGCAGGTATAAACCGTCACATTACAAAATACAACATAAGTGATAAAGACTTCAAGTCAAGCAATGCCATCTTTAAATCAGTTTTAAAGCGCTAACTTACAGGAAAAATGGAAAAGACACCAGTGTCCATCATCCGCGTATTACTGAGTCTGACTTGGAGAAAATTAGAAACGCACCTGCACTTTCCCCTTTCACACCCACAGGACTTTTAAGAAAAGTTTGGTTTGACATGCAGCTGTGTTTTGCACGGAGGGGAAGAGAAGGAAACCATAACCTATCAAAAGAGTCGTTCTCCGGCAAGACAAGAATGGGAAAGAGTACCTGACCCTGGCGCATAACCCAGAGACAAAAAAAACACAAGGATCCCACCGCATCGGATAGGGAAAATTTACGAGGATTTATGTTTCGGAGCGTTCTATTTGCATCCGAGACGCATCCCTCTGTGCAAACTCGAGAGAACCGAAATGTGGTTCACCAGGGAGCCGATGGGGCTCAACTACCTTGGCAATTGGGACTCTTTCAGTTCTTTGTCTCTCTCTTTTAATAATGAATTTAAATAAATGTGATAATTCATTCAAATAAAAGCAATCCAATGGCTCTACTTTGTTTAAAGCGGACGGAGTGCTAGAACTAACGAGCAGTAACTTAAGAAAATAACCGTCATTTTTACACGTCTGTTAAAAAATTACACTGTAAACATCAGTTACAGCTTTAACTTATTTTTAACTTGGCAAATAACCGTGGTATAAGCGGGATAATCCACGCTTCGCGTCGGGTGGTTCTTCGCCTCTACGTCGTGCATTAAAATCCTTTAATGCATGGATAGCCGTGGATTACTCACTTACATATAGATTGTACTTTTTAGCGGTCGTGAAATAATTACTTATTCAAAATAAGTACCTACTCAAGAGAGTATGGGATTTCTGACGCAGCCCTTCAGTTCAGTGTGTTCGTTGTCTTGTGTGTTGATTGTGTTTACAACACTTTTGTTTGCCTTCGTGTTCTTTCTAGTTTTGTATTTAGTTCTTTAGTTTGATTTAATAAATGTTTTACACTGCAAATAGATCCTCTACGCCTTTCGACTCGTCTTCATGATCATAAATGTAACACCAGGACACAACGAAGGGGTTTGTCACTTTTTAACTTAAAAAGAAAAAAGCCTTCGATAAGCCAGGACTTAAAAAAAAAATACCTTATCTAATTATTGCTGTTGTTTAAATTGTTATCGAACAAAATGTTTATCTTTTCTAATGTAAGTCTGTAGACCAAAGGCATAACAAATACTTTTATAATTGGACGTTTGGACAATTCACAGGTTATTTTTGCAGATAAAATAATATGTAATTAAATAAAAACATGCAATGAAAAACACTGTTTAAATGGAAATATAAAATGAAAAGCATTTTCACCAGTGTTCTCAGGATCTTGAAAGTATACAACAGTATATAAGTAAGGGATAATCCACGGCTAGTCATGCATTAAAGGATTTTAATGCACGATGTAGAGGCGAAGAACCACCCGACGCGAAGCGGAGCAATAAATGGAGCCATGCAATAAATCCTTTAATGCATGGCTAGCCGTGGATTATCCCGCTTATACCAGGGTTATTTGCCAAGTTAAAAATAAGTTAAAGCTGTAACTGATGTTTACAGTGTAATTTTTTAACAGACGTGTAAAAATGACGGTTATTTTCTTAAGTTACTACTCGTTAGTTCTAGCACTCCGTCCGCTTTAAATAAAGTAGAGCCATTGGATTGCTTTTATTTGAATGAATTATCACATTTATTTAAATTCATTATTAAAAGAGAGCGACAAAGAACTGAAAGAGTCCCCCAGGTAGCCAAGGTAGTTGAGCCCCATCGGCTCCCTGGTGAACCACATTTCGGTGCTCTCGAGTTTGCACAGAGGGATGCGTCTCGGATGCAAATAGAACGCTCCGGCATTTTCTGGACACTTTGACAGATATTTTTTAAAGCTGTCCACGGGACAAAGTGGGTCGCCGGGGCTCACAAACATAAATCCTCGTAAATTTCCCCTATCCGATGCGGTGGGAACCTTGTGGGTTTTTGTCTCTGGGTTATGCGCCAGGGTTAGGTACTCTTTCCCATTCTCGTCTTGCCGGAGAACGAAAGGCTCTTTTGATAGGTTACGGTTTCCTTCTCTTCCCCTCCTTGCAAAACACAGCTGTATGTCAAACCAAACTTTTCTTACAAGTCCTGTGGGTGTGAAAGGGGAAAGTGCAGGTGCGTTTCTAATTTTCTCCAAGTCAGACTCAGTAATATGCGGATGATGAACGCTGGTGTCTTTTCCATTTTTCCTGTAGCGCTTTAAAACTGATTTAAAGATGGCATTGCTTGACTTGAAGTCGTTATCACTTATAATGTTGTATTTTGTAATGTGACGGTTTATACCTGCTCTGAGACGCATCAAACTTGCAACACTGTATTCGCGTCCAGCGGTAGACTGAACAGAGGCATAAAACTCCCGCAATGTCTCATTTAAAAGAGAAGCAGAGTAGGTCTCGAAATCACAATTTTTCTGTCTTTGGCGCAAAAAGTCACTGAAAGTGTTAACTGCCCATTTAGTTGTCTTTTTCGTATTTACCTCATCTTTGTCGTCTTCGATCTTATCTAGCTCTGTCGGTGTTAATTCTTTGTGCCGCTTCTAGACATTCAACGTCTTCTCCAAGTCTTCTATTTCGTCTTGTGCCTGGGCCCATTTCTCAAAATTGCCATATTCACCATACAAATTAAACGATTAACGATATGCAAAAATCATCCATTTAGCCTACCTAAATAAATGTTTGCAAGTGTAACTGTGTTACTATGGTTACCAATGATTATAGTAGCGGATTAATTTCGAACTGTAATCAAACTGACTGGAACTACCTGTGCATTAAACGGTTTTACTGCACACCTTCCAGCCAATCAGAATCGAGTATTTAAACAGCCCGTGGTATAAAATCCTTTAATGCATGGCTAGCCGTGGATTATCCCGCTTATACCACGGTTATTTGCCAAGTTAAAAATAAGTTAAAGCTGTAACTGATGTTTACAGAGTAATTTTTAACAGACGTGTAAAAATGACGGTTATTTGCTTAAGTTACGGCTCGTTAGTTCTAGCACTCCGTCCGCTTTAAATAAAGTAGAGCCATCGGATTGCTTTTATTTGAATGAATTATCACATTTATTTAAATTCATTATTAAAAGAGAGAGACAAAGAACTGAAAGAGTCCCCCAGGTAGCCAAGGTAGTTGAGCCCCATCGGCTCCCTGGTGAACCACATTTTGGTGCTCTCGAGTTTGCACAGAGGGATGCGTCTCGGATGCAAATAGAACGCTCCGGCATTTTCTGGACACTTTGACAGATATTTTTTAAAGCTGTCCACGGGACAAAGTGGGTCGCCGTGGCTCGCAAACATAAATCCTCGTAAATTTTCCCTATCCGATGCGGTGGGATCCTTGTGGTTTTTTTGTCTCTGGGTTATGCGCCAGGGTTATGTCACGGTAGATGTATTTGCTGGTCTCTTCTAGTCTCGTGTTTATGTTGTTGTATGATTGCACGTGCGTGTGGGCGTGAATGATTGGCACTCCTGATCCGCTCCAGCTGATCATCATTTCATCACCATCTGTAATCAATCTCACCACTCTATATATTCTTACTACTGTTTCCTCATCATTGTCAGATCGTTGTCTTGATGTCCTCGGTGTTGATGTTCCTGTGTTCTGTCCCGACTGATGTTCCTGTTCTTCGTCGTCTTCGCCATCATCGTCATCATCACCGTGTCGTGTGGGTTTGAGTCTTCGTTGTCTTCACCTCTTCACTGCACTTCTCCACGGATCCTGATCATCGAAGTCCCTGCGTCACTCACCATCGGCTGCACTGTGTTGTTCCCTTGTATTATTATTATTATCTTCAATTAAAAGAGTAACTCACTTTTGTTTCCAGTATTTCTTGCAGCAGACATGACAGGTTAGGTACTCTTTCCCATTCTTGTCTTGCCGGAGAACGAAAGACTCTTTTGATAGGTTACGGTTTCCTTCTCTTCCCCTCCGTGCAAAACACAGCTGTATGTCAAACCAAACTTTTCTTAAAAGTCCTGTGGGTGTGAAAAGGGAAAGTGCAGGTGCATTTCTAATTTTCTCCAAGTCAGACTCAGTAATACGCGGATGATGGACACTGGTGTCTTTTCCAATTTTCCTGTAGCGCTTTAAAACTGATTTAAAGATGGCATTGCTTGACTTGAAGTCGTTATCACTTATAATGTTGTATTTTGTAATGTGACGGTTTATACCTGCTCTGAGACACATCAAACTTGCAACACTGTATTCGCGTCCAGCGGTAGACTGAACAGAGGCATAAAACTCCCGCAATGTCTCATTTAAAAGAGAAGCAGAGTAGGTCTCGAAATCACAATTTTTCTGTCTTTGGCGCAAAAAGTCACTGAAAGTGTTAACTGCCCATTTAGTTGTCTTTTTCGTATTGACCTCATCTTTGTCGTCTTCGATCTTATCTAGCTCTGTCGGTGTTAATGTGCCGCTTTTTGTCATTAAACGTCTTCTCCAAGTCTTCTATTTCGTCTGTGCCTGGGCCCATTTCTCAAAATTGCCATATTCACCATACAAATTAAACGATATGCAAAAATCATCCATTTAGCCTACCTAAATAAACGTTTTCATATGTGTCTCTCACTCTGTTTGCAAGTGTAACTGTGTTACTATGGTTACCAATGATTATAGTAGCGGATTAATTTCGAACAGTAATCAAACTGACTGGAACTACCTGTGCATTAAACGGTTTTACTGCACACCTTGCAGCCAATCAGAATCGAGTATTTAAACAGCCCGTGGTATAATTTGTATTGAACATGGAATGTTTATTTAAAGTATAGCTTTTGGGCTAAAGACCTAGAATATTATATGTGACCCTGGACCACAAAACCAGCCATCAGGGTAATTTTCATTAAATTAAAATGTATACATCACATGAAGGCTGAATAAATATGCTTTCCATTGATGTATGGTTTGTCAGGATAGGACAATATTTGGTCGAGATACATCTATTTGAAAATCTGGAATCTGAGGGTGCAAAAAATAGAAACATTGAGAAAATCGCCTTTATAGTTGTCCAAATGATGTCCTAGATTTTGCTGCATTCACTCACAAAAAAACATTTTTTATATATTTACGGTAGGAAATTTACAAAATATCTTCATGGAACATGATCTTTATTTAATATCCTAATGATTTTTGGTATTAGAGAAAAATCAATATTTTGATCCATATAATCTTTTGTTTGCTATTGACACAAATATACCCGGGCGCCTCATGACTGGTTTTGTGATCCAGAGTCACATATTATTACATAATGGAGATATTATTACTGGAAAATTCTGAACAGTATATCCACTTTATTGACTGCCCAGGATTTTAGCTTGTTATCTCAGGGGATCTACTGTCCAGTTAACGGTCTAGCCAGAGAGCAGTTCTTGTGGAGTAGAGCAGTGGTTCCCAAACCTGTCCTGGCGACCCACCAACACTGCACGTTTTCTCTGTCTCCCTAATCAAACACACCTGATTAAACTCATCAGCTCATTAACCCATGTGATTATGAGCTGATGAGTTGAATCAGGTGTGTTTGATTAGGGAGACAGAGAAAACGTGCAGTGTTGGTGGGTCGCCAGGACAGGTTTGGGAACCACTGGAGTAGAGCATGTATTCAAGAATTTTAGACTCTATGGTGGAACTGGCCTTTCAGATGAATGATAGCGCAGGCTTGTTACACATGGAGCCTCACTAGAGGTTCAGAACATTGCAAAAAGCAGCAGCAGCAGCAAAAAAAAAAAAAAAAAAAAAAAAAAAGGCGGCAGTTCTTTTTTTGGAAACCCTTAAACCAGAGACTTGAGTTCAGATTCTGACAGACCGCAGGGATAGATGTTTTTCGGTTGTCCGGGAGACTGCCGCTGGCACAGTGGTGACTCACCGCTTTGGTGTGAGTCCGAGTCACATCCGGCTGCCAGGTGTACGGCATGTTTTGGCATGGGTTGCTGTGACTGTCAACACCTGATGCAGTGAGGCACAGATGAAGTGCATCTTGGGTAAAATAGGATGTGTGCATTATAAAAAAGAAAAAGAAAAATAATGCTGAAGCAAAAGTACAATTAGTGCAACTAGTGAAAATTCTAGTAGTGCATCTCTATAGCCAAGTTTCCATCCACTTTTTATGCTGCTTTGTTATTGACAAAGTGAATATGCCTTTAAAAAAAAGATTGTGAAATTTGCTGTCCCCGGCCGGTATCCATCCAATTGGCATTTTACTGATAAAGAGAACATATTCAGATCATTCAAAACAAAACAAAATAAGTTATTCGTTCTGGTTTCAGAGTTCAGTAACATCAAATCGATCAAAAACATCATATTGCTGCTGACTTTTTTAGGCAGGCCTACATTTACAGGGTAACTCAACCCCTGGTCCGATTCTGACTCCAGCCACTGGCAATATTTGATAAATGCTGTAAAAGTGGGCAGAGCCCAGCGGAGGGGGAGGCGTGCACCTGAGACCCGCGTCTCTCTGTAGGCGATGGTGTGGTGAGCTGGTGCCTGACGTTTTTACGCCATATATTGTAGAATTAAAGCACTTTACCCAAATGTCAAAAAATTTACTTGAATCAATGCACAGCATTAATAAAGCCCCAGTCTTACAGATCATTAACTACAAAAAGTTGTTTTATGGTTTAGTTACCCTTTAACCTTTTTAAATTATCTATTGCTTAACTGATGCTGTCTTGACAATTCTGAAATGCATTTAGAGCTTTTTGGATTCAACCCACTTTGTTTTCTAAATTTGTTTGAGATAAAATTATATTACATATTAATAAATTGTATTTATAAAATTATACCATAGTCTGTCTGAATACTCACTTCTGATTGCTGGAAGGTGTGCAATAATACTGTTGAAGTCAGCTAAATCACCGTTCTATATTATTGTGCTGTTTTCATTGAAGCACACACACATAGACCTTTGTCACTTGCACACAGAGTGGAGATGCTTGAAGGTGAGAAAATCATGGGGTCATTTTCATTTTTAGGTGAAATACAAAGTTCTGTCATGAAACTCTAGATGGCGCAGGCTGATAAGTCTTTAACTCATGTGGCAGCGATCACATCATTATCTACATAGATCCGCTGATTGGTTGCTGTGGCATAAGCAGCCAATGAGCTTGCTGCTCAAACATTCAGATACTGGCATTGTTTGCTGTCAGTAGTCTGCAGCGTGCTTTCAGAAACCCTCCCCCTTCCCCAGCTCCACCTGTGTAGATCTGCTATGGGGTTTATTCTATGTTTGTTAAATGTGCAGCAGCAGCAGCATGTCTTACATGCTCAAAGCAATGTCTGTAAATGTATTGGCAGTAGCAAGTCTCTGTACTTGCTCTGCAGCAGCATTACAGATATATTCCTCCAAGACGAAATTCATTAACATTGCCATAACATTACCATGCCAATCTCTCCGAGAGTTGTCATGACATAAATCAAGCGCAGCGTTAGTTCTGGCAGGTCACGTTAGTCAAGGTCGCATCAGCTGACTCTGACTCACTGTATACATATATAAGCTCCTTCAGTATTATCAGCAGCTGTCGCGTTTCTCAGGAGCTAATTACCCTCCTCCATTCCCAGCTCCACCTCTCACCCAGTCAGGATTTGGATTTTCCATTGTATCATAATAAATTCTCGAATTATGTTGTACTTTAAAATCTTGAATGAATGATATCAGCATACATTCATGTTGGTTCTGTTCTGTTTACCCTAAGGGGGTTATTGCTGCTCTTATCCATGCTAGGCTGCATGGATGCGCAGGGAGTTCTAGCCCAGAACAGAAACATACGGCCAATCCAAACTGTATGCTAATTGTCAATCGTATTTGACGATAGTGGTCCTGACAGAACTATTTTTAAGGGTGCATGACATATAATATGTGGTTAAACCAAAAATGCAGAAAACAAACTAATGGAACTAATATCATAGAGAGGAAATTAATTATTATAGTAATTATTTTTAACTAGATATTTTAAAATAATTACAAAATATTTTTTTTTTCCTTTTTATTGTGGTTACTGACCCTTTGAATAAACAGCTCAAATAAACTGTTTCTTAGTTGTAACTATTAGCTATAGTATCAACTCACACGTGTGTTGCATGTAGAGATGAAGGGCATAAGGGAAATGGGGTGAGAAAGAGACCAGAAATCCAAAATTTAAGGAGGGAGAGAGGATGACAGCAGGTGTGTTGAGAATGAGAACCCGAGGTATAGTTCCATGAGTTTCCCTCTGTGGCTCCCAGCAAATGTGTCCATAGGCTGATTGCAGGGTGTGTTTGGCATGTGTGTCTCTGTTTGTCAGTTAAGGGAGTATTATGTAAGATTCGGCACCAGTGCAGGGCACTCTATGAAGTGACTAATGCAGCCTAGAGGGATTACAAAATATGAAAAAATCTAAATGCAAACATGCAGAAGCATAACAGCCCATGGTGAGGAAGTGACATCATAGAGCCCATTTCAAATGCCATGGTCATTGCTCCTGTTAGCTCTTTCCCCCTCATTTTCCATCATTCCTTATACCTGTTGGTCATGTTTTTTTATTTTTTATTTAGTTAGTCTTGATTTTATATAAAAAATGTATATCAGTGTTCTTTTAGTATCGTTGATATACTATTATTATATTGGCTATACTTTACAATAAGGTCTCCTTTGTTAACATTAGTTAATGCAATGACTAAAATTAACTAACAATGAACAATATATTCTTACAGCATTTCTTACCCTTTAAATGTTCATATTCATGTTAGTTCACAGTACATTAACTGAAGTTGACAGATACAACTTTTTATCTTTATAATGTTTTTTTTTTTACTTTTAGTACTGAAATACAATAGCTGAAATTAAACATTTTAAGTATGATGCTTAGTAATACATTTATGCAAAATGATTTGATTGCTTCATGCTTTACGATTTTGTACATATGTTGCACATATGTTGCACCAAATGGGACCGAAGTAAGAGATCACAGAATTTATATGACAGTGACTTTACTTAAAGCTTTCATTACTTCTCTGCAAATAATATATTTCACTTTCTTGTGATGAGGCAGTGTAGGTTCAAATAAAGCAGTCCCCTCATCTTCTCCCTTAAATAAAATAAGATGATTTTTAACTCAGGAAACTGGGTATATAGATAATTTTGGGGTGAGGCGGTTTTGCTTCCCGTGACATGCAGAAATTCTTCAGAAAATACTGTTTTTTAGAGCTGCAAAGATTAAAATGTATAGTGGATGTGTATAGTTAAGTGATTCTATTCCCAGTGGAGAATGAGCTGCTGTAGTGAGGTTGTGGAGTCATATTAAGTCAATAATAGAGATGAGAATAGCAAGGATGAGAATTTGGTTTTGCGGATGATCTCGATTCCACTTAATAATTCTGCCTCCTTAAAAGATTTATTTGTAGTTCTTTTGAAAAAAAAAAAAAAAAGTATATATATATATATATATATATATATTCTGGAAGCCCCCCTCAAACTAGCTCCAGTAATTGATAATTGGTGCTGTATATTTAATGTTCTGAACAATTCAAGGAATACATTATTCATTAGGTTGATACAAACCAAAAAAACTTTTTTTAACAAGGATCTGTTCATACGAATCATTCACTTGCAATTTGAATATCATGTTTGTTGTTGCATAAAATGCAACAAAACAAAAACTATAAAAAATACATGTTATGTGCCATGTTTTTGTAGTCCTTTGTAGTTTTTCCTGTTGATTAGTTCATGATTGTTCCCAGATGTATCTTGTTTGCTAATTACTTAGTTTAGCTTGTTTGTCCCTGTGCATTTATAGCCCTGTGTTTCACTTGTTACTTTGTCAGTTGTTGTAAGTGTAATGGTTGCTTCTGTGATCCCCTGGTTTTGTTCCTTTGTACTTTGAGTTCTGTGTTCTCTGTTTTATGTGTTACTTTATAAAATTACCCTGCGTTTAGATCCTGGTCTTCTCCTACTTTCCTCAGCTCATTACAGAACAACTGACCAAAATATGGATCTAGCAGGAAGTAACCAGGATCTTGTGAGAGTGCTTAGTTCCATTTTTCAGGATGGCCAATCCATCGAAAGGCCTACTGTCATCTAGCATCGTTAGATGACACCCAGCTTATGGACCTTTTTTGGAGCAGGCTGGATGAGTACATCGCCCAAATAATGCTGGAGGATTATACTGGCTGGACCCTGGCCCAATATATTGATCTGGCTCTGCGGCTCAGTGTATCTTCCTTCAACGTGGGCGAAGTGGAGGAGGATCCACCCTTAGCTTTTTTTCGGGGGGGCTATAAAGCCGAAGCTTCGTCGACTGTGGAGCGTGACCCACCGCAGACCGCACCATCAGCCAGCACAATTGCGTCCACTGGACTTGTTCAAGGGTGGAGAGGATTGGCGCTGGCCGATCCACCACTGACATCTGCCCAATCAGCCGGAATCCCGAGATTTTCACTGGTCTCAGCGCTCTCAAATCCCCAGGTTGCCATGCCAGAGTCTCGTTCCACCGAGACAACCCTTTCAGAGTCTCTTCATGTCAGCCCTGACGAGCCTGCGCTCCACATCACGTCTGCCGAGCCAGAGACTGCTCACGTCACGTCTGCCGAGCCTGCGCTCCACATCACGTCTACCGAGCCAGAGACTGCTCACGTCACGTTTGCCGAGCCAGACTGCTCACGTCACGTCTGCCGAGCCAGAGACTGCTCACGTCACGTGTGCCGAGCCAGAGACTGCTCACGTCACGTCTGCCAAGCCAGAGACTGCTCACGCCACATCCGCCGAACCAGTGTGTCTGGACAAGATGGCCGCCGCCAAGCCAGTGTCTCCGTACAAGATGACCGCCACCGAGCCAGTGTCTCCGGACAAGCTGGCCGCCGCCAAGCCAGTGTCTCCAGACAAGATGGCCGCCACCGAGCCAACGTCTCCGGACAAGATGGCCGCCGCCAAGCCAGTGTTCTGGACAAGATGGTCATTCCGGTGTCTGTTCCTGAGCCGGTGTCTGTTCCAGAGCTGGTGCCTGTTCCAGCTCATAACCCTATAGCTGCCCCCAAGAAAATGGGGGGGGGGGGGGCAGTAGGTTCCTTGATGCGACCATGGAGGCCGCACTGCCATCGCCGCCTGAAGGGTTGTCACCACCATGGCCGCCTGAAGGATTGTCTCCGCCAGGGCCACCTGAACTGCCTGGTCCGCCCTGGCCCCCTGAACAGCCTGCTCCCCCCTGGTTGCCTACACCCCCCTGGTCGCCTGCACAGCCTGCTCCGCCCTGGTCGCTAGCACAGCATGCTCCGCCCTGGTCGCCTGCACAGCCTGCTCCGCCCTGGTCGCCTGCACAACCTGCTCCGCCCTGGCCTCCCATCCTGCCACAGTCACTATGTCCTCTTCCTCTCAATGGACCTGGCCCTCCATCCCTCCCCAAGACCACCCTCCTGGACTGTTGTTTACTGAGGAGCATCTGGAATCCGCTCCTTAAGTGGGGAGCTCTTTCATGATTCCTGTCTTGTGTTTCCCTTGTCTTGTGTGGACTTTTATTATTTCCTGTTTTGTGCCATGTTTTGTAGTCCTTTGTAGTTTTTTCCTGTTGATTAGTTCATGATGGTTCCAAAGTGTATCTTGTTTCCTAAACCTTGTACCTTGTTTGTCCCTGTGTATTTATAGCCCTTGTGTTTCACTTGTTACTTTGTCAGTTGATGTAGATGTAAGGGTTATCTCTGTGATCCCCTTGGTTTTGTTCCTTTGTACTTTGAGTTCTGTGTTCTCTGTTTTATGTGTTACTTTATTAAATAACCCTGCGTTTAGAGCCTCGTCTTCACCTGCTTTCCTCAGCTCATTACAAAACCAATCCATTTCCCATGCAACTGATACCCAGTTTAATTAATTCTTCTTTGACATTAACCAAAATGAATGATGTTGTCCCAATTCAAATGGATTAAACTAAACTTTTTATATTAAAATAAATTTCTACTTAAACAATTTAAGTTGTGACAAAACGGTTTATTATTTAGCTAGATCAGTTCTTTTGTAATAAAGTAAATCGAGCAACGACCAAAAATATTGAAAATATTTATTTAATAATTAATTAATTTAAACGTTTATTTTGTGCAGTGCATTGCAACTTGATCACTGTATTTGTGTATGCTATGCAGACATTCATGAACCCTAATGGTTTAATGTTCTAAATATTCTTAATCTAAACGTTCTTAATTATTTTAAAGAATAAAAAACTATTTTGATTGCAAGTCAGTTTGCTTGTCAGATATTTATATTACATTCTTGAACACATTCACAGAGAAAATGTTATTATTTTACTAAATCAAGAAAACAAAGTGCATGATATCATCTTTATCAAACATGATACGGACAGATTGATGTAATAAAGGGATATTATGAGGTGCTCTGTTTCCCCTGCCAATGTGACTGGTCTTCCTAAATTACGAGCGAGAGGAATTCTACTAAAACTGGCAAAAGTGTTTAATGCTCATTGTGAAGTCTATCACTGGTTTCTGCTTTGATAAAAACCCATCTTGTTTCAAATTACATATTGAAGACTAGGCCCGTTTCAGCACGAAAGGATTCTTCAGAGGCTTACTCTTACCATTTAATACAAAATTAAAAGAAACAATACAACAAATGTATACCCTAAAATGTTTGAGCACCTGCCTGGGCTGCGTTTCCCGATAACGATGGATCGTAGCACTTACGAGCATTTTCTACGAGCGACTTTACGAATGTTCGTGTTCATTTCACGTGCGTTTCACAAAAACGCACTTAGCACGATCGTGCGCAGCTGTGCTTTAAGTGCTACTTAGAGTCGCTGTCCGTTTGTCAAGTGCTGAAATGTCACGCTCGTAATTGTAGCACACGCTTGTATTTTGAAATGTATAGCCTAATTGTTTTCATCTGATGTGCATTTTCTACGAGGCCAATAATATATAAAAGCACAAACCTATGGGTGGAGACACCAGCAAACTGGTTGAACCAAAAAAAACAAAGAAAATATTTTTTTTTTTAAAGAGGAGATTAATGTCATTTTAGAGGAGGTGGAGCTATACAACATATTTTATTCACCAGGTTTAAGGACAGTCGTACAAATAAAACAAAAACAAAAAATCTTGGAGATTATTGCTACAAAACCAACTGCAACTAGGGGCATTAAAAGTTCAGGGAAGGAGGTCAGGAAGAAGTGGCAGGACTTTGCCAGCCTTGCTAAAAGGAAAAGGGCACTGCAGAGGACAACATTTAATAAAACAAGTGGTGGGACCAATGATTACCCCTTCTCACAGCAGAGGAAGAAAAGGCCTTGTCAATACTTGGCACAAGTGCTTCAGATGGCATCTGTGGTGGTATTGACATCCATGGAGGAGTAGGGGTAACTCAACCTGAGCCTGGTCAGGTCCTTCATGCTCAGAGGAACCATCAGTTTCATCTGCCATCTCCCAGCATCTACCATCTCCTAGTCCTCCAAACAACCCTCCCAGGACTCAGCCTCCAGACTGCAGCCACAACTGCTTGTCCAGACTGCAGCCACAACATCTCAGCAGTTTGAGAATGTTGAGAACATGATAAATTGAGAATGTGTGTTGTTGTAGTCAGGATATATGAGAGTGTCCTTAACAGGGAGGAGGATGAAGAGGTGGAGAAGGACAAAGATGGCATGGGACCACATGATGGCCAATCAAGAAACAGGCTACATGGCTGGTTTTCGTGCATGTCAGCAAGTCATTGACATATTTTTTTTTAGTCCATCCTATTTCTCCAGTCTTTGAAGCATATTACACCTTTTATTATTTTTTTGATCATTCATTTAATTTAGATTAAAATTATTAGATTAAATTATTTATTTTTTTATTGTTGTTTTCTGCCCTTTTTATTTATTTTATTTATACATTCATTTAAACAAAAAACGAGTAATAAAGTGTACAATAAAGTACAATCAAAACCTTATATTATAATCACATTGCACTTGAATAAAGTTAAATGTGTAATGTGCCGGTTGTCCTGCAGGAGACCTCATAACTCTGTCTTCGTACGATGCACTTGGGGATTTACGATTACTCCAGAGCACTCGTAGATCTAAAATGATTTTCAAGTGCTACTTAAGTTACGATGCTTTTGGGAAACAGACCATAATATTAAGATCATTCGTACGATCGTTTTTACAATTTTCTTAGGCTTACGATGCTTTTGGGAAACGCAGCCCTGGTTTGTCCCTGTTAATATATTTTACTTAATGCGCTCTTTCAATGTACTTACAATTTACTTTCCCAAGAATGTACTGAGTAATATAAAGTAACTACAATTGACTTAACATGGGTTCGAAGTTAGTAACTAGTTATTACCCAATAAATGTAATTACTATAGTATGTAGATGCAGAACAAGACTTCAAAATAGAGTTAAGTGTTTTTTGTAACCTGAAAGTGAAAATCTTTAACCGTAGCTCATATACACATTCACAAAACAAATCCTAAATTATTCCCCAGATGCATGGATCAGACTCAAGCATTCGTTTGGTCTATCATGTGCGTCTTATTCCGTTTTCCCCTCCTGTTTTTCCACAATGGCCATTCCACGCTCTGGCAATACATGATGCATTATGCTGTGACTGATTGTATTTCATGATCCTTTGAATGCATCCACCCACATTGTCTTCAGACCAGCAATTATTTATAATTGCGATCCCTCTTCAATCAGATCGTATTATTGCATGCACTTTGATTTCTTATTTAAATCATCAATATCATGCATATGCCTGATGTGCCCTGCATGGCGTTTTTTACAAGACATGAATAATTGAATATCAAAGGCATTCAAAGAGCAAATGACAATGTTCTCTTTGGTAAAGCAATGTATCAAGAGTTAAATCTATAATGATACGATAAAGATATAATCTACTTTTACACTTCGAAACATCCAGCTCCACATTCAGGCAGATTCACTGAGATTAAGCTACAGTGACAAACTCCTGTGCTAGAAACTTAGACCTAAATATCCAACATCAGATGACATATTAGCTTATTTACACTTGTTATGAAATACAGCGCAGAAATACAGAGTACATAAAACTTAATTATTTGATTACACTTTAAATAATTGTCACTGTACACAGCATATTAATTATTAATAAATATCAATATGTTTTTGGGGAGTCACACATTCTGAAATTAAACCATGTAACTTTGCCAAGTCATAAAACGGCCAAATGGTCTGATATTTTAAAAGACTTATGACACAGTCACGTCAACTTACACTATCACTATCATGCAACCAATAAATAAAATATTTTTTATTTTACAGTATATATTTTTTTATTAAAAACAAGTCACACAAAATACTTTCTAACATCAAAATGTGGCTGTAATCCACGCTTGACGCAGATACTAACATTATTTAATACACAAAGAGCAATACACAGGAGATAACCAGGAGTAACAATTCACACATTAAAGGGGACCTATTATAACCCTTTTCATAAGATGTAATAATAGTATCTGGGTTCCCCAGGATGTGTCTGTGAAATTTCAGCTCAAAATACCCCACAGATCAATGTATTACACCTCTAGAACAGGCTGATGTGGGAGAGACAGACTCTGCTGCAGTGGATGCATGTATGCATAATTGTGGCTATGTCTTTGGAGATTCGTCCTCCTATCAGGCTCTCTTTTCCTCCGCTAAGGTCAGGATCTGCTCTTGCCCAAATCTAAGCTGTATCTAAAGGACACTACGCCACCTGTTACTTTTAGCTGCAATGTCTTCTTAGTACTCTGTATTGATGCTATCTGAGCAATATGTACATGGTGGGGAGACCAGCAAAGACCCAAGTGTTGGGTACTTTGTCGCTCCCACTTTATGCAAAGTATGCGACGAAGGCAGCACAAGTGAAAGGCTTCATTCTTGGTTGGTATATGTTGTCCATCTTTCGCTACTATACAGTAGAGCAGTACTTCTCAAAGTCCAGACTCCGGTCCGGATCCGGACCCGGAGAGAATTCAATCCAGGCTCACCTCCATTTCGTATTTCAAGAGCACTAATCGGGTGTAAGGGATTAAAAGTGTCGATTTCCTACTTTGATAAACGCATGTTAAAATAATTTGTTTAGTTTTTTATGTCTTTTTTGAGATGGTCCGAAATTAAAGCGAAGGCGAGATATTTAAAGTTTTCCTCCGTGATTTAGTTGCCATGACATCCAGTGAGCATGACTTTTGACGTAATCGGACGCGACGCGACACTTTACCGCAGTAAGCGTTTGAATGGCGATGGAGGATGTCACTGTCCAGGAAAAGAAAAGTTGACAAAGAAAATAGTTTTCAAAGATGATTGGACAGAGAGGTATGCGTTCATTTTGCCCCAATCCAGCATGAAACCATTCTGTTTGATTTGTAACGAGACAGTTGTCAGAGCTGTGAAGAGTGGAACATTTTTTTTTTTCATAAAATGAGTGTTGATTTGTTATGCATTTGTTATGCATTTGTTTATTAAAAATAAGTTTTGTAATAACCAATAGTTCCGGACCTTTGACATTGATGAAGATTCAGATTTGGACCTTTGAATGTAGACTTTGAGAACTCCTGCAGTAGAGTAACAATGCAGGCGTTACAATCTGCCATTTTGGTAGAAGTTGACAGCTTAGTATTCCCCCAGACACGAATGGTAAGTCGGCCATGGGTTGTTGCAGCCTTGCCAATGTGCTTGTTGATCTCAGCTTTAAGAAATTGTCGTTGATGGTGGACCCAAGGTATGTAAACTGGTCGACAACATTAAGTACGTGGTTAAACGTCTTTTTGAGGGCATGGGGTGATTGTGTTCGCTAGCCATGTGCTCTCATGTCTATTGTCTTACCCCGCCCTTCTTGTCATCTGATTATTGATATTTTGATGTACTGATTATTCATTTGCCCCACCTATCCTCCCTCATTGGCTGCTTTGTTTGCTCTCCCTATTTATTGTCTTTGTGTTTGCAGTCCTGTGTGAGTTTGTCATCTAAAGTACCCTCATGTGTCCTTTTCCTGCCAAGTCTTGCTGCCTGTTTTCCCCCAAGGGTTAGTTTTTCATTTTGTTTGTTTTTGTTTTATTTTTATTATTAATAAAAAGCCCATTACTCTGAATTTGAGTCCTCGCCTCACCCCTCAACCCAACCCTGACAGTCTCATCCAGTAGGTGATGTACCACCATGGGTCTTCATTCTGCACTTGCATTATGTTCATGAGAAAGAATAAATAATGCAAAAAGGTGGCCAGGATGCAACAGATTGTCTTTAAAGACCAAAGTAATCCGTACTACCCAACTGCTGTGGTAAAGCGACACGCATTTTTTCCATTAAACTCCTTATTACGGAGATGAAAGCTTTGGCATAAGTTCTGCCTGGAAGACTTAATTACCACGTCACTTATTACCTTAACATCTATCCAGTCATGTCCTGATACTCGCTGTATAAAAGATCGGTACTTATACATGTTTGAGTTTGCAGATGGTGACGCGACAATTCATGCTCTCGTTCAGTTGCCAACTAACATGTTTCAGGACGCACATATTGTTTATGATTATCAAGTTCCGACGACAAATTCGTCCCGCCATCTTTCCTGCTGCACGTCGCAGTTCCCGCATTCAGTGCTGCATCTCCCCCTTGGGCACAGCGGTCTTCGGAGAGTTTGATCAGCCAAGGCCTATCAAGAGAAGTCCTGCTCCTTCTAGGCCCAAAACACCGGGTAACCCATTAGTTTCCATTTCCACGACATCAAAAGCCTCAACATCTTCAGCTCAGCCAAAATAATCCAGCAGGAAGAGAAATGCAAAACCATCCTCAACTTGTCCAGCAAAAAGAACCTCGCTGTCTGCACGGGTGCCATTTTTTTCGCAGATCGCCAATCCCACCGACATGAACAATAACATCTCTGCAATTCACGAGAGGCGATCTTCTCACACTGGTTTTCAAGTTCAAGCTCCACATCCAAGGCTTTCAAGTTGGTTTTTCATGTTTTGGTAGGCGCTTCCACCAGCCACTGTTAATATGTCCCTGTAGTATTTCCCTTCTATGTATGTGCGAGAAGGAAGGAGACCGGGGTCGGCTGGCTGAGGCTCGTGGTTATTTTATTCGCTGAACACAAATTACACTCGCGCCACATGCGCTCGTCAACATAAATCTCTTTCACAAATCAAAGTACTCGGCAACGTCAGTACAGTCCTCTTTCCTCCACGATCTCCACGATCCCCACGAGTCCTCAGCCCTCTCTCCTCGAATGCTGGTTTCCGTCTGACTTTATACGGTCTCCCCACGCCAATTACTGCAACGAGACACAGGTGTTAGTCATTTTGCACTTGACCCACTTACCGCCGCTCGTCTCGCCACTCTCTCTCTCGTCGCAGACCTCGCTGAACCACGCCTCCCCCGCCACATACCCCCACCGCCCGACTCAGGCCGGGGAGCCATCCGGCCTGCAGCCCCCCCCCCATTCCTAGAGAGGAAGTCAGCCACAGCCATCTGCACCCCCGGCCTGTGGATCACCTTGAACTTAAAAGGCTGTAAAGCGAGATACCAACGGGTGATCCGCGCGTTGGTGTCCTTCATGCGGTGGAGCCACTGCAGGGGCGCGTGGTCCGAACAGAGGGTGAACTCCCGCCCCAGGAGGTAATAGCGCAGGGTGAGGACCGCCCATCTGATGGCCAAACACTCCTTCTCTATGGTGCTGTACTTAGTCTCTCTCTTCGAGAGCTTACGACTAATGTACAGCACCGGGCGGTCCTCCCCCTCCACCTCCTGGGACAGGACAGCGCCCAGCCCCCTGTCCGACGCGTCAGTCTGCAACAGAAAAGGAAGAGAGAAATTAGGAGAGTGCAGGAGCGGGCCACCACACAGAGCAGCCTTAACCTGGGTAAAAGCCTGTTGGCACTGCTCCGTCCACTGGACCGCATCTGGTACCTCCTTTTTAGTGAGGTCAGTCAGCGGGCTGGTGAGGTCCGAATAGTCCGGAATAAACCTTCTGTAATATCCCGCCAGCCCCAGGAACTGCCTCACCTCCTTTTTGGTCTTAGGTCTAGGACAGGTTGCAATTGCTGCTGTCTTGTCAATTTGGGGACGCACCTGACCATGACCCAAGTGGAAGCCCAGATATCTTACCTCCACCCGCCCAACTGCACACTTCTTCGGGTTGGCCGTTAGCCCCGCCCGTCTCAGCGCCCCGAGGACGGCCCTTAAATGCTCCACATGCCGCTGCCAGTCATTACTGTAGATGATAATATCGTCCAAGTATGCAGCGGCATATGGAGCATGGGGTCGCAGAATTCTGTCCATGAGACGCTGAAACGTGGCGGGAGCCCCGAACAACCCGAAAGGAAGTGTTACAAATTGGTGTAATCCAAACGGCGTGGTGAAGGCTGTTTTTTCTTTGGACATGGGAGACAAGGGGATCTGCCAATATCCTTTCGTTAAGTCCAGCGTCGAATAAAAGCGAGCCGTACCTAACCGATCAAGCAGCTCGTCAATCCGCGGCATTGGATAAGAGTCGAATTTCGACACTGCATTCACCCTGCGATAGTCCACACAAAACCGTACCGAGCCGTCCGTTTTAGGAACTAAAACTATCGGGCTTGCCCAGTCACTGTGGGACTCCTCAATTACTCCCATCTCCAGCATTGCCTCTAATTCCGTCTGAACAACTTTTTTTTTGTGTTCAGGCAATCTGTATGGCCGGCCGCGAACTACCACGCCCGGCTCTGTCTCAATATGGTGCTGGATCAGATTAGTACGACCAGGCAGGGGTGAAAACACATCGGCAAACTCTCTTTGCAACCTTGTGATGTCAGTGAGCTGCGAGGGCGAGAGGTGATCCCCCCCCGGGGCCAGGGCGAGAGAATTCCCTTTGATGATCGCCTCTGGCCCGAGATCCTCCTCTCCACTCACTGCCGTCGCAAGCAACACTGACTCCTCCTCACTCCATTTTTTTAGGAGGTTGAGATGGTAGATTTGCCGTGAACCACCCCTGTCTGTTCGTACTACCTCATAATTGAGATCCCCTATCCGCTGTGTGACCTCAAAGGGTCCTTGCCACTTCGCTAACAATTTGGAGCTGGAGGTTGGTAGTAAAATGAGCACTTTATCTCCCGGTGTAAATTCTCGAAGCTTAGTTCCCCTGTTATACAGCCGGCTTTGTCTGTCCTGAGCCTGAAGCAAATTCTCCATAGAGAGCCGCCCCAGTGTATGGAGTTTTGCTCTCAGGTCCATGACATACTGAATTTCATTTTTGCTATCTGAGTGTCCGTCCTCCCAAGTCTCTTTTAGGACGTCTAACACCCCACGGGGCTGACGTCCAAAAAGAAGCTCAAAGGGGGAAAACCCCGTGGAGGCTTGCGGGACCTCTCGCACGGCGAATAAGAGGGGTTCTAGCCATCTGTCCCAATTTTTCGCGTCTTCCTGTACGAATTTACGAATCATTGTTTTCAATGTGCGATTAAATCGTTCGACCAGTCCGTCCGTTTGTGGGTGATAGACGCTGGTACGCACCGATTTAATGCCCAATAACTCATATAATTCGCTTAACGTGCGTGACATAATCCGTGAGTTTTTTCCACGGTGCCTTGATCCGTGAGAATCTCTTTCGGGATTCCCACGCGGGAGATTAAACGAAACAGGGCGTCTGCCACACTTTTCGCTGATATAGTGCGTAGCGCCACTGCTTCAGGATATCGCGTTGCGTAGTCTACTATAACTAACGCAAAGCGATGTCCCCGTGCCGATCGTTCTAATGGCCCGATGAGGTCCATACCAATTCTCTCGAAGGGGACCTGCACGAGAGGTAGAGGGCGCAACGGCGCTTTTGGGGCGGCCGGTGGGTTTACCAACTGACATTCACGACACGACGCGCACCACCTGCGTACGTTCTCGTGAATGCCCGGCCAGAAGAATCGGGTCATTAAACGATTTAACGTAGCTGTCATCCCTAGATGCCCCGCCATCGGATTACAATGTGCCGTCTGGAAAAGCATTTCCCGACGGCCCCGTGGTACTAACAATTGGGTTGTATCTTCCTTTGTCTGAGTGTCTTGGGTCACCCGATACAACCTATCTTTAATAATGGCAAAATAAGGATAGGAGAGCGGGCGGTCAGGTTGGAGGATCTGCCCATCGACGGAACGGACCTGTTCAAACGCATGTTTGAGCGTCTCATCTTGGGACTGATCCAGGGGAAAGTCATCGCGGGTGGAGAGGTTTAGCCTCGCCAAGCCGCTCGGTTCCCCTGAACCAGTTCCGCTGGGTCCAGGAACAGCCTCTCCAACCTGAGCGCTCGCCCCCCTTCCCCGCCTTTTCTTTTTCCCAGAGACATCCGTTGTCAAACAACCCAATAATAGTTCAAAAGCTGGCCAATTCGTTCCCAAAATTAACGGATGCCGGAGGCGCGGGCTAACTGCCACCTCCACACAATGATTTTGTCCCCTGAAATTAATAGTGATGGCCTTTAAGGGGTATTCCACTATATCCCCGTGCACACACCTCACCTTAACCATGCGGCCCGTATCCAATGCCCCGGATTGTATCAGGCGTTGATGGATGGAGGTCTGGTTACAACCTGAATCCACCAAGGCCTGATAGGTACCCCCCTTAATACTCACAGGTATCTGGTATAACCCGGCTTGATCGGGGGCGGCCTGTGGGACGTCCGGGATCCGGACCAATGTCCCAACCTCCATGACCGGGCAGCGGTCCACGAAATGGCCCGGATCCCCGCAACGCCAACAGGCCGGCCCAGGCCTCCCCGCCGCCCTAGTGGCAGGAAGCGGGTCAAGGAATTGGCGTGGGGAGAGCGCAGGAACCGTGTCGAGCCCTTCAGGATGTCCCGGCCCCCCTCCCCTGACGGATCCACGCGTCCCGGCTGGACCCTCTGCTCCAGCCTTCCAACGGGGAGGTGCCCTCGGCGGTCCGGTGAAACGGGTCCTGGGAACAGGAACGGGCTTAGGGGAATGGAGAGAGAGAGGGACAGGGGAAGAGAGAGAGAGAGAAATAGATGGCAAGGGTTCGCCGACCCCGGAGCACGCCGCCAGTTGATCCTCCGCCAGCTGGATGGCCAGATCCAGCGACGCCGGCCGGTGGCACTGGACCCACTGGGCAGTCCTCTTCGGTAAACGTGAGATGAACTGCTCCAGTACCACCTTGTCGATGATGGCCTCGGCGCCGCCTCCTCCGGCCAACAGCCATTTGCGGCACGAGTCCCGGAGCTGCTGCGCCAAGACAAAGGGTCGGCCTACTTCTGCCAGTTCGAGTGAACGGAAACGTTGACGGTGTTGTTCGGGGTTAAGGCCGACCCTCTGGAGAATGGCTCGTTTTAGATCGGCGTATACCAGGAGGTTCTGGACGGGCAGTTGTTGAGCAGCCTTCTGGGCTTCCCCCGACAGCAGTGGTATCAGCCGTACCGGCCAGCTGGTCGATGGCCACTCACATGCCTCAGCCGTTCTTTCAAATAAATCCAGGAAGGCTTCGGGATCGTCAGAGGCACCCATCTTCATGAGTGCCATGTGAGCGCCTGGAGTGGAGCGGGGGAAAGCCCCTTCCGTCCAAACCTCCCGGTCCAGCAAGCTCCGGAACAGCTCGCGGTCCGCCTGCTGGGCTTGCATCATGGCTTGGAACCGACCTTCCTGATCCGCCCGCAAGTCCAGCAGGGCTTGGTGGTTCTCCTGATGCAGACCCGCGAGCGATGTAATGATGTCCGCAAATGGCGTTCCCGATGTTCCTGACGGAGTTTGCATCTTGGCGGCGGCGTTCTCCTTCCTTCCCGGGTTTCGGCACCAGTGTAGTATTTCCCTTCTATGTATGTGCGAGAAGGAAGGAGACCGGGGTCGGCTGGCTGAGGCTCGTGGTTATTTTATTCGCTGAACACAAATTACACTCGCGCCACATGCGCTCGTCAACATAAATCTCTTTCACAAATCAAAGTACTCGGCAACGTCAGTACAGTCCTCTTTCCTCCACGATCTCCACGATCCCCACGAGTCCTCAGCCCTCTCTCCTCGAATGCTGGTTTCCGTCTGACTTTATACGGTCTCCCCACGCCAATTACTGCAACGAGACACAGGTGTTAGTCATTTTGCACTTGACCCACTTACCGCCGCTCGTCTCGCCACTCTCTCTCTCGTCGCAGACCTCGCTGAACCACGCCTCCCCCGCCACAGTCCCCTCTACCACGATTAAACTTAATTCAGGTAAGTATTTATCTTGGCTACTCTGCTGCTTCCTACACCAGCGGCAGAGTTCAAATTGGTGACTACGGTGCAGCGGTGTGTTCCTAATAACTGCTGATCTGCAAACTGCAACGCAGCAGGGTCGGATAGCTCGCCTTAATGTTTGTAACAAAGTTTAAGCAAAGATTTGCGTTACTAATATTCCACAGTGCAGTGGTAATCAAATAATATCAGCGTTGTCGATTATACTCACTAACAACTGCGTAACTGAATATAAATAAAATAAGCTTAAGAGTAACAGAATATTAAACTTTTTATGCATATGCCATATTCACAGGTCGCGTTCCTCATAACGTCTGCTCACTCACCAGTGTTCGGTAATGTATACGTTTGTGCACGTGCACACTGTTTACTTTTTTCCGGCTACAACTGAGTTCCCACGGGACTTCAGCGCGAGACTACAGCTAGCCGTCTAAAACATTATTTAGGTGAATTTAAACAATGGCTAAGTTGCTAAACGCATCTTGTTCACATGTAAGGGCCCTGTTCATGTTGGACAGACATTTTAATTGCATTTTGTGTCTGTTATGAGGCACAAAGACACTCTTTATGTATATGCCCCCATAACCGCCGTTTTAGCTGAGTGGGAGCTCTGGGCATTTGCGGGAACAGCTCCGTGTTGCAAGCACCAATCCGGTTCGTTTTTTTTTTTTTTCTATAGACATTACTCACAAAGGTATAACGATCAAGATTAACTTCAAAATTGCCTGGAGTTCTCCTTTAAGGTCCTTTTATACTTAAAATTTAGATTTACAATATTAGAAAATGTGTGCAGTCGCTATAACACACAACCTTTCCTGGTGACTACTTTAATCCACTGATATGTGTGATAGAAATATTTTATGTGATGGGTATTTCCACATTAAATGTACAGAGAAAAAGGATGCTCCGGTCAAAGGCTCCATATACTTAGCCAAAAATTGCTTAACACAGTAGAACTAACAGACATGTCATTAGTTTTATAATAACAAACCAATAACCAGAACTAATCACAGTGAATAAGACTCGAGTGACATTGTTTTTACTCAACCGTATAATTTACATGTTCATGTATCTTTCTATTCAAGAGACTCAATTGGTTGTTGTGGCCAGTGATCTCCCAGCCATGAATAAAACTATTTCTACAAAGAGCCACTTGGGAGCTATGTCAGGCATATGCTGTGCATCTGAGAAATGGATTATACGCTCAGAAGACAGCAGATCATCAAGTATCATTGAGGTAATGATAGTAGCTTTTTGACGGGACGCCATCACCTTACTTCAGTATCGTATTAAGAAGTCAGATTTAGTTGGTTATATTCGCATTAAGAATTCCCATGACATATGTTTATAAAAAAAAAAAAAATATATATATATATATATATATTGTACAAAATGAACTATGGCCTGGCTGATTTACTTCCGTTCATAAGTCGGGGTCAGCAAGATAAGATTCAAACCCTGTTTTATATTTCGATATATTAATGTGTGCGTAATTCAGTCACATCATCCTTAAAAAAAAAAAAAAAAGAATCAAACAGAGATCCGCTATTATCTCTTTTCCATATATACATATTCTGTTAAAAGCCTGTCCTGGGGATTTCAACTCAGAAATGTAATATTTCGATCCTGCCTGTGGTCTTTCCTTTCTATTTAAGCTTCTCACCTAATTTCTTTACTCTTTCTTTAGCACTGTAAGAATGACGCTCAAGGCTCCGGCGTCACCCTAACACTTCAAAAAATCAATAACATTTTTGTCCATTAACATCTATGTTTAAAATTCGCCCCAGAACTTCAAATCACACCCCTCTATTCATATTACCTAATGGAGTACCTCTTTCTAAGGCCTGGTTCAGGACTCATTTAACTATTGATAGTCTATCCCCCTCTCTCTATATCGGGCATTCCTTCAGGATTGGGGCAGCTACTACAGCAGCTGAACGAGGAATCTCTACGTCAGCTATTAAGATCATGGGCAGATGGTCTTCCTCGGCATTTGGATCCTACATAAGACCTGATTCAAAAACCATTCTCGAAGCAACTACTGGTGGTTTTATTTTTCTGTCAATAGTCTCTAGCATGTGTTCTATAAATGGCCAATGAGTCATCATCTATGTGTGGCCTAGTGGCCTTGTGTCAATGTGGCCTTGTCTCTGTGTCAGTAGTAGCCTTTTGTGGTCTTGTTCCGTGTGGCCTTTATGGTCTTGGAAAAAAAAAATATGATAATGCAAGAGTATGATAAATGTTCAGTGTGGTCTACTGTGACCGTGTAGCCTAATGTGGCCTTGTCCCACGGTATTGTGGCCAGTTATGGTATTGGTTCTGTTTGGCCTAGTGGCTTTGTCTCGTTGGCCTTGTATCCGTCTGGCATTAGCAGCCTTGAGGCCCAGCGGGCCTTGTCTCTGTGTGGGTCTCAAGGCCGTGTACCGTGTAGTCTAATGTGGCCTTGTCCTGTGATCTTGTGACCAGTTATGCCATTGGTTCTATGTAGCCTAGAACCTTGTCTATGAGTGGTCCGTCTCTGTGTGGCTTTAGCAGCCTTGTGGCCCAACGGGCCTCATCTCTGTGTGGGTCTTTTGGCCTAGTGGCATATTGTTGCCATGTCCTTAAAAAGATGCCTATGGTTGGCCGCATGGCCCTTCGGGGCATAGGTTCAGTGTGGCTCAGTAGCTGTATTCTATATGTGGCCTTAGTGGCTTGGTCTTGTCCTTTAAAGATGCCTATGGTTAGTCAGTGGCCCTACGGGGCATAGGTTCTGTGTGGTCTACCAAGGCCTTGTAGCATTCATTGCTTAATAATAAAGAAATAAAATTAAAAAAGGGCTGGGTGGCCTTCGTTTTATGTGTTCGTCTAGTCCTACCTTGTCTTTTATGTGGCATTAGAGGCCATTGTGGCTCATCGAGGCCTTGTCTCTGGTCTATAATGGCCGTGTGGCTCATCGAGGACTCATCTCTGTGGTCAGTCATGGCCGTGTGGTCCAATGTGGCTAGCACTTGCGGTCCAATGAGGCCTGCTCTGTGTGGTCCAATGAGGCCATCTATGTATGGCCCAATATGGCACGGTTCTGTTTGGTCCAATGAGGCTTGTCTATGTAGGGTCCAATGAGGCCTTGTCTCGAGGTGTCCTTAGGAGTGGAACTGGTAATCATGTAAAGTACATTGAATTCTATGTAAGTAGTTTCGGGGAAAAAGCCCTGCTAAATGCACATGGCTCCACATAGTACTTTACAGGTCAATGTTTTTACTAAAACTAAAGTGGCTTTCTTGTCTAATTATGCTATAGGCCTACGAGGTATCCACATCCAGCGTTCATAATGCAATTTTATGGTAACTCCCTTTCCTATTTTCAGGAACCACTTCCCAGTATCACTTGTAGCTATGATTAAACAGGATATAATATATTCAAAAGTCACGCCTACTTTAAGACAACTTTACATCAATGGTATTGATTTTCTGAATTACAAATGTAACAACAAGTTTATAAGGAATTGTTTACTTAACTGCCAAACTAGTTCTCTCAAAAGAGATTATATTCTAAAAGACTTTATCCAACTAAAGATTTATTAAAACAGAGATTTAAAATGGATGTAGGAAACTGTAACTTCTGTGAAATTGAACCTGAAGATTTAAATCATCTGTTCTGTTTGTGTGAAGTTGTTAAAAGGTTTTGGTTGGACCTTCAACAATTGTTCGTCTCCAAAGGATTTCAGATGATGAATCTAACTATTAATGATATAAAATTTGGTATTTTTCGTAATGATCACAATGATTTTGGCATTAACAGTGTAATTTTGTTAAGTAAACATTTCATTCATAAATGTCGTTTTTTACAAGACAATTCCTAACATTACTCATTGGAGAAATGAGTTGAAACTTTTTTATAACTCTTTGGTATTGATTAAGAACAAGAATGCTAAGAAACTGGCTTCTTTTGTAAACAATTTTATTGACTGATTGCCCTTTTAATTTATTTTCTTTTGAATATGTAAATGCCATTTTGCCATAACATGCTCCATGTTCATATGTTCTTTTAAGTTTTTCTTTTTCTAGGATGAGCACTGTAAGCTTGTAGTAAGATTTGACATTGTTTCTGATTTGTTTGTATTTGCCTTATTTAAATTTAAAAAAAAAAAAAAAAAAAAAAAAAAATTCAGGAACCACAGGATTCACGACCGGTGAGTATACTTTCCATTACAATTTTTTTGGGGGGGTGAGCTGGCCCTGTCCCGGTGGATCCATAATCCACCTACTTTTGTGGTCGGCTGCGCCCCTGCCTTCGTCTTCAGGCAGGAAATGCAGATCTGCTATCCTCGGATTATGAACTACGGATGGGGCCTACGCCAAAGAACTTTATAAATTGTATGCTGGGCTGTCAATAAATTAATGCTTTGTTACATCTTTCTATCTCCCGAGTCTTTCTGGTAGAACTGTGTTGTGATGTGAGTTTTGGAAGTTGAACATTTGATACTATTTTGAACATGTTTGCTTATTTGAAGTTTTATTATATTACTCTATTAGTTTATTTAATTTACCTTTTTTGTGTAAATCTGTATCACGTTCTAGTTAGTCGGTCAGATGATGGGATTAATGCTTAAGCAACAATAACTCAAAGTAACATAAAAGGTGTCATTAAACTATCCTGTTAAGAGAAGTAAAATGTAATCACATCTAAAATCTCTCTTTTCAGATGTAATTTTCTTGCAAGAAATGCATCTCAAAGCAGACTCCAAAGACAAATAAAAGGCAGGTGTACAGTATAGGGCAGATCTATCAATCTAATTTTTCTATTTTAGTATGGAAAGGGGTACAATTTAAACATAACGCCTGAGAACTGATGGGGAAGGCTATTATTTTATTCTATCTGGTGAGATATATGGTCTCCCCATTATGTTGATAAATGTGTACGGTCCAAATTATGACGCCCCAGAATGTTTTAGCAAGATCTTTTCTCCTATTCTCAATATGCCTCTAACAAATACATTTTTCTTTGCTTTTCAAAACAAATTTTAAACCTCCATTGAAAAGTTACAAACCAGTATAAACTATTGGAGTACCGTCCCGATCTCTCTGATTAGAAGAATAAATGTGATACAAATTATATTTCTACCCCAAATATTATATTTATTTCAGAATATTCCAACATTACTGCCCAAATCCTTCTTTAAACACCTAGACTTAAATATTCTCTCCTTTCTATGGATCTATCAGAGTCATGGAATCAAAAAAACACATCTTTGTAAACCCAAACATGAGGGAGGTTTGGCCCTTGCGCATTTTCATCTCTACTACTGGGCCACTCATTTAAATGCCACTCACTATGGCTAGAAGAGTCGGCTAATGTCCCAGATTGGCTTCAGATAGAACAGGACCATTGCCATCCTTATGATCTTGAAGCGGTGATACTTTCTCCGGTAGTACTAGATCAAACGGCAGTTAGTAGTACTGTCATAAAGAGTCTGATACATGTTTGGAGACAGATAAGGGAATGCCTCAATATAAAGCCACTCTCCCTCTTTATTTCCAATCGCAAACAACCCATCATTCCAGCTTGCAAGACTGGACAGGGCCTTCACTCAGTGAAAGGAGCTGGGCCTATGTAAGGTGAAGAATATAGTTCTGCCAGGAAGACTTAATTACTACGTCACTTATTACCTTCACATCTGTCCAATCACGTCCTTATACTCGCTGTATAAATGATTGGTACTTACACACGTTTGAGTTCGCAGATGCTGACGCGACAACTATCACCCTCATTCAGTCGCCAACCAACATGTTTCTGGACACACATATTGTTTACGATTATCAAGTTACAGCGATGAATATGTCCCGCCGTCTCTCCTGTGGCGATATATATATTTCGATCCTGCTGTGGTTTTTCCTTTCTATTATGCTTCTCACCTATTTTCTTTGATCTTCTTTAGCACTCTAAGAATGATGACCAAGGCTCCAGCGTCACACCAAAAATCAATAACAATTTTTGTCCCTTCACATCTATGTTTTAAATTCTTAAAATACGCCAAGAACTTCAAATCACGCACCGCTATTCATATTACCTAATGGAGAACCTCACTCTAAGGCCTGGCTCAGGACTCACTTATCTACTGTTATTAAAGCTGCAGTCTATCCCCCTCACCCTATACCGGGCATTTATTCAGAATCGGGGCAGCTACTACAGCAGCTGAACGAGGAATCTCTACACCAGCTATTAAGATCATGGGCAGATGGTCTTCCTCTGCATCTGAATCATATATCAGACCCGATTCAAAACCATTCTTGAAGTTCAGCAAGCTCTTCAGTAACAAATCAGGTAAATACCTATGCAACTACTGGTGGTGGTGTTATGCTATTTCATTCTTATTACTGGCCAATGAGTCATTGTCCATGTGTGGCTAGTGGACTGTCGTCTATGTGTGGCAGTGGCCTGTCCCAGTGAGGCCTTGTCTCTATGTGGCTGTAATAAAAAATAAATAAAAAATTCCAACCTTAAAAAAGATGCCTATGGTTGGCCAGTGGCTCGTCGGGGCATAGGTTCTGTGTGGTCTACCAAGGCCTTGAAGCATTCATTGCTTATATAATTTTTTTTTTTAAAAAGGCATTTTACGTGTTTCGTCTAGTCTTTAGTCGGTATTGGTAGTCTCACCGAGAACATTTCTTCTTATGTGGATTTTTATATTAAACCATTTGTACCAATGTTGTCAACTTATGTAAGAAATTCTATGGATTTTCTTGAATCATTATATAGTGTTAACTTTTTTGTTGATTATGTTCTTCTTGCTACTTTTGATGTTCAGAGTTTATATACCAACATCCCTCATACTGAAGGTTTATTTGCTTTAGAACAATTTTTAACAGAAAGATCTGTGGATGTAAAACATAGTACAGCATGTTTATTGGAGTTAGCAAGTATTGTCTTAACTAACAACTTTTTTCGTTTTCGGGATGATTTTTATTTACAAGTGAAAGGTACTGCAATGGGTAGTAAAATGGCACCTAATTATGCTTGCTTGTATATGGGAGTTTTTAAAAATGACCTTATTCTAAATGAGTCAAATTCCTTTTTTCCTAATATTTTGCTTTACAAACGGTATATTGATGATATTTTCATGATCACTAAGGCCACACCTGCAGAGATGTTGATGTTTTTAAATTATCTTAACTCAAGAACTGAGCATGTGAATTTCACAATGGAATGCGATCCAGTAAGCATTAGTTCCCTTTCAAGGGAACTCGAGCTGCGTCAAGCTGTGGGAACGCCTCTGCGTGTGTGCGTCATGAAGCACGTATGGAATCAGTCCAATGGAGAGACGGAACGTCATAGGCGGGTGACGTCATCGACCAGGAAACTATAAAGCACCCCCAAAACACAAGCGCGACAGCTTCTTTGCCTTCAGTAAGCGCTATATGTGGATCTGTCTCAAGTGTTTTTGTCTGTCACTAAGCAGGAGTTTCACTATTTCAAAAAAAAAAAAATATATATATATATATATATATATATATATATATATTACATTGAGAGACAATGGCGAGCGAACAACAATTTAAGAAGTGTGTTCCTCCCTGCTCGCGCTATTTAACGAGCGGGGATACACACAGCTTATGTGTTGTTTGTTTGGGAGTGCAGCATGCCCAGTCAGCTCTCGAGGGGGCTGATTGTGAGCATTGCGAGCGTTTGCCTCTTAGAACGCTCCGCTCCCGCCGATCACTCTTTGAGGAGAGTGGTTCGGCTCGCTCTCCCGAAAGTGAGGAGCTTATGGAGGTGCTCACTCGTGCTGTTTCTAAATTAAGCATCGAGTGGCCAGCTGTTAGGCAGGAGTCTAGAGAAAAATCTAAATTAGATGAAAGATTTTTGCCTTCCCGTTCTCAACCTCCACGCCGGTGCTTGCCCTTCTTCCCTGATCTCCACACAGAGGTTTCGAGATCGTGGAAAAAGCCGGTCTCTTATCGTGTTTTTAGCCCTCAAACTTCCAATTATTCAAACATTGTGGGGGCTAAATCTCATGGTTATGGTGGCGATGCCCAAAGCAGAAGAGGCGCTTGCTAGTCATCTTTCTGCTGAAGCTGCATCTTCTTTTAAAGCACCACTTTTACCCTCTAAGCCTCTTAGAAGTATGTCAGCTTTAGTGGGTAAGGCGTATTCGGCGGCCGGTCAAGCCTCGGCGTGCCTGCACACGATGTCCATCTTGCAGGCATACCAGGCTGACTTATTAAAGGATGTGAGTGACACTCAAGAGGTCAGCACTGACGTAGTTCGGGAACTGCGTCAGGCTGCAGATTTATCTCTGCGCGCCACCAAGGAGTCAGCCAAGCTAATGGGCCGTACTATGGCAGCCCTGGGGGCCGCAGAGAGGCATCTATGGTTAAATCTCTCTGGTATGAAAGAAAAAGACAAAGCTTTTCTTTTGGACGCTCTGCTCTCTCCTCATGGTCTTTTTGGTGATTCTGTAAATACTGTCATAGATAGATTTCAGGAAGAGAAGAAACAGTCGGCAGCGTTTCAGAAATGTATGCCTCTTAAAATTCATGTCCCCGGTACTGCTGGGCGGGAGCAGTCCAGGCCGTCAGTCAGCTCCTCACATAGGGCGCAACAGAAGCAGAGTGTCGCGTCTCGCGCTCCCCCTTCCAAACAGTGAGACCAGACGCGGCACTCTCAGCCAAAGTCTTCTGGCAAAACTGATCTGAGGACAGGTATTATGGCTAAGAAGGCTTCGGCAAAGAGGAAGTCCTGACGCCACTGGCTGAGCTGAGGGGGGGTCCCTGCCGTGGGAGAGAGGTGTTCACCGCATTACACGGTGCCCGCTCTTCTTCGGTGCCCTCAGGGGCCCGTTCTGCCAATGCCGGGGCACAGACGGTCCCAGCGAGCGCTTTCCCGAGGGACGCTCGCCCCCTCTGAGGAGGGTCTCAGAGCAGTTAAGTCAGTCGTTCCCTGCCGGTGCGCCGTTACAGGGCGCTGTGTTTGCTGCTCAAGTTACACCAGAGGCCAGTCTCGAGAGACTGGTACCCTTAGTAGTATTTCTGGCAGAGTGGAAAAGCCTTCCAAAAATATCTCAGTGGGTTCTGCACACAGTAAAAAAGGGTTATACTATCCAATTCAGGTGTCGTCCACCAAAATTCAGAGGGGTTCTGCCCACAGTGGTGGGCCCCGAGCAGACTCTGGTAATGGAAAAAGAGGTGAAAGCGCTCCTTCAAAAGGGGGCTATAGAACGGGTTCCTCCTCCCAGGTTGGAGTCAGGTTTTTACAGCCGATATTTCATCGTTCCAAAGAAGGATGGGGGGTTGCATCCAATTTTAGATCTGCGCCTGTTGAATCGCTCGGTAGGGAAGCTAAAATTCAAGACGCTTACTATCAAGCAGATCGTGTCACAAATCAGATCCGAGGACTGGTTTGTCACGATGGATCTGAAGGACACGTACTTCCATATTTCCATCATTCCACAACACAGGAAGTTCCTGAGGTTCGCCTTCGGGGGCGAGGCGTACCAGTACAAGGTTCTTCCATTTGGCCTAGCTTTATCTCCCCGCACTTTCACGAAATGCATGGATGCAGCTTTAGCGCCCCTGAGGTTTCAGGGCATTCGTATCCTCAATTACATCGACGATTGGTTGATTTTAGCTCAGACAGAGCAGATGGCGGTTCAGCATCGAGATGTTGTTCTCGCTCATATGAGAAAGTTGGGGTTGAGGCTGAACGCAAAGAAAAGTGTATTATCTCCATCTCAGAAGACCACTTTTCTGGGTGTCGTTTGGGATTCGATCTCGATGCGGGCGCGACTTTCTCCGACCCGCATCGCTTCGATTCTTTCAGCCATGAAACAAGTAAAGCTAGGCCAGCTACTCACTGTAAAACAGTTTCAGAGACTGTTGGGTCTGATGGCAGCAGCGTCCAACGTTATACCTTGCAGCGTGTTGTACATGAGACCATTGCAGTGGTGGCTCCGGACCAAGGGATTCTCTCCGAGGGGAAATCCCCTACGCACGATCAAAGTCACGCGGCGCTGCCTTCGTGCTCTGGTCATGTGGAAAGAAACCTGGTTCCTATCCAAAGGGCCTGTGTTGGGGGCTCTTTGTCGTCGCGTAACGCTAACGACGGATGCTTCCCTCACAGGATGGGGGGCGGTCATGAGTGGTCGTCCAGCCCAAGGTCTGTGGCACGACCATCATCTATCATGGCATATAAATTGTCTAGAGATGTTGGCGGTGTTCCAAGCTTTGAAACACTTCCTAGCAGACCTCAGAGGTCATCATGTGTTAGTTCAGTCAGACAACATGTCGGTGGTCTCGTAAGGGGTCGCGTCCACTTTACAAGTTGGCCCGTCAGATCCTCCTGTGGTCCCAGGGGAAGTTACGGTCTCTGAGAGCTATGTATATTCCTTGTTATTTGAATGTGGTAGCAGACTCCCTGTCGAGGCAGGGACCGAGGCCGGGGGAATGGAGGCTCCACCCCGAGGTGGTGGAGCTCCTTTGGTTAAATTTCGGTCGCGCCGAGGTGGACCTATTCGCTTCCAAGGAGACAACGCACTGTCATCTGTGGTTCTCCATCAGTCAGCCAGCCCCTCTGGGGTTGGACGCTCTGGTACAGCCGTGGACGAGGTCACGTCTGTATGCCTTTCCCCCGGTTGCTCTGCTACCAGGAGTTCTGGAGAGGGTTCACCGGGACGGGTTCAGCCTACTTCTAGTAGCCCCGTTCTGGCCGGCCCGAGTATGGTTCGCGGACCTAATATCTCTTCTGGACGGCTCTCCCTTGGAGATTCCGATCAGGAGGGATCTACTCTCTCAGGAGGGCGGTACGATATATCACCCCCGCCCAGAGTTGTGGAAACTGTGGGCTTGGCCTCTGTGGGGGCCCAGCTCATAGAATCTGGTCTCTCAACTGAGGTTGTTGAGACCATCCTTCACTCCAGAGCTCCGTCCACAAGGAAGTTATATGCCCTGAAGTGGAAACTTTTCAATTCTTGGTGTGCAGAACCCCGGCAGGACCCAGTTACCGGCCCAGTGGGTGCAGTGCTGGAGTTTCTGCAGGACCCTTTCTCTGCAGGGTTATCCCCCTCCACACTAAAGGTGTATGTGGCGGCACTAGCTGCATACCATGTCCCTTTCAGTGGAGTTTCTCTTGGGAGACACCCACTTATAACTCGCTTCCTTCGTGGCACTTTGAGGCTGAGGCCTGCAGTTCGTACGAGGGTGCCGACTTGGGATTTGGCCATTGTACTAGAGGGCCTTTCTTTGGCCCCCTTTGAACCCATCGAGGAAGTTTCTGAGAAATTTCTCACGTATAAAACTCTTTTTCTGCTTGCAATCTCCTCACTTAAGAGAATCGGAGATTTGCAGGCCCTGTCGGTTGCACCCTCGTGACTGGAGTTTTCGCCTGGTATGGTTAAGGCTTTTCGATACCCTAGATCAGGTTATGTTCCTAAGGTCCCTACTAATGCTGTCAGACCTACAGTGCTGCAGGCTTTCTATCCTCCTCCGTTTGTGTCATCACATCAGGAGAAACTTAACCTTCTCTGCCCGGTTAGGGCGTTAGACGCTAGCGTCCACAGAGCTGCCCTGTGGAGGAAATCAGAACAGTTATTTGTGTGCTTTGGACCACCCAGGAAAGGGTGTCCCGCGTCTAAACAGAGAATGAGCAAGTGGGTGGTTGAGGCCATCTCACTTGCTTATGAGTCGGCTGGTCAGCCTTCACCTTCGGCTGTACGAGCCCACTCTACTAGGAGTATGGCTGCTTATAAAGCATTGTTGTCAGGAGTATCGCTAAGTGATGTTTGTGATGCGGCTGGGTGGTCCTCACCGCATACATTTGTTAAGTTCTATGAATTGGACTTAAGTTCCACTCCTGGGGCGCAGGTGCTCTCGTCCTCTGTTCGCTAGTTCCCACATGACGGTCATTTGCTCCTATGGCGACGTGGGTATTGGCGTTCCCACCGCTTGACGCAGCTCGAGTTCCCTTGAAAGGGAACGTCTCGGTTACGTATGTAACCCTAGTTCCCTGATAGGGAACGAGACGCTGCGTCGTTTTGCCATACTCCCAGCATGCCCGTTAGCGCTTCCTTCAGGCCTATCAGAAGCTGTCGCGCTTGTGTTTTGGGGGTGCTTTATAGTTTCCTGGTCGATGACGTCACCCGCCTATGACGTTCCGTCTCTCCATTGGACTGATTCCATACGTGCTTCATGACGCACACACGCAGAGGCGTTCCCACAGCTTGACGCAGCGTCTCGTTCCCTATCAGGGAACTAGGGTTACATACGTAACCGAGACGTTTTCTTGATGTTCAAGTATATATATGTGATGGGAAACTCCATACTGATCTGTACCGAAAATCAACGGATCACAATACTATTTTAAGAGGCAATAGTTTCCATCCTAGACCTTTAATTAAGAGTTTACCTATCAGTCAATGTAAGTGTGTGCGTAGAGTTTGTAGCACGGATGAATCTTATACTCATCAATCCAACGATTTAACTAAAAGATTCTTGAATCGTGGTTACCGTATAGAATGAATCGAAAATGCCAAAAGAAATTCAACGAGACATCTCAAATGCATTGTTTGCGAACAAAACATAATAATAAAACGCAAGTTCTTAATGCTCCCATTTGCACAATGAAGTACTCAACATTAGGTGCGGAGTTTCGTAGAATCTTAAATAAACACTGGCATATTATTTCAAGTGATCCTAAATTATCAGGTGTTTATAAAAATGGTCCGAAATTAGTCTTTAAACGTCAAAACAATCTTTGTGACTTGCTTGTAAAATCTGAATATCCTTCACGTACAAACAAGGTATTCCAACTCTTCCTCCAGGTGATTACAGGTGTGGTAATTGCGCCCAGTGTGCTTTTACACACAAATGTAAATGGTTTAGTCGTCCACGTACTGGTTGTGATATTCCGATAAGAGGTACTATTACCTGTGCTTCCACTCATGTGATTTATCTAATTTGCTGTCCTTGTGGTCTTGCATACATGGGTAAAACATTCAGACAATTACGCACTTGTATTAGTGAACATCGCAGTAACATTAGAACTTGAGATATGCGCAGTCCTATAGCGTCTCATTTTAGACAAGTAGGCCATAATGTCAGCGCTTTGCAGTATATAGGTATAGAAAAAGTAACAAAACCCTCTAGAGGAGGAGATTATGAGAAGAAATTATTACAGAGGGAATGTTTTGGGATTTATACCTTAAGTACTTTGTCACTTTAGGGTTGAATGTTTTTTTTTCTTCATGTGAGTTATAACTGTCACGTGACTTGTATTTGTCATGTTACTTGTATTTGTCATATGATCTTTTGTGTGTGCCTAATTAAGGTGATGATATTTTGTGTGTGCCTAATTAAGGTGATCATCTGTGTCTATTTAAAGTTGACTTCACTCTACATTGATATTGTGCCTGATGAAGACCTGGGAGTCAAAATGTTGCCTTTTAATAAATTCTTTTGGAGCAGTAATTTTCAGTGTGCAGACTTCACACTTCTTTATTCGTCAAGTCAAGTCATCCTCATTTATATAGCGCTTTTAACAATGTAGATTGTTTCAAAGCAGCTTTACAGAGATAAACATATAATTTAAGGTAACAGAGTTTGGTTTGGTTTTATAGTGGCTCTTGAAAAATGTTTTTTCCAGCTAAAGTTAGTTTTGATTGATTCACTTCCGTCTAAATGATCATTTGTTATTAAATTGGGGGCCGCTAAGACGACACCGTTCTCTCTAAACAGACTTTAAACGTGAACCTGTGATGGACACTGATGGCGTTCACATGCGCATTAAGGATTGATTCTATAGTTATGTGCGTTTGAATATATGTGCGCAGGTTTGTAATTCCTTACAAACCATGCCTAAACAAATTACTTGTCTATAAATTTTGATGCAGAATTTTTATTTTATCTTATCACTTTGGGTAGGTATGCGAACCGAAAAATTCCACAACGCTTTATCTGTAGAGTGGTATAGGGATCCTCCATAGGGAGAGGCTAGTTGGCACTTCAGCACTGCATTGTCATCAGGTCCAGGCAAAAGTCCTTCGTCAGATCTGGAAACGGCCTGGATCCAGCAGGCTGCTGGAAAACCTCGGTATAAACAAAGACACTAAAATTAGCGTAGATGCCATTCTTCTTATGATGTAACGAGTACATCAGGATTTGAGGGAAGTGTTCGTGTATTCGTCTAGTCTTACCTCGTCTTTATGAGGCATTAGGCCGTTGTGGCTCATCGAGGCCTTGTCTATGTAGTCTATCATGGCTGTGTGGCTCATTGGGGCCTTGTCTATGTGGTCTATCATGGCTGTGTGGCTCATCGGGGCCTTGTCTATGTAGTCTATCATGGCTTTGTGGCTCATCGGGGCCTTGTCTATGTAGTCTATCATGGCTTTGTGGCTCATCGGGGCCTTGTCTATGTGGTCTATCATGGCCGTGTGGCTCATCAGGGCCTTGTCTCTGTGGTCTATCATGGCCGTGTGGCTCATCGGGGCCTTGTCTCTGTGGTCTATCAGGGCCGTGTGGCTCATCGGGGCCTTGTCTCTGTGGTCTATCAGGGCCGTGTGGCTCATCGGGGCCTTGTCTATGTAGTCTACCATGGCTATGTGGCTCATCGGGGCCTTGTCTATGTAGTCTATCATGGCCGTGTGGCTCATCGGGGCCTTGTCTCTGTGGTCTATCATGGCCGTTTGGCTCATCGGGGACTTGTATCTGTGGTCTATCAGTGCCGTGTGGCTCATCGGGGCCTTGTCTATGTAGTCTATCATGGCTATGTGGCTCATCGGGGCCTTGTCTATGTAGTCTATCATGGCCGTGTGGTATGGATGGTACGGCTCGGTACAGCTCAGTATGGTTCGGCTCGGCGCGGCACGGTTCGGCTCGCTTTGCTTTTCCACTGTGCGGTACGACTCGGCGCGGCACGGCTCGGTTTGCTTTAGCTCGGTTGCTTTTCCACTGCAGTTAGTACCGCTTCAAAGTGACTTATGACTATCTTTTTTATTATGACTGATCGTTATAGTTTATCCGCTCCTCGGCAACTAACAAGAGGAACGTCTGCGGTTCTCGTCCACTGACCACGATTCAGCCATTTCTTTTTTGGAAGTTTTTTTTTCTTCAAGCAAGTCGAGCAAGTAGTTTTAAAACATTGGAGGCTGTTATTGGCTATTTAAATCTAGCGGGTTTGATGTCTCGCAAATACAGTGACGCTGGTAGTGACTATTCTGTCTGTCTGACCAATCAGTGATCTACAGTGCTTCCACGTCACATTTTAGTATCGGTACGGTACGCTTAGAACCTCAACAGAGGTGGTACCATTTAAAGCGAGCCGAAGCGAGCCGTACCGTACCGTACCATGCAGTGGAAAAGCGCCACTAGTAAGCCGTGCCGAGCCGAGCCGTACCGTACCATGCAGTGGAAAAGCGCCAAAGCATGCCGTACCGAACCGAACCGTACCGTACCATGCATTTGAAAAGCGCCATATGTACGGTCCAATGTGGCACTGTTCTGTATGGTCCAATGTGGCCTCGTCTCTGTGTGTCCTTAGGAGTGGAGCTGATAATCACGTAAAAAGTACATCGAATTCTACATAAGTCGTTGGATAAAAGCCCGACTAAATGCAAAAAAAAATCCATGGCTTCACGTAGTACCTTACAGGTCAATGTTATACAAAAACTAAAGTGGCTTCCTTGTCTAAAACTATCGGCCTATGAGACATCCACATCCAACGTCCATCATGCTATTTTATGGTAACTCCCTTCAGGAGCCACAGGATTCACGACTGGTGGGTATACTTTCCGTTACCATTTTTGGGGGGTGGGCTGACCCTGTCCCAGTGGATCCATAATCCAACTACTTTTGGGGGTCGGCTGCGCCACTTTCTTCGTCTTCAGGCAGGAAATGCAGATCGTCTCAGGTTACGTATGTAACCCTGGTTCCCTGAGAGGGAACGAGACGCTGCGTTGAGACGCGGTGGGAACGCTCTGCGTGATTGCGTCGTGAAGCACGTGTATAATCAGTCCAATGGAAGAGCGAGACGTCATAGGCGGTGACGTCATAGACCAGGAAGCTATAAGGCACACCAGAAAACAATCCGCGACAGCTTCTGAAAAAGCCTGAAGCAAGTCGATCAGGGCATGCAGGAAGTATGGCAGGAGAACGCAGCGTCTCGTTCCCTCTCAGGGAACCAGGGTTACATACGTAACCTGAGACGTTCCCTTTCAAGGGAACTCGAGCTGCGTTGAGACGCGGTGGGAACCCCATACCCACTACGCCATAAGACAAATGCCCGTTCTGTGTGAAGTCCTTGCGCACACTAGAAGCAAGCAACCTAGCCCCGGGAGTGGAGAGGTGTAGGTCATAAAATCTGACAAATGTATGAGGTGAGGACCAGCCTGCCGCATTACAAATATCCTGAAGGGAAACACCCGAAATTAAAGCCTAGAGGCAGCCATACTCCTTGTAGAATGGGCCTGAACAGCCACAGGTGAACGCTGTCCGGACGCTTCATAAGCAAGTGAGATAGCCTCAACTACCCACTTGCTCATTATCTGTTTAGATGCAGGGCAACCTGTCTTAGGTTACCCGAAGCAGACAAATAATTGTTCTGATAAACGCCACTGAGCAGCTCTGTGGACCGAAGCATCCAAAGCCCGGACAGGGCATAACAGATTTAAGATTTTCCTGATCTGGGGTAATAAAGGTGGAGGACAGAAGGCCTGGAGCACAAATGACCCGCACATTTAGTAGGGACCTAGAAATACAACCCGATCTGGGGTGAAGAAATACTACCACCAACCAGGTGCAAATCCAAGTACGTGCAGAAGGCCAAAAGTAACTACGTTGGACGCAACTGCCATGAGCCCCAGCCAAAGACCTTTCACCGAGCGGCCACTCATGACCGCCCCCCATCCTGTGAGGGAAGCATCCGTCGATAGCGTGACGCGTCGACAAGAAGCACCCAGCACTGGGCCCTGGGCGAGGAACCAAGGTTTCTTCCACATGACCGAGGCACGAAGGCATAGCCGCGTGACCTTGATCATGCGAAAATGGATTTCCCCTCGGAGAAAACCCCTTGGTCCCGAGCCACCACTGCAGGGGTCTCATGTACAGAAGGCAAAAAGTAACTACGTTAGACGCAACTACCATGAGCCCCAACAGTCTCAGAGACTGTTTGCAGTGAGTGACTGACCTAGTTTTACATTCTTTACGGCTGTGAGAATCGCAGAAATATGTGCTGGAGACAGACGTGCTTGCATTGTTGTCGAATCCCATAATACACCTAGAAAGTGGTCCTCTGAGCTGGGAGGAGTACACTCTTTTTGGTGTTGAGCCGCAACCCCAACCTCCTTATGTGGGACAGAACGACATCTCAATGTTGAACTGCCAAAAGCTCAGACTGAGCTAAAATCAACCAATCGTCGATATAATTTAATACGCGAATGCCCTGGAATCTCAGAGGAGCCAGAGCTGCATCCACGCATATTGTAAAAGGTGTGGGGTGATAACCTAGGCCGAATGGAAGAACCCGATACTGGTATGCTTCGCCCGTGAAAGCAAACCTCAGGAACCTCCTGTGATGAGGATGGATAGATAAGTAAGCGTCCTTTAAGTCTATTGTGACAAACCAGTCCTCGGACTGAATCTGTGACACAATCATATTTAGTGTAAGCATACTTTGAACTTAAGATTCTGAAACCTGCTGTTTAATTGACGCAGGTCTAGAGTAGGACGCAACCCCTCATCCTCTTTCGGAACAATGAAGTAATGGCAGTAAAACCCTGACTGTCTGCCGGGAGGAGGAACCCCTTCTACAGCTCCTTTTGCAGAAGTGTCAGTACTTCCTGCTCCATAACCAAAGCCTGCTCGGGGTCCACCACAGTGGGGAGGACCCCTAGAAATCTGGGCGGACAAGAACCGAATTCTGAAGCCTTTTCTATAGTGTGCAGGACCCACCGAGAAATATGTGGCAGTAGTTTCCACGCTGCCAGAAATTCTACTAGGGGAACCAGTCTCTCAAGACTGGCCTCTGGATTTGGTTGAACAGTCAGTACGGTGCCCTGAAGCGGCGAACCGGCAGGGAACAACCGAACTGACCGTTCTACGACCCTCCTCGGAGGATCGTATGGGGACGCTGACACCTCGGTGCCCTGAACGGCGAACTGGCAGGGAACAACCGAACTGGCAGCGGTGCGACCCTCCTCAGAGAGTCGCACCCCAGAGGGCGCCGAGGAGAAACGATTTCTCAAAACCGTCCCTGCCCCGGAGGAGCCCTCAGAAGCTTTATTAGAGATGACGACAGTCCTCAGATCTTGCCTCCCTTTAAATAACTTAGTTCCAACAACCCTCCTCGGAGGATCATTGGAAAGAACAGGCACCTCGGCACCCTGAAATGGCGAACCGGCAGGGAAACCGAACTGACTGCTCTACGACCCCCCTCGGGGGATCGTTTGGGGACACTGACACCTTGGTGTCCTGAACGGCGAACCGGCAGGAAAAACCGAACTGGCAGCGCTGCGACCCTCCTCAGAGAGTCGCAACCCAGAGGGCACCGAGGAGAAACGATTTTCTCAAAACCATCTCTACCCCGGAGGGGACCACCCTTTAGAAGCCTGATAGCCTCGGCGTCAGGGCTTCCTATTGTCCAAGCTTTTTTAGAGATAAAATAGTCCTCAGATCTTGCATATCTCTAACTGGCTAGACTGCTACCGCCACCCAAGTCCCCTTCGATTGTGGAGGAGCCCAACTGGCGATGCTCGTTCTTGCACTCTGTGCTGCGAGGAGCTTAGTATACTGAGACTGCTCCGCCCAGCAGTCTCGGGAACATTAGATTGGTGAGGAATAAACCTCTGGAACGCCGCTGAACGGTTTATTCTTAGTTTGTTTTTTTGAAAGCGGAGCGTCCAGAAGAACAGACATAATTTTATCTTATTTTTCTTTATTTTTAAATCAGAAAAACTTATATATATATATATATATATATATATATATATATATATATATATATATATATATATATAATATATAACTCCATGGCCACCAGCAGGAAAAACAACCGAACTGGCCGTGCAGCGACCCTCCTCAGAGAGTCGCCACCCAGAGGACGCAGAGGAGAAACGATTTCTCGAAACCGTCCCTCCCCAGTATAGTTTATCTGTTTTTGCACGACGCAATTCTCGAATAGCGTCAGTGCTGACAACCTCACATTCATCCATGTCTTTATAAAAACGTCGGGGTTAAAAATGATGACGCCGACTCAGGAGAGAGAAAGCTAGCAAGCGTCTCTTTAACCCGAGGCACTGTCATACCATGATACTTAATACCCATAGAATTACTATAGTTACACGTTGGGCATTAAACACATAAAATAGAAACCGACTTATTCCACGATCTCGACACCTCAGTGTGGTGTGGAGATAGGGAAAAAACGGCAGTCCCCGACGAGGAGGCTGAGATACAGAGTTTTTCTGTTTTTAGATTTATTTCATCTAATAAACTCTTTTCACTCTCATAATGTTCAGCTGGCAGAAAATATTTAACTAGTAACAGCACTAGATAAACCTCATTTAAAGCTCCTCTTTATTCAACAGAGTTATGAGCTGACTTATTTATTCATTTATTGAAAACTCAAACATCTGCCTTTTCTTAATATCTTTATTTGTTTTGTTCTCTTTTTCTAAACAAAACACTAACGATACCAATTCCTCAGAACTGGAAATCGCCAGCACTGGATCTGGCAGGTGAAAGCTGAGATAGGACGGGGCCCTTCCCAACCCCCGCTGTCAGATCCGTTTGCGAACCCCAAAATGCGAGTCGCCGCCGTGCATCGGCAACAGCGGGACCCGCGCGGGGTGCGCGAACCGAACCGTCCTCCTCTAAGAACGCCCGGCGGGAGCGGAGCGTCCTCACGGACAGCTTCTCGCAATGCTCACAGTCAGAATACACAGATCGCTTGCTGAAGGCAACAGAAGCTGTCGCGGTCTGTTTTCTGGTGTGCTTTATAGCTTCCTGGTCTATGACGTCACCGCCTATGACGTCTCACTCTTCCATTGGACTGATTATACACGTGCTTCACGACGCAATCACGCAGAGCGTTCCCACCGCGTCTCAACGCAGCTCGAGTTCCCTTGAAAGGGAACTGCTATCCTCGGATTATGAACTAAGGACAAAGAGCTTTATAAATAATTGCTTGCTGGGCTGTCAATAAATTAATGCTTTGTTACATCATTATATCTCCTGAGTTTTTCTGGTAGAACTTTACCTTGATTGGGGTTTTAGCTTCCATTATGCAACTGCAACAACAATACAAGCTTCCAAAAAACCTGACAAATTCTTACAAATAAGGAATCATTTACGTACACAAAATTAGATGAGATCCCGCCCTTAGTCATTGATGATTGTCTCACAAAGTTTAGGGGAAACAGAAACCAATTATCTTTCATTTATAGGTTACAAGCAGCTAACTTCCTCTTCTACTAACTTTGGAGAGGAATGGGAGCGAGAGATGGGAATTGGAATTCCTGAGGAGGTCTGGCAGAGTGGTTTGGATGATATTGTTAAACAAACTGTCAATAGTAGGTTATGTCTCTCAGGGATTCTGGTTTGAAGTTTTTAAGGTGGTTTCAGATCTCCTTAATGTGAATATGAAACCAGAGTGATTCTACATTTCTTTTGAACAAAGCTCAACACAAATTCCTTACATAAAGCCTGATAACAGCCAAGAAGCTGTTATTACTGTTCTGGAAAAAGACTGTTAAACTATGCCGTGATGAACTGATGTCTGCCCTACATTTAGAACGAACTAGATACCTTTTGAAAGTCATCGTTGGACAGTTCGACAAGATGGGACCCATTCATCTGTTTCCATTTCTATTCCTTAATGCATTGCATCATAACTGAAGTGTTGTATTAATGTGATCCTATCATATATTAACAGGCTGGGGAAGGGGTGCTGGTTAAAATGTTGTACTCATTTTCTGCATATAAGAAAATGAATTGTGTAATGTTGTAATTATTATCATTTTAAAAAAAAATAACAGTATAATGATGCAGTTTATTTTACACTATGCTAAAAACAGTTCTTTAAAATTATAATATTTCACAATATTAGTTGTTACTGTATTGTTGATTAAATTGATGCAGTCTTGGAGAGAATAAGAGAATTCTTTTAATTTCGTAAAAAATAAAAAAAATCATAATTATTCCAAACTTTTGACTGGTACAGTAATATCAAAAAATAGTTCAGTGTAATACATTACATTTTGTTTAATTTTTATTTGTTTATAGTGTGCGTACGTGCGTGCGCGCAACAAGTCAGAGGCTATGAAAAATCACTGGATTGTTTTATCTGTATTGCATTACCCACATATATACATGCACTTTAGGAGCTCTGTAGTTATGTTTCCATTAAAAGTTGTGAGATATATATATATATATATATATATATATATATGATATATATAACTTAAGTGCAAAATTGTAATATCGCTTAAAACATTTACAAATAAACCACCGTTTCCATCCAGTGAAGAGAACTTCCTGATAAACGGGGGATAAATATAATTTGGAAAAATGGAAGCTGATGCAGTAGGAGAAGCCACTATAATAATTTTCGTAAACTCAGAGCGGGCAGACGAAACCCAATAAAGTTATCTTGCTTTCTGAGGTAGAAGCCTAGTGTTTGGGAACACAGTCTTGTAAGAAAATTCTGGGAGGTAATTATACTGAACCCCTGTGACGACAGACTTTTTCGCAGGCATTTCAGAACAACCAAAACAGAAGTTTAGATGCCGTGCAACGAGATCAGTCTGCTGGTGCCGTCCAGGGGTGTGAGGTAACGAATTACAAATACTCACGTTACTGTAATTAAGTAGTTTTTTTCAGAAATTATACTTTTTTGAGTAGTTTAAATTTTTTGTAATTTTACTTTTACTTGAGTACATTTTAAGTGATGTAGGCTATCGGTACTTTTTCTCCGCTATTTTCCTTCTGTTTGTGGTCGTTACTCGTTACATGCTTGTTTTAAATGTATTTTATTTTTATCCATCAACGTGATTGGATTGAGTAAGCGGTCTCGTGACTGTCATCAAATCAAATTAAGCATAGACAACTTTAACCGCCTATTCCTGCTGTTACTCGTGACTGCTGTGGAAGTGCATTCTTTACGCATCAATCCAGATATCAATCCTCTAATAAGGTACAGTTCACATTTCTGCTTAATATGATATTTATATAGGCTGGCCTGTCTACAGGGCCTAACATTTGGTCTGAGGCTGGGGGTATTGCGTGACGAGTTCATAATGCGGTGAATTCCCGCTCTCATTTACTTCAAAATCACATTATAGAGAGACGCGCGTCACGATCTGTGCACTGCCGCGTCTCGCGCTCGCCATGCCGCCAGATTCAGAATCAGTGTACTCTATGAACCATGGCGTTAACTTGAACTGCATTTCTGTCAGTGCGTGACTACAGCTCGTTAATAAACAACGTTTTTTGATTGATCCATTACAATCCGTCTTCATTTGGCAAGTGCATTTGCGCAAAAACATTTTTCATGTTAACTTTTTTTTTGTGTGTGTGTGGATGCTGCTGATAAAACAGCTTCACCCAGACTACAAAGAGACATGCATTTGTGTGTGTGTGTGTGTGTGTGTGTGTGTTTGTTTGTTTCTTTTGTAAAAGTTTCCTGGATATAACTTCCCTATTTAATGCACAATTTTCCTTACAAATTATATTATCAGCATTACAATGTGAGTAAATGTAGCCGTGTAAAATGTAAGGGATGATGCCACCCTTCTAGAACAATGTGCATTTACATTTAAATTGTAACATATTTAATATCATGGAATTAAAGTGTGTAATTAGTGTTAGCTCACTATCTTAGCCTTTTTCAGTGCATTATGTGAGGTAATCTGATAATATTAGTGATTCTCATTTATCAAAACACTAACATTGATACCGTTTTGGAGAGAAATTGGGTATTTTTTAATCTCTCTATTTGATGCATTTTAAAAAGATGGATGATAGATATTCTTCAATCTTTCTAACAAAGAACAAAATATAATGTGAATTACAGTATGTACAATTTTTTTAAATTTATAAATTGTAGTGCACAGTGTTTATTGTAAGTAAGAATCCGCAGCTCAGTACTCACTACTCACTACTCATGAGTACTTTTAAATAAGTTACTTTTTTACTCTTACTCAAGTAGTTTTTTGGACAAGTACTTTTTACTCTTCTCACACTACATTTTTTGAAATGTAATGCTACTTTTACTTGAGTATGTTTTTTCAGTACTCTTTCCACCACTGGTGCCGTCCTATCACAAAGTCACATGTCTTTATTGATGCACATCAAGGTATTTATTGGGTAAATGTGTTTCCATCTAAGTTTTTGCACGTTTTCTCATCAGATAAAAAAAAATATGACTCAGCATAAGTTTTTTATGCATTTAACATATTTTTAGAATTTATGAACATTTGGCATTTCCATCCAGTATTTTTTAAGCAATATCCCAAAATGCGCACAAAAATAGATGTATAGAAACATAGCTAATGAGAATATAAGGAGTTCAAGGGAGACAAAAGAGATACTGCCTCTCTATCTTTATCCAATTGTGTTACAGCTGGACAGTTACTTGAGAGTAAAATGAGTGATTACTTAATCTCATATTTCAATTCACTCTCTTTTTTTTGTTCCTCTGAGAGAAAGCCTCTGCTCCATCTTTTTGTTTCTGTGTAAGGTAACAAAACAATCTATTTAAGGCTAGCAGGACTGGTTGTAGAGATAATTTGTGGTTAGAGAGCAATGTCAATCACAGGACCAGGAAAGCCATCAGCATGTTGTGGAATGGATTCTCTTATCAAAGGAGGCAACTGGTATGAATGTCACTTGGTTTGTTTCCTGGAAATGTAATCTTATGGCTGACACCTGAAGGTAAACACTTCAATTATTCATTAAAATAACCTGACATTCATTTAGGTTGGCTGTTTTAAATGTGGGTCTTGTACATGTAAGTGATAAATGTGCAATTATTTCAGGTAATTGCAAACTGACCATCTTATATTACACAAGATAAAACATTATAATACCACTGACTGGAACAAGGAAGAGAGGTTTACTTGTACTCACTTCATTGGCTTTCTATCCACTTGAATTCTGTTGCAAATCTTATTATTTGTTTTAGAGGGGATGGCTCTTCAACAAATGGCTCCTCGACATTCCTGGGGCCGTATTCATGAAACATTTTATCTCACCACTAAGAGTTCTTCTAAATAGCAGTAAGAGTCTCCTATTAAAACCGATTTAAGCTTAATGCAAATATTTAGGCATTGTCATATATGAATAAACATATAACAACAGAACATTTCTCAAAAAGTCACAATATACAGAAAAATACAGAATTACTCACATACAGCTTCTCATCACTGTTTCCACAAATTAAACAAATAATTTCAATAAACACTTGGGTTTATAGATATGGCATACAATATTCACATACTCTGCCTAACAACTTAAACATATGTACCGTTTCCCATGTATCCAACTCTCTTGAATTACTTAGATTAGCTCTGGAATTATAGCATGTGTCAGCAAAAATAATTATCTCTCTTTATTACACACCATTAGCATGAACACCTTCATTACACTAATTCTTGTGAAAGAACACATTGCTTTTTTAAACACTGTCACCTGTAACTTCTGACTCTTAACTGTTACTTTAGTTATCAAAAGCACAAATCATATATGTAAATTCACTCCGTTTTCATTTACCATACATTTACCATTTTTCACAGCCTTGACTTAACAAAGGCTTATACAAAATGTATTTCCATGACAATTTATTCATGTCATACCTGGTAAATGGGATATATTAGTGTAAATAAAGATACAGTACATGGAGCTGCTGCATCATCTTCTGAGTCTCTGTATTTTCAGCAGGTGCACAAGTCCCAAGGCAAAAGTAATCAAATAATCGGTCGACCCATAGGCAAGGAATATCAATCACCATCAACCAAAAACATATATTATGCATTAATGACATTCAATTTCTTTTTCAATGACAACAAAATATTCTGAGGAAACTAATTATTATTTTTCTTTTCTCTTTTTATTTTTATATGTTGTAACCACCACACTGACAGCCCCGTATGCTTTTGAATCGCTCTCACGGTACTTTGACGTCATAAACCGATCGGTCTGTGCAGCGGCGGTTCAAGTCGAGCAAGCCTATAAGCTAAGAGTAAGGGTGGGGTTGACCTCGTTGCTATGGATGATGTCAACACGCTTACCAACTACTGTATGACCACAGTGATTGGCTGATGGGGGAGGATTCTCTGTCAGTGATATAATCATAGAAATATTGTAGAACACGTTATCGTGTTGCCATATTCAAATAAAGATTTTAAAATAAAATGTTGCCATATTCTAACAAAGATGTTGGCTGAGTGTCACACACACTTCTCATGTCTTTATTACTGTAAAGACTCTAAATACAAAAGGGTTCTACCCTTTATAGTTTATTTGAGGCAGTTTCTATTAAATGTTGAGAGCTGCCAGAAAACTGCCATTTTCCCTACAAGGATAATTTACTAAGCATGTCCAGCACCTGCCCAGTCTTTGCAAGGGACTTGCCTCATCGTCATTGCAACGATTCGTGGCTAGGTCAGATTACATCAGAGTTTGTTGTCATTTGCTGGAAAATCATACCACACTGCTCAGACATTCCATGACCCAACAAATGCCGATTGAACATGTTACTCTTGGTTTGGGATAAATTTCGAGCATGGAGCCTCCCCTTGGTCAACTCGCCAAATACGCTTATTTTCCTCGTTTACTCTATTTGAACTCATGAAAACAACTGCCACAGGTAATCGGAAATTATTTTATATTTATTTACAAAGATTTATTTTTAGTTTGTCTGCCTTTTTAGAATGATAAAACAGTGAGTATACAGGAAACGAAGAGGAAGAGAGAAAGGTCCAAGAGCTGGAGCCGGAACTCGGGTCACAAGGCTATCAGTGCAGACGATAGGACATTATAACTTGACCACAATGTTTTATTCTCCATCATTCAATGCATTTTGCCTGTACATAAATGAACCTTTATGTTTATGTTGTAATCTAAATATGTATTGCATTTAATTAGAAAAGGAAGAAAAGGCACCCAAGACTCTGTCGCCTGTTGCCTCAATGGTGTACAGTGTCTTTTGTTGGATTGTTGAGGTGGATTGTCACATATCAACCTAGTCACCAGCCTCTGCACTTCATTTCCCATCACTCTTGGCTCCCACCTGCACATCATTTCCAATCACTCACACCTGCACCTCATCATCACCCTCATCACTAGCACTACTTAAGCACACAGTGGATTATTACCCCTGTCTCCAGTGTCTTCCTTTCCTCGGTATATCCGTCAAGATCATCCTTTGGACTCCATTTACCTGCTCACTTCTTCTCTACCCCATTGTTGTAAATAAACCTCACTGTTCACCTGCCATCTTCCTCTTCTGTGTCTGCTTTCTGTAACACAGATTGCTGGCAACAGCCATTTAAGGATCGTTTGTGATTTGGTCTAGTGACTTAGGAGTCCTCATAACTAAACCTCACACAGATTTAGGAGCTGATTCTATCACTAAAATGCTCTGTGAAATAATCGTAAGGGCAAAAATGTAGGTGTCCGTTATTTTTGAAGAGTTTCTCCTAAATCGGCAAGTTAGGAGCTACTTTTAGCCTTAAGATTTTTGGAGAATATGGCCCCTGGGCCCGTATGCATAAAACTTCTCAGAAATGCTCCTAAGAATAGGCTTAAGCTTTGAAGTGTCAAAAAATTCTTAGTAAAAGTAGGACTTGTTTAAGTTTATGAGACTTTTATAAAGAAGCTAAAAGCAACTTTTATCAAAGTCTAAGACTGATTCTTAAGTGCTGACTGAAGTGGCACATAAGTGTTGTGAACTAAGGACTACAATGATGTCAACCCAAAATGGCCACCCTCAACCTCTGAATCAGCCAATAGTGAGCCTGTAGGGGTGAAGTCACAGCAGCATGACACCAATCACATTATGTAATTATAATAAAATAATTTAATTAAGACACTGAAACTTTAATATTTCAATTTATTTGAAACAATTGCTTTATATTTAGCAAAATTATCATGAATTAGCATTGATGCTGTGGAATCCTTTTCTATTGATGTATGTTTCCTCATTTACAGTTAGAGCCATGATGCAAACATGACTTCCAAAATTGGCTACAACTACTCAGGAAGGCGGGCGGTTCAAGATGGCGCTCTAGCAACATGTGAGTTGATGTGCTCTGCAAACTCAAATAGTGTAATTGGCTTTAAGTGCAGTCAGAAAAGGACGTTTTCACTTTCTTTAGACTAACATCAATCGGTTGACAACTGTCCTTTTACTAGAGAGTGACACAATGGGCATGTCCGAAAAAAGAAAAAACAAGAGCGCTTCTCAGGCGAATGCTAATCCTGCTATCAAAATTAATAGTGAAACGCTGCAAGTTTCCAGAAATCTTGTTGCAGAGAATCTACAAGATTATGTAAAGACAGACCTGGATACAATTTTTTACGAATTCATGTAGTGCGAGGAGGAATTTCCTATACTTTTAGACACGCCTTGTAAGTCTCCTGACGCCAAACAATGGAAGACTGGGCGTTCCGACATTGCTGACATTCTCTTGCAACTTGTAGCACTCTCTCAATTAATACTCTGTCTGATTCCCTGGAAAAAAAATATTGCTGTTTATTAACATGAAGAAGGTAATAAACTAAAATACCAAGCAAATCACAAGCGTCAAGGAGGCTATCGAATTTATGAGCGTGGAAGTTAACAGTCTGAAATTCAAGTATGGAGTCCAAGGCAGGCAAAGTGAAGCAGACTACCATTGAGCAAGAGAGAAGACTAGCACAAAGTTATTCACAACGGTGGAATTTAAGAATTTAAGAATCTATGGAGTCCCAGAGAAGGAGAGAGAAGATGTTCGACAACAGGTCATACCGGTGTGTCCGCAACTCTTGCTAGAGGACAAGGACAAACTTCTGAATGCCATTGACACTGGACATTGCTTGGTCGTAAGTAAATTAATAAAATCAGAGGAATGATTTTTCAATTTGCCTCCCGTTTTTATCGCGACGCTATGTGCCGTGCAACAAAGGAGTCTACTTTTTTCAGGGAAAATGGCCTGAAAATATCCAAGGACTTGTTTCCAGCATATAAAGAGAGGAGGAACAAACTGTGGCCAACAGTGGCAAAAGCAAGACAAAACAACAAACGTGCTTGCTTTATTGAAGGTATGGGGGTTGTAGAAGGAATCAAAATATTCCCTCCCTGAAACTTTATATTGCTGATTTGGATATACCTGAAATTTGTCCCACTATGTACTGAAAACAGTGGGTCTAACAATAGTCTGTTTAATTTCGAGATTGCCTTTCTCAAGTTTTGTTTTTTTAAGAAAGAAGAAAAAAAGAAGAAGAATTTTGTTGGTATTTTGAAGGAATATATTATAATTACTGCCAGCCTAAATTATAATTGTTAATATAATTATGATAATATAATGCTATTGAGACTTATTCTGGTATACTTTTTTTTTTCTTTTTTTTTTTTGGAAGGCAGTCTAATCTCAGGAATTTGTTCTTTTAAATCTCATTACTTCGGGGAAAAAAATAAACATGGAAGATAACTTTGGTAGTTCTACTAATATATTGTCTGCATTTGCATTACTGTAATAAGAGATTTGTACTACAAGATAAGACATTATTCATGTTCTATGGATGTTGAAATTCTAAATTGCACTACATTGTTTGTACTAGTATGGGGTTTGCTGTTCTTGTATTTAAGACATTTTTAAAGACCGGTTCAATCTACCTCTGTAGAAGGCTTTTTTCTTTTTCTTGTTTGTCTCTATCTACAGTATAGTCTATTTTAACACTAGAAGGTTAAGAAACATCACAAAGAGGAAAGCAATTTTTCTGTTTCTTAAGCAATTTAAATCTGACTTTAGTTTTTGGCAAAAATGCCACTCAACCAAAGATGGTTATGTTTTCTGGAGATCTCAGTGGGGATCAGATTTATGGATGGCTCATGGAACAAGTAACTCCGCTGGTGTTTGTATTCTTAAAACTCTTTTAATGAGAAGATTGTATGCTCTGATTGTGATCCAGGTGGACGCTATAATATAACAGGTATTATCGTTAATATGTATGGTTTTAATCAACAAAAAGATAACGAAAAATGTATTGATCGAGTAGAAGAACGTGTTGAAATTGCTAAATACCCAAATTCTTTTTTTGTTCATGGAGGGGATTTTAACAAGCTTGCTCATCATGATTTTTACACATCTAAATTAAATAAACAGCATGCTCTTGATTTTTTTTTTCGAGTCGTTATTCTCCATTAATCAATTATGTAACACTGTTCAAGCCTTCTGTGATTCTCCCATTACTTCAAAAGAAATTCATGAAGCAATTCAATCTTTAAAAACTAATAAATCCTAGTGAAGTCCACGGTGCGTTTACACCTGTCCACATCAATTGGCTTCTGTATCTGGATAACAGATCGGATCTTGCATAAAAATAAAAAGGATGGTTCCGGTGCAAAGTCGACTTGAAGTGGTGGGTTTTCTTTTAGAAACCTTTTTCAGTCGTGGTATATTTTACAAATCTCGCAAAATGAAGAGGCTGCAAGTACTAATAATGTGGATGCGGTAATGGAAACGGTACAAAGAAACGTATGGGTCCGAGAACGTTGCCAGCTGTGGTGGGAAAACGTCTCGGTTACGTATGCAACCCTACTCAGGGAACGGAGACGTTACGTCGGTTGACGACGAATGGGGTTTCGCTTAGAAAGCCTATCAACTTCGAGTATTACAAAACGAGCCAATGGCAAAGAAATGCCATGGGTCTGCGGAATTTGATAGCGTATCTCCGCCCCGCCTCGTGGGTATAAAAGGAAGACGCTGGCAACATGCAGATATGTTTCTTCGCTGAGGAGCCAAGACCGAGCTTCAGGCGATCCCCGTGGTACAATAGAAAGTGGCAGGCAGACGTAACGTCTCCGTTCCCTACTCAGGGAACGAGGGTTACATACGTAACCGAGACGTTCCCTTTCATTGTCACTCCGAGTTACGTCGGATGACGACGAATGGGGTTACCAGTCTAATCACGCCACCTTCTCGGCTGTCTTCCAGTGCCCTGCGTAAATCTGAGATCCCTGTCGTGAGACTGGCACGGACGAAGGACTCCTATTTAGCACAGGAATACCAAGGTACACTGGGGGCACATCCCAAGGTTTAGGGGAATATGCTATTACTGCCAACCCAGAGGGGGGGACTTAGAGAATACACATATGACCCGAAGGATGCATATGGCGAACACTGTGGTGTCCAGCCGCAGGGAGAATATTTCAACCCCAGTGGTGGCAAGGTGGCTTGCCAAGGGAAAGACACATGCTCAAAGAGGCTTACAGTGGAATACACATGTGGGGGTCGCTCAGGGGAGGGACCATGCACACGGGAGGCACCTAGCCAACACGCAGGCAACAGACACTGGCGCCGATGTCAGCAGTGCTGGAGGAACTCAGGGCTTTCGGAGAAGCTCACCTGAGGGGAATATCGCACGTATCCAGTCCGTGGAGTTGAATGGCGAGCAAGCGCAGACACCTGAGCGGGTCCAGTACTAGCTGGTTGAAGCGAGCGACATGAGAGGACACAGGCTCCACTCGGAGATTGTAGAATCTGGCGAATGTGTTCGGTGTTGCCCAGCCTGCAGCTCTGCAGATGTCTGTTAGCGAGGCGCCATGCGCTAGAGCTCAAGAGGGTCACACCAAGGGGGCACGGTCGACCTCGCTGCTGGTAAGCCAAAGTTATGGCGTCCACTATCCAGTGAGACAACCTTTGCTTTGAGAGAGCCTTTCGCTTCAGCTTCCCACCATAACAGACAAAGAGCTGGTCTGAGGTCCTGAAACACTGCGTTCGGTCCACATAGGCGCGGAGGGCGCGTACTGGACAAAGCAGTGCCAAGGCTAGGTCTGCCTCCTACAGGGGCAGCGCTTGCAGGTTCACCACCTGGTCCCGGAAGGGAGTGGTAGGAACCTTGGGCACATCAGGATCACGTGAGAGTAAGCCGGCCCGAATTCCAGGCACGCTTCGTCAAAGGAGAATGACAGAGGTTCCCTAGTCCCAAGGTTCCCGCCCTGTGATGCTGCGATGGACAACGGATCCGATTCTGGAATGTCAAAGGAAACCCGCGGGGGGTACGAATACGGGATGCGTCAATAAAGAGGGGGGCGTGGGGAACGGACGGATAGTCGGCGCCTTTGTTCCACACCAACACCCTCAGGTCAGCCTGGCCACCAGCCGAAGTAGCACCTCACGTGGAGAGTATTAGATCGGGGTGTGGATGAGGGGACTCTCTCTCAAACGAGATCATTGAGTCTCGACCATAAAGACGCGATGGTCACGTTCCCGCGGGGAGAACGTGAGTCATCCACAAACGCTGCTCTAGCGTGATCAAGCCCAAGCACGCAGAGCAGAGAATGTGCCCATCAAAATCGGAAATGAGTCAACCGCAACCAGAAATGCACGGGCGAGCCGTCTTTAAAAGGACGTGCCGCGTGCGAGCTCTTTTGTGAGAGAAAGAAAACTCTGAGAGTGTTGAAGCGCCCGGGGAAAAACACACTCACTGGTAAACCACTGCACAGATAAGGAGGAAGCGCGCACTCGCCGGGAGATCGCCGTCACACCAACACAAGAGAATCTAGCTCGTCTGTAAGACGCTGACAGTTCAGAGATGGCTTTTGGAACGAAGAATTAACTTGGCTCCGAAGCGAAAACATATCTGCATGTTGCCAGCGTCTACCTTTTATACACATGAGGTAAGGCGGAGATATGCTATGCAAATTCCGCAGACCCATGGCATTTCTTTGCCATTGGCTCGTTTTGTAATACTCGAAGTTGATAGGCTTTCTAAGCGAAACCCCATTCGTCGTCATCCGACGTAACTCGGAGTGACAACGAAAGGGAACCGAGCGTTCTTTACAGAAAATTAATGGTTCTGCACCTTTCGGGTGTCAAGGCAAACATTTCAGTATATTTTCGATGTACTTCGCAATTGACTGTATCGCAAAACCACACAGCTCTCAGTTCCGGAGAGAGGTGGGGGAATAAAGACAGTGGGGAGGTTCTGTGTGATGTCCACCTGTGAATGCAGACACGATGGCTGGATTGCGTTTACATTACACTGAAATCCGATCACAATGCGTCCTCGACTACCTCCGAACCTGAACACGCTGATTGGATAACATTCCGTTCAGAAGCGCGTTTACAGTTTTCTCTTCAATGTGTATGTGGAGAACATCCGGATACAGGTCGCATGTTAATGCCAAGTGCAAACGCATGTATGTGTGAACCTTCTGCCCGTCTGTACCTGTCTATATTATATTGTGAGTAAAAGTTTGCATTGGAACGTTTTGTTCTCCCTTGTCCTCTTCTGCCTGCACCACACCGTGACACCGACGTTCTAACATCAGAATTCTATCATGTGTTCAGTAAAAACTCAGCCCCTTCTTTGTTAAACGTCTTTAAGGAAAGCATAAATAAATCATCTCTCCCACCTACATTATGCCAAGGACTGATCACTTTAATTCCCAAGTCACATAAAAACATTACCTTAATAGATAATTGCCATCCAATTACGTTATAAAAACAATGATTATAAAATAAGTGCTTTAGTATTGGCCAAAAGATTAAAAGGAGTATTACATGCTATTATTGATGAAACACAATCTGCTTTGATGCAAAGTAGACATATATCTAATATAAAATTAATATTAGACATTTTAGATTATTCTGATATAATGAATAATGACAGCATCTTTTTCTTAGATTACTACTAAGCCTTTGATACTTTAGAACAAGTTTTTTTTATTTCAAGCTGAAATAGGTTTGGTGATTTTTTTCTGTAAGATGGTTAAATATATTATGTCATATATATAAAGGGAAATCGATCAATTAATCTAAAAACTGTACTTGTCCCAGGTTTTCTCCAAATAGTGGTGTTCGACAGGGATGCACAGTGTCTGTTTGTTTTTAATTTGAGTACAATGTCTTAATTTACATATTAAAAGGAGTAACCTAAAAGGCATCACTGTTGGAAATGCAGAATTAATCATTAGTCAATTAGCTGATGACACAGCGTTGTTTTTAGAAGACTCCTCTCAAATCTCAGTAACCTTAAATATCCTTCAATCATTTTCTAAAGCTTCTAGTCTTAATATTGATAAACGTGAATTATTTATTCACTAATAATTTAAAAGAAGCAAGTTGTAGTGTTTCTTCTGTGGCATTGATGTTGAAAGACCTGTGAAATATCTTGGTAAAGAAATAACTAAAGATATAGATGTGCAACAAATTTTAATCTGGTTATTGCTAAAACAAAGAAAAAATTTAATTGCTGGCTTCAGAGGTATCTATCTATTAAAGAAAGAGTTTTACTCACTAATTTCAGAGGGACTTTCATGTCTCTATTGTGCGGCCCAATCTCTTTATGTAGATAAGCCCATGTAATATTAATTGATAGATCTCTTAAAGATTTTTTTCTGGGAAAAAAAAGCCGTTATATGAAGAAATCTGTCATTCTAAATTCTTACAACAAAATTGGCTTACATTTTTATTGATTTTAGTTCTTCAAATTATACATTCAAAATAAATTGGCTTCATCAGTATTGGAAAAATCAAGATTACATCTGGAATATCTTCCCACATTAAGCTTTTCATATATCAGAGGTGTAAGATTTTTCTTAATGTGCAATTACGTCATATATAAAAAAATCCTAACAAACTTTCACATTTTCACCAACACCAGGCCTGTTGCATAAACCTCTAAGACAAGTTAGACATCAAATTTGTTTCTTTTAGACTGTTCATAGCTTTTTAAAAATCAGTTACATAAAAACGTAGATTGGCCTAATTTGATACCGAAAAGTAAGACTCACTGCCCCTGACTAACTGCTATGGGTCATACTAGAACTTAAGACACTGTCTTAACGTAATGGCTATGTTTATGCAACCGTCCCCAGCAGGTACTTTTGTCATGGGCTTTAATATATAAATACAATTTCACCCTGATACATTCTTTATTTGGAACAATTATGTTTCTATCAATGGTTTAATAAAGGTTTACTTTTAGTATGTCAGCTATTTAACAACAAAGGTGTATTAATGACTTACACAGAATTTCTTTCAGAATACAATATGCCAGTTACCCCCAAGAATTTGCCAGTTATGGGAGCTTTTAAAAATTGCATTCACCCTTCTACTACAACTACATTTCCTGAACCAATAGAAACTCCAATAGGTAAAATATGTTTTTCAGAAAAAAAAAGATATAAATATTAAAGTTAGATACATTTTTTTAAAGATATTATTTATGTATCTCCATCACTAAAATATTTGGCCCTTACAACAAAAATATTTTCTCACTAATAAATTAAAAGAAGTGTCTTTCACAATAATAAATACATTTTACCCTGTTAAATATTTTATGATTAAATATAGAACTAATATTGACACAATATGCTCATTTTGCCAAATTCACACAGAAACTGTTTATCATTTATTTTGGTCATGTTTCTATACTGAGCAACTATGGAAAAATATTGAAACATTTATTAAGGATAATAATAATAAAAGCGGCTTGCTTTTGCAGCATGGTTTGAAGATCAGTTGGAAAGTCAATGAACTGCCATACAGTAGTGTCCAAAAGTGATGTGTAGCCTAGGAAAATTGACATATTCACCCTTTATTCAAATATTATTAAAAATTTCTTAAAGATTTTGTAAGCATACTGCGTAGTTGTTCTTGGAGTCAATTGTTTTATTTGTGATAATGCAATGAAACATGCCAAATCATGCAAAGAAATTATTAACGCATGTAAAAACAAGATAGAACCAATTAAATATTAATAACTGATTATGTTGTTGTCACTATTTTCTTTTTCTTGTGAGCTGTTTTTTTAGCTGTGGTTTGCCTTTTTTGCTAATAATTTTGACTAATTTTGTCAGATAAATACTTCATTAAATAAAATTCACTAAGTTTAGTGTTTTGTTCTTTCTTCATATTTTAAAATAATTAACATAATTAAAACATTTAAAATATTTTCCTCATATTTTGATGGTTTAAGCGATCTTGTAAGGTTGTTAAAAATATCTTTTTTTAAAGTTCCCGACATCACTTTTGGCCACTAATGTATGTTTGATGAGGTTAGTGCCACAATAGGTCTATTTAAGACCCTGCTTACTGTGGACTGACAGACCCAAGTAACCACTGAAGCACTGCTGCAATTTTCCATTTGCCAAAAAATTTCATCTTTACTTTTATTTCTGCAGTCAGAGGATTGATTTGTAAATTATGAAAAGTTATTACATTTTTTACAAGGTCAGTTACAAAAAGAATACCTTTACGATCAAGATTTTATCGTTTTATTCTTTCAGAATGTCATCATATAACTCATACAATACATTATATCTTTGATGTACACACAGCCCCATGTCCTCTTCTTTCACACTTAAAAGTCTATGATGTCTTCAAATACCCTGTTACAACCATCCTACGTCCCATAAAATGTAAGTGTTACAGAAGAGGCTCCTGTACCGCCTCCTCTGCACCACCAGAGGGAGCCATCTCCAGAATATTGAACTGTAACGAACTACAAATCCCATCATGCCTCTTACCTGGGACTGATTGCGCACACACCTCTCATTCAGACACACCTGCATCTCATTCACACACACACATGTAAACCACTTCCACGCACCACACCAGTGCGATGTCTTGATTTGCCCTGGCTATCACTACCGAATGCTTATTCCTATGGATTGTTTATTGCCTTTGACCTTGGACTGTGTATCCCGTTTTCTGATCGTTCTCTGCCGACCCTGACCTGGATTGTTTACTGGACCTTGTCTCTCGCCGCCTGCCCCGACCATTGCCTGTTATCTGGTTTGTTCTCTGCCTATTCTCCATTGCCCTGTTTGCTGGTGTTGATTCTTGCCTGTTTGACGATTCTAATAAAAAGCTGCAAATGGATCCCATTGAGTCTGCTGGTTCATTACAGAAGACTTCGCCACAAAGCGATCCAGCGGCCATCATGCAATTGTCGACTGAATTATCAGCACAGGCGTCACAGTTGGCCTTGCATCACCATCAAGTCGACTCGCTTCACTCACGGAAGATCTGGTACAGCCTCTTCAACATCTCCGTGCATCAGCTTCGAATGTTCCCACTGAACCAACGCAAAATGTCAGCCCAGCCCCAGTGATTTCCTCAAATAATCCCCGACTCGGCTCAGACTGACTGGGTTGAGAGCACCCTGAAGACCATGTTCAGAAAAGGCTTGACTACCGATCTACAATCCGAATTAGCCTGTCGAGATGAGGGGAGGAGCTTTAACCAATACGTTAACTTGGCCATTTCAGTGGATAATCTTATCCGTTCCCGGCGCTCTGCCCGTGCTATGCCTTGCCACTTGCTGACCACCACCCACTCACCCGAACCCATGCAGCTGGGGTTTACACATCTCACTCCGGAGGAACGCGAACGCCGCATGCAGAATCATGTATGTCTCTACTGCGGTCATTCAGGGCACATGAAGATTGCTTGCCTTGTTCGTCCTTCATCTAACTCTCAATCGGTGAGTGCCAACCCCAAAGCTGACACCTCATCCACCAGCTTCACACTCCCTGTTCAACTACGCATCCAAGACAAGATTATCTTCACTACTACCCTACTAGATTCAGGGGCAGTGGGGAACTTCATCTCTGATAAATTTGCTTCAGAATGCCAACTGAAACTAACTCCCTGTCATTCATCCCTAACAGTGGAGGCGCTAGATGGTCGACCCCTCGGAGAGGGAAAAATTCAACGCATCACAGAGACAGTAAAGATGCACATTGGTTCGCTACACACCAAAACTATCCAATTCTACGTCATTCATATTCCACTCCATCATCCTTTGTCTTCCCTGGTTACGCACCCATAACCCTCATATCTCCTGGCGAGAGGGTCAGATCATCCAGTGGGATTCCAACTGTAAAGATCTCTGCCAGTCCAAAGGCTCTCGTATTCCCAGATCTATTCCTAACATCCCCACACCAAAGGTCTCCACGTCTACGACCCCACACCGGTTCCTGAATGCACCAGTTTACCCCCTGAATATGGAGATCTCAGCTTGGCTTTCAGCTAGGAAAGAGCTTCACAGCTTCCTGAACATCGCCCAACTGACTGCGCCATAGATCTCACTCCCGGTACCAGACCAGACTCGCATCAGCCCGAAGAAACCCTTTCAACCCATAACCCCGAAACTATCCTTCCCAGAACCCTGTTGTTGGCTCCCGTGCAATAGGACATAATTACCGAGAATGAGCAGGCCAATCAACAAGTGACACCACCCTCCGACTGCCCTGCCAACCTCTTGTTTGTTCCAGAGACTCTACGCCCTTGACTCCTTGAACAAGTACACTCAACAGCAAGCTCAGGTCACCCCGGCATCACCGCCACCACTCATCTACGTAATCGCTTCTGGTGGTCCACGTTACTCACTGATGCCACTAAACATGTTCAGAACTGTACCAACTGCCAGACCACCAAATCTCCCAGACAACTACCCGCTGGTCTCTTGACCCCATTATCTACACCCCTTCGACCCTGGTCTCATATCTCCATTGACTTCATCACCGATCTACCCAATTCCCAAGGACACACTACCATTCTCACCATCGTTGACTGCTTCTGCAAAGCATGTCGCTTGATCCCTCTACCTAAGCTCCCCACATCCCTCGAAACAGCTGAACTTCTCTGCAACAACGTATTCCGGTTCTACGGTCTACCCGATGACATAGTGTCCGACCGAGGCCCTCAATTCACTTCCAGACTGTGGAATTCCTTCTTCAAGCACCTCAACATCAATGTCAGTCTCACATCCGGTCATCACCCCCAGTCCAATGGCCAGACGGAACGTCTCAATCAGGACGTCATTCGCTTCCTTCGCTCCTACTGCCAACAACAACAAGCAGAGTGGTGTCGTTTCCTGTTCTGGGCTGAATATTCCCAGAATTCACTGGTCAAACCCACAGATCTTCCCTCTGTCACGGAGTGGATACAAAGGAGCGAGGAGGTTTAGGTTTGACCAAGCCCACACTCATCTCCTTCATGCTGTTCGACGACAGGAACAACAGGCCAACCGTCACCGCAACCCTATTCCTGAGTACCATCCAGGTCAATGGTTTGGCCGTCTACCAAAGACCTTAGACTCCGACTTCCATGCCGCAAACTCAGTCCCAGGTATGTTGATCCATTCCAAATTGTAAGACAAATCACCCCTGTAATTTTTCGATTAGACCTGCCCGCTAATTACCGCATTTCTCCCTTCTTAAACCTGCCGGTGGTCCGAGAGGAGAGCTGGAGGAGGGAGGGAGCGTACCGTGTGCACGAGTTGCTCGACTCCAGATGTCGGGGTAACACGCTTCAATATCTGGTCGATTGGGAGGGGTTCGGTCCGGAGGAGCGATCCTGGGTCAACTCAGGGGATATACTAGATCCCACACTCACCGAAGACTTTCACCGGACGCACCCGGGGAAACCGGCCCCTCGGCCTTGTTGGAGACCACGACGTCGTTTGCCTCCTCACGTCAGGAGCCGCTCGCAGGGGCAGGGTTCTGTTACAGAAGAGGCTCCCGTACCGCCTTCTCTGCACCACCGGAGAGAGCCATCTCCAGAATATTGAACTGTAACGAACTCCAAATACCATCATGCCTCTTACCTGGGACTGATTGCGCACACACCTGCATCTCATTCACACACACTTGCATGTCATTCACACACACACACACATATAAACCACTTCCATGCACCACACCAGTGCGAAGTCTTGATTTGCCCGGGCTATCACTGACGAGCATTTATTCCTGTGGATTGTTTATTGCCATTGACCTTAGACTGTGTACCCCGTTTTCTGATCGTTCTCTGCTGACCCTGACCTGAATTGTTTACTGGACCTTGTCTCTCGCCGCCTTCCCCAACCATTGCCTGTTATCTGGTTTGTTCTCTGCCTATTCTCCATTGCCCTGTTTACTGGTGTTGATTCTTGCATGTTTGACTATTCTAATAAAAAGTTGCAAATGGATCCCGTTGAGTCTGCTGGTTCATTACAGTATGAATGATCATCGTTTCTCAATACTTACTCCATGACTTTGGAGTAATCTTCAATTCCACATCAGATTGATTTTAAATCTATTTAAATCCTAAGACATTTTTACATCTGAAACCACGATAGTGTCAAGCAGTCACCAGATCAGCACGCTCCGCCCTCTCGTTCACTCTCCCTGGACTTCTGATTCACGCACCTGCACATCAACCACTCACACTATAAAGAGACACTTCCCCTTCACTTCCTTGTCTGGTCTCATCCTTACCTGATGTACAGACTCGTCTTCAACTTGTCTCCCGTCATCAACCTGCCGTATCCTGTTCCACCATCTGCAAACAAAGATCCATATTACCATCCAGCTGAGTTCCATATCCAGTTCTGATTCTCCATTGCAAACTTACCAGTCTCATCTGCTGTTCCACTCCGTGCCTCTGTTCAATAAACTACCTTATCACTATATACCTGTCTGCCTCTCTCTGTATGGTGACAGAAGACCAGACCAAATGCAGAGCCCCACAGAGACCGCAACGAATCGCCCAGTCGATCCATTTGTCGATCTGGTTAATGCAGTTTGGTTGTCTCTTCAACCATGTATATCAGATAACCCACCTTCCGTTCCCGTCGATGTCATCAACGCCACCGCCAGTCACTTCTACAATCTTCAACCACTTCTTCATCCGGATTTCTGTTACAGTGTTCCCTATATTTTGAAATGCAATCTCACCAGTTACCCCCCGATGGTGCCAGGGTGGCCTTTGTCATCTCTCTATTATCCGGACGCGTGCTACAGTGGGCTCAGTCACTGTGGCAATCCAATGCCACAGTTATCACCTCACTATCAGCTTTCTTCAGTCACTTCAAGGAAGTTTTTGGTCAAACCGCATCAGAGCTATCAGTTGATGACCAGTTGTTCAACCTTCGCCAAGCCAAGAATTCTGTCAGCGATTATGCTCTCCAGTTTCGTACCCTTGCAGAGTCCTGTGTGGTGTTGGTTCGGCTATCGGTCTGCAGTGTTCACAGCGGGTGATTTGGTGTTGTGTGGTGAGAGCACGATTAGTTGCTGTGTTTATTGGACATGCAAGATGAATCCCCCAATTTTGAAGTGGTAATGTGTGTGTGTGTGTCTGTGTAACATGCTCTATGATTGATGCATTCCTTTTAATGTTTGTATATTAAAAGATACCAGTTCCCTTTCGAGGGAACTCGCGATGCGTCAACGACGCTTTGGGAACGCTCCCAGCGTGAATGCGTCTGAAGCATCTATGTCAACTAGTCCAATGGAAGGAATGAATGTCACGGGCGGGTGACGTCATGACCAGGAAGTGATAAAAGAGCATCCGGTGCAAACCGGCATTAGCTTCTGTTGCCTCAGCAAGCGATCTGTGTCAAACTGTCTGTTATATTTACTGTTGTCTGTCTGATATATATATTTATGGAAACTAAACAATTGCACAACTCTGTGTTCTCCCTGCTCGCGCTATTTAACGAGTAGGGACACACACGAGCTTTGGGTGATGTGTTTGGGAGTAGAGCATGCGGTATCATCCTCCGAGGGGGCTGATTGCCAACATTGTGAGAAGCTTTCGCTTCGCATGCTCCGCTCCCGCCTGTCACTTTTCGAGGAAAGTGGCCGGGCTCGCAATTCTCAGGGTGACAGGTCCCGCGTCTGCCGAGGCAGCGCGGAGAATGCATTCCTGTGGATCGCGAATAGGATCTCTTTACGGGGTTGGAGACGGGTCCGCGGATCTTATCTCCTCCCTTTCCACGAGGGATCCAGTGCTCTCTCGCCGGTCTCGGAAGCCCGCGCTGCGGTCTCTTCCGCCCGGGGAGAGAGAGAAATCAATGCTTCAGTGCTCTACCTCCGAGGAGGTAGATGTGCTGGGCATTGAAAGTGACACAATCATGGGGGAAGTGAATTTGCCATCTCTTTCCCCAGCGTATGAGAAATATATATAGCTATATATATATATATGATAGTTTATATATTATATATAAAATAAAGTGAATATATATAAAAAATATATATAAAAAATAATAAGCTGGTGGAAGTGTTTACTAAGGCTGTAGATAAATTAAATATTTATGGCCAGCAGAAATAAGGGGGCACTCGTCCTAAAAATAAAATAAATTAAACGAGTTTCCTTCCCTCTATTTTTCCACCTCCACCACGGGGCCTTCCATTTTTCCCGATCTGCACAGCGAGCTGTCTAGATCATGGAAAAAGCCTTACTCCTCTTGTCTTTTAGCCCCCACATTCATGTATATTCAGATATTTGGGGGTTAAGAGGGTATGGCTATGGGGCAATACCCCGGGTAGAACAGACGCTTGCGAGCTATCTGTCTCCCGGTTCAGTATCGTACCTGAAGGCGTCGGCTTCTCTCACTAAACCATTAAAGAAAACTATTTTTTAATCTAGTGGGAAAAGCATATATGGCAGTGGGTCTAGCATGGGCCTGCTTGCACACCATAGCAGTGCTACAAGCATATCAGGCTGACCTGCTGCGGTATTTGGACAGAAGTGAGGGAGTTTGGCCCGATGGGGTTTGAGAACTCCGTCGGGCCACAGATTTATCTCTCAGGGATGGCAGCCCTTGTGGTCACTGAGAGACACCTCTGGCTCAATTTGATGGGAATCATAGAGAAAGATACAAGATAATCTCTCCCTCGCTATGTCCAACCCCCTGGGGCTGCTGGGCGTGAGCAGCTCCAGCCGTCTAGTTTCTCATACACAACACAGCAGCCAAAGCCTTCAAAGCAGAAGCCGGATCCGAGGACCGTTCTTCACGCTGAGAAGGCTGCGGCTCAAAAGAAAAGGTCTGGCGCCACTGGCGTCAGACCGGTGAGGGCAGCCCCAACCGGGGTGGAATGGTGTACACCTCATTATACGGTGCCCTTTCCATCTCGGTGCCCTCAGGGGACCGTTCTGCCAACCCCGCCACCCTTGGTGCTTCGGGGCGCAGCGGTCTCCAGCGAGCTTCTGGTGCAGCGTCAACTCGACATTGCGTCGGAATGCGCCCTATGAGGGGGGTTCGAAAACAGTCAGTTCGGGTGGTTCCTGCCAGTATGCTTCAGGTCCCCGAACTGGCTGTCTTTATTACACCAGAGGCCAGCCTCGAGGGGCTGGTTCCCTTGGTAGATTTTCTGGCAGCGCGGAAGCTACTGCCAAATATATCTCTATGGGTCCTGCAGTTAGTAGTAAGAGGCAGATTTGGTTCTCGTCCTCCAGGCTACAACGGGGTGTTGCTCACGTTAGTGCATTCCGAGCAGGCTCTGGTAATGGAGCAAGAGGTAAAGGCCCTGTTAGCAAAGAAAGCTATAGAGCAGGTGTACTCACCCGACATTGCGTCGGGTCTTTACAGTCGTTATCTCATTGTTCCAAAAAAGGATGGAGAGCTGCGTCACATACTAGATCTTCGTTTGTTGGAGTGTTTGGTGCTGGAACTCAAGTCCAAAATGCTGACACTCAAACAGATCGTGACTCAAATCAGATCCGAGGACTGGTTTGTCACGATAGATCCAAAAGACGCATACTTCCATATCTCCATCCTCCCTCAGCACAGGAGGTTCCTGAGGGTTTCTTTGGGGCAAAGAACACCAGTATCAGGCACTTCCTTTCGGTCTAGCTCTATCACCCCGCACATTCATGAAGCGTGTAGACGCAGCTCTGGCCCCGCCAGGCTGCAGTGCATATGCATTCTGAATTGCATAGATGACTGGCTGATTCTAGCGGAATCAGAACAGTTAGCGGTTCGGCACCGAGGTGTCGTTCTCGCTCCTATGCAGATGTTGGGGTTGAGGCTCAATGCCAAGAAGAGTGTGCTTTCTCCAGTACAGAGAACCACTTTCCTTGGTGTGGTATGGGATTCAGTGACGATGCGGGCCACTCTGTCGCCCGTTCGTGTAGCTGCTATCCTAACAGCCACAAAAGAGCTGAGGCTAGGCCAGTCACGCACTGTAAAACAGTTAGAGAGACTGTTGGGTCTTGTGACTGCAGCGTCCAACGGGATAACTTTTGACCTGCTGTACATGAGACCTTTACAGTGGTGGCTCAGGACCAGAGGGTTCTCCCCGAGGGGAAACCCACTTCGTATGATCAAGATCACGCGGCGGTGTCTCCGCACCTTGGTTATATGGAGGAAACACTGGTTCTTAACCCAGGGTCCGGTGTTGGGAGCTCTTTGCCATCGAGTTGTGATCTCGACAGATGCTTCCCTCACCGGCTGGGGAGCGGTATTGGAAGGCCGCTCAGCTCAGGGCTTGTGGAGGAGTCATCATCTCTCTTGGCACATGAATTGCCTAGAGATGATGGTCGTCTTCAATGCGTTGAGACATCTCCTCCCAGACCTGAGGGGCCATCATGTGTTGTTCTGGAACAGTGACTGTTAGGCCTCAGGGCAGCAGCGTCCAATGTGATACCCTTTGACCTGCTGTACGTGAGACCTTTACAGAGGTGGCTCAGGACCAGAGGGTTCTCCCTGAGGGGAAACCCACTCCTTACGATCAAGATCACGCGGCAGTATCCCCGCGCCTTGGTTATATGGAGGAAACTCTGGTTCTTGACCCACAGACAACACGTTGGTGGCCTCTTATTTTGGTCCCTCAAGAAATTACGCTGTCTGAGGGCAGTGTATATTCCAGGGGGGGCCAGAATATGGGAGCAGACACCCTGTCGAGGCAGGGGCTGAGGCCAGGGGACTCCACCCCGAGGCGGTGGAGCAAATATGGGAGTTTTACGGCCAGGCAGAAGTGGATTTGTTCTCGTCTCAGCATACGACGCACTGTCCACTCTGGTTATCCCTCACTCAACCAGTCCCCTCGGGGCTGGATGCTATGGTGCAGACGTGGCCGAGGCTACGTCTGTACGCATTTCCCTCCGTTGCTCTGCTCCCAGGAGTTCTGGAGTGAATCCGCCAGGATGGAATAAGCCTATTTAGTAGCACCACCCTGGCCGAGCTGAATTTGGTTTGCGGACCTAATTTTTCTCCTCGACGGACCTCCCTTGGAGGTCCCGATCAGGAGAGACCTTCTGTCTCAGGCAGGGGATGCAATATTGCACCCCCGGCAGGGGATTTGGGAACTGTGGGTTTGGCCTCTGAGGGGGCCCAACTCATAGAGAGTGGTCTCTCAACCGAGGTTGTTTAGACCATTCTAAGCCCCAGAGCTCCCGCTACGAGGAAACTATATTCACTATTTCGAGAGTTTTTCACTTCTTGGTGTTACCAGCGTCAGTGGGATCCGGTTAACTGTTCAGTAAACACAGTATTCGAGTTTCTGCAAGAACGCTTTGTATCAGGTCTATGTCCTTCCACGCTTAAGGTATAATATGTGTGGCGGCCATTGCGGCTTTCCACGCCCTGGTGGGTAGTACATTTTTGGGTCGAGACCCCCTGATCACTCGTTTCCTTCGTGGCACTTTGAGGCTGAGGCATGCAACTTGCACTAAGGTGCTGGCTTGGGACCTTGCAATAGTTCTAGAAGGCCTATCTGGGGCTCCCTTCGAGCCCTTAGATTTGGTCTCAGAGAAGTTCCTTTCTTTTAAGACTATTTTCTGCTAGCTATTTCGTCCCTATAAGAGTCAGACCTTCAGGCCCTTTCGGTCCCCACCTGCCTTGAGTGCACCGGGATGGCCAAGGCAATCTTACCCGAAACATGGATATGTTCCAAAGGTGCCTACCATTATTCCGAGGCCTATTGTGCTGCAGGTTTCTGTCCTCCCCCATTTTTCGGACCAGGAAAAGCTGAACCTCTTGTGCCAGTGCGAGCACTGGACACTTATGTTCATCGGACTTCTCTGTCGAGAAAATCCAACCTATTGAGCATATAGATAGTCGAGACTATTCTTCTTGCATGTGAGTCTTCTGGCCAACCATTTGGTGGTCAGGGCTCATTCCACTAGGAGTATGGCTTCTAAGCGTATTATCTGGAGTTCTCTCCAAGACGTTTGTGATGCGGCGGGCTGGTCCTCACCGCTCACATTCATGAGGTTTTACAGCTTGGACCTGGATGCTGCCCCAGGATCCCAGGTGCTTGGTGCAGTGTGACAACAGGCTGACACTCAGGCATTTGTAAGTCTGGCGTTTTGGGTATTCTCGTTCCCAAAGCGTCGTTGACGCATCGCGAGTTCCCTCGAAAGGGAACGTCTCAGGTTACGACTGTAACCATAGTTCCCTGAGAAAGGGAACGAGACGATGCGTCACCCTGCCATACTTCCTGCATCCCTGTGATCGGCTTGCTTCGGCAATTTTTGAAGCTAATGCCGGTTTGCACCGGATGCTCTTTTATCACTTCCTGGTCATGACGTCACCCGCCCGTGACATTCATTCCTTCCATTGGACTAGTTGACATAGATGCTTCAGACGCATTCACGCTGGGAGCGTTCCCAAAGCGTCGTTGACGCATCGTCTCGTTCCCTTTCTCAGGGAACTATGGTTACAGTCGTAACCTGAGACGTTTTGTGCTTTATTGTATGTATTGAGGAATAAAATCTGTGAAGCGATTATCCTTGTCTGATACCTGACTCAGCCACTACGAATCTGTGTGTCTTTACAATTTACCTGTGGGTCCCCGGCCAATTTCCGGGGTGGCGTAGTCGGTTTAGTGCCATAACTGGCATCGTAGTGAACTCTTGATCGCATATTGCCACATTTGTCATTAGGATACGTACCGAAAACTTTTAAGCAGGATATTATTAAACCGCTTATTCATAAACCGTTACTTGATTCTACAGAATTAGTCAATTACAGGCAATCTCAAATCTGCCTTTTCTGTCAAAGATACTAGAAAAAGCAGTATCCTCACAACCAAGTTCCTTGTTAGAAAGAAATTGTATCTGCAAGGATTTTCAGTCAGGATTTAGACCGTACTATAGTACTGAGACAGCTCTCATTAGAATTACAAACGATTTGCTGTTGCTGATTTGCTGATCCAATCATGGTTGTATCTCTCTATGAGTGTTACTCGAACTTGGTGCTGCTTTTAATACTATCGACCACAACATTTTTTTTTTTTAATCCAGCTTATTCCTGACGAGCTTACTGCACTTTGAATTATGGGTGGCACTTCCGGTTTGGGGAACTTCCATTCAAAAAGACTGACACTGATAATTTCAATTCATATGGTTGCCCTACAAATAAAGCTTATCCGTCAGTTTGACTAGATGAGCTGTTAGTTTTCTTTCATGTTTTATTTAAGAATAACATGAGAATAACGTAACACTTGGTATTTTAACGTGACATGTTATAACAAGAATATCTATGGCAAGAGCTCTTTTCAGTCAATGCATTCTTTTCCTCGTGATTATTTTCTTTTCTTTTTTTCTTTTGCTTTCCGCTGTAATAGTATGAAAAAGGTCAACATATACTACGCATTTGTGGTATGTGCTCCTGACTTAGTTTACAATATATGCCATTAATAATTAACTGGAATGCAAAAAGAATTACTATTTTTTCTCCCCAAATCATCACGTCTCTTTCCAGGTTTGTTTTCACAGGTAAATACAATTTATTATCTGTCAAAATGACTGAAATCACTTTGAAATAGTATCTCGCAATGCTGAAGTAAATACTAATAAAAAAAAACATTATAATACCACAGTGATATTTAACCATCCGATTTTGCTGTGGAAAGATTCACTCTTTTGGGGATATTCATGGTCTGTTGAAAGTACCTTGTTGATGCTTTTACACTTTTAAATGTCCTTTTAATGTTCAATGATTGAAGGGTGAGTAGCGTAATGTAATGTCATTGTACACAGTTAAAAAAAAAAAAAAATATATATATATATATATATATATATATATATATTATTGCGTCCATAGAGCTCTAGTCTTTCACTGATTGTTTACAGCTTAACGGAAGTTACACCCATAATTCGCGCAAAGCGTCATGGGGCGTAGGAATAATGTGGATAGACTCGAAAATTATGTTGGCATTGCATAAGTGGAATTGTATTGGGATGGTTCAAATCATACAAATCTAGCCATTATCCGTTTGTAGCAGTAAACAAAGATGTGTCATATCGATCACAAGTTCAGTATGGAGTACAGCAAGGCTCAGTACTAGGACTGTTATTTTCACTCTGTACATGCTACCCTTAGGAGATATCATTAGGAAGCATGGTATTAGCTTTAGCTGTTATGCTGATGATACTCAGCTCTATATTTCTTCGCGCTCAACGAAACTTACCAATTCACAAAATTAACGGAATGCATAGCTGATAAAAAAAATTGGATACCAAGAAATTTCCTTCAACTTAATTCTGAAAAAACTGAAATTCTAATTATTGGTCCAATGTTCTGTCAAGTCTTCCTCGTCGGTTAGGAACCTGGGTGTGCTCTTTGAAACCAAACTTTCCTTTGAAAGACACGTTTCTAGCATCTGTAAAAATGCATTCTTCCATCTTAAAAATATTTCTAAATTATGACATGCTCTCAATGACAAATGTGGAACAGTTAGTTCATGCTCTCATGACCTCAAGGCTTTACCATAAGTACAATTACGGAGCTCCAACAGCCCCAAAACTTCCCTCAGACGCACAAATCCAGTGGAGAGTTCGGGCGCCCGATGGAGAAGAGCTGATGGGCTTTTTGGGCTACTTTCGTTGCACAGACCTGACAACCCTGCTTACCGTCCTTCTTTCCACTTTTTTTTTTTTTTATGGGATAGAACGAGGAACCAGCACCAGCCAAGAGAAAACGAGACCGAGAGGATGAGCTGATTGAGCTAATAAGGGAGGACATGAAGTTTCAGAGAGAGACAGAAAAGAGAATATCAAAGGAAAGCAGTAAATTCAATTTTACTGCAAATTAAATTTTACTGTAAATTAAATTTTAATTAACAGTATACATAAAACAGATTGGAAGAAAACAATTTTCTGTATATTTTTTTTGAGCTGAGCAGGAGATCTTGGTGGTGGTGCTGGACCTGGATGGGCTGCACAATAGAGACCCTGGTAAGGGTTCTGCCGGTGGGACATCATCTGGGATCAGTGCATATTTCCACTGACTACCAAAAGGTTTGCTGGGCTGACTCAGGCGTGGGCTGCCAGTCACTGAGATGTTCTCAGAAAGAGGGAAGAATAAATTGAATTAACTTGCATCCTCAAAAATCATAATAAGTTGTGTTATCTTATGAAGTTTAAAATGCATGAGTTAGACTATAGATTGCATAGACACATGTTTAAGGATCATATATTAGACACAGTGAGGGGAGCTGGTAGAGTTATATTTGGTGATACTTTATTTCGATAGTCCACTTTAGACATTCTACTAACTATAACTTACTTTGCAGCTACATGTCAATTAACTGTCATTAGAGTATTAGTAGACTGTCTGCTTAATATCTGCTAACACTTTATTTTGTTTGTCCCCCAAAAGATATTATACTGATTATAAGTAACTTAGCAACTACATGTCAACTTGTTCTCCTAACCCGAACCCTAACACCTAACCATAACCTAACAGTCTACTGACAGTTTACTACAGCCTACTAATGCTCTAATGACAGTTAGTTGACATGTAGTTGAAAAGTTACTTATAGTTAGTAGAATGTCTAAAGTGACTATCGAAATAAAGTGTAACCTTATATATTGCTAGAGATATGTGTGCAATGCCAAGTTCATTGAGCAGAGATGTTCCAATGATGATGATACATTAAATGTGTATATGTTCTTTACCAGGAAAGGAATGTTTCAACTGATGCAAATGTACCATTAATGTTTACACAGAGGAATAGTGGATTGTACCATGTGTACCATTTTTTTGTGGTACACATGTGCTGTAAATAAACTTCGTTTCAACTTTACCTGTTTGTGTCGTTCTGATTCGTGACATAAGACCTGACCAACAATGCACGAACCAACAGATCACGACGAAGAGGAAGCTTCATCCCCGGTCACTGGATGTCTTGCGAGACATTCAATGCGTCCTTCCACCACCCGCCATCAGTCCTTCTACATTTGCCTCTCTCAGTCCCATGGCCCGACCAGCGCCCTACTCTGGCGAGGAGGGGGAGTGCAGCGGTTTTCTCCTGCAGTGTGAGCTGTACATGGAGATGCACGCCTCACAGTTTCCCTCAGAGAGAGCGAAGGTCGCATTCATAATCTCTCTTCTCACCGGACGAGCGCTTCTCTGGGCGCGAGCGCTTTGGGATGCGAATGGTACAGTTACCCAATCTCTCGTAGATTTCATCGGCCACTTCCGCAAAGTGTTTGCACAAGCCTCAAACTCTCTGTCAGTTCATGATCAATTATCTCCGTAAAAGGGAAAACATCTGTTTCCATATATGCATTGCAGTTTTGCACCCTGGCAGCTTCCAGCCGATGGAACAAGTCGGCTCAAATTACCGCTTATAGTCATGGTTTAGATCATGAGATTCGTTTATAGCTTGCCATTGACAATGACGTCATTGGTCTAGAAAGTCTCATCCAACGTTCCATTTGAGTGGACCAATGCCACACCGCTTGCCAGCTCGATAGCCCTGCACTGCCTCTTCCTCGCCCTGCAATCTTTGCCAACCCTTCAGCACCAGAATCCATGGAAATCAGTTCAACTCATTTATCAGCTGTCGAACGTTAACGTCGCATTCACAATAACCTCTGTATCTACTGTGGAACAGCCGGTCATCTGCTCGTCACCTGTTCAGTACGTCCCCCACGACCGGCGGTGAGTACAGTACGTCTCCATTCTCCTTTTTCACAAATGAAATACACTCCGGTTCTGCTAACCTACCTCCAACGATCTCTTCCAGAACAAGCGTTAATCGACTCTGGTGCCGCTTGCACTCTCTCTCTACAAAAACTTCAAACCCGTCAAAGACCCATTCCTCAGACTCTCCACATACAATCCATCCTGGGAAAACCGCTCGGCCGCGGGCAGATCCATTATGGCAGTCCCACCATCACCGTGACGATCGGCTGCCTCCATGAAGAGGAACTGTCGTTTCTGGTCCTGGAGGGTTCAACGGCAGACATCTTCCTGGGACGCCCGTGGCTGGAAGTCCACTCCCCTAACATCTGCTGGTCATCGGGTGAGATTCGTCAATGGGGAAGTGACTGCTGTCTATATTCTGTTAGGAAGTTTCCTCACTCACTATCAACTCCGGTTCATGAAGTCACTATCTGTTCTACCTCCGTCGAAAGTCCAACCACCAGCGAGCATCATGAGATACCTGCCACCTACCGGGCGTTCCAGGATGTCTACAATAAACAACTGGCTACCAAACTTCCACCACATCGGCCATGGGACTGTGCGACCGTCCTGCTGCCTGGGGCTGTTCTACCGCGTGGTAAGATCTACCCGTTGTCCATACCGGGACAGAAGGCCATGGAGGAGTACATTGAGGAGGCTCTCTGTCGGTATTACATTCGAACATCTACGTCCCCTGCCAAATAATGAGCCAAATAATGAGAAAGAACCAAGAACCAAGAGAAAGAACCAAGTCGATTACCACAGCTATGCAGATGATACATAGCTCTACTTAGCCCTATCGCCTACTGATTACAGCCCCATTGACTCCCTTTGCCAATGCATTGATGAAGTAAACAATTGGATGAGCCAAAACTTTCTTCAGTTAAACAAAGACAAAACTGAAGTCATTGCGTTTGGAAACAAAGATGAAGTTCTCAAGGTGAACGCATACCTTCAGTCTAGGGGTCAAACAACTGAAAATCAAGTCAGCAATCTGGGTGTGTCTCTAGAGTCAGACCCTAGTTTCAGTAGTCATGTCAAAGCAATAACTAAATCAGCATACTATCAACTGAAAAATATTGCAAGAATTAGATGCTTTGATCCAGTCAAGACTTAGAGAAGCTTGTGCACGCTTTCATCACCAGTAGGGTGGATTATTGTAATGGACTCCTCACTGGCCTTCCCAAAAAGACCATAAGACAGTTGCAGCTCATACGGAATGCTGCTGCCTGGATTCTGAGAAGAACCAGAAAACACATCACACCATTCCTCAGGTCTTTACACTGGCTGCCAGTTAAATTTAGGATTGATTTTAAAGTATTATTACTGGTATATAAATCACTCAATGGCCTAGGACCTTAATACATTGCAGATATGCTCACTGAATATAAACCCAACAGATCACTCCGATCATTAGGATCACATCAGCTAGAAATACCAAGGGTTCACTCTAAGCATGGCGAGTCTGCTTTTAGCTACTATGCCAGCCGCAGCTGGAACCAGCTTCCAGAAGAGATCAGATGTGCTCCTACAGTAGTCAGATTCAAATCAAGACTCAAAACACTTCTGTTTAGCTGTGCATTTACTGAATGAGCACTGTAACACTGTTCGGCTGACTCTTCGTACTGTATTTTATTTTATTTTCATCCTAAACTGTTTTAATTATTCTGATTTCTTTTGATTATTTCTGTATTTTAACTTTTATTCTAAACTGTTTTAATTGTTCTGATTTCTTTTTATTATTTTAATTTCTTCTATGTAAAGCACTTCGAATTTACCATTGTGTATGAAATGTGCTATATAAATAAACTTGCCCTTGCCTTGCCGCTTCAAGCTTCTTTTTTGTAGGCAAAAAGGACGGAGGCTTGCGCCCCTGTATAGACTACCGAATCCTCAATAACTCCACAGTCAAGTACCGGTATCCCCTTCCTCTGGTCCCAGCCGCTCTGGAACAACTCTGTGGTGCTCGGATATTCACAAAACTGGACCTGTGCAGTGCCTACAATTTGGTGCGGATCCGGAAGGGAGACGAGTGGAAGACGGCGTTCATCACCCCTGCTGGCCACTATGAATATAGGGTCATGCCTTTTGGACTGTCCAATGCTCCCGCAGTTTTTCAGGGGTTCGTGAACGAGATCTTCAGAGACTTCCTTCAGTGGTTTGTCATTATATATATAGACAATATCCTCATATACTCTTCCAACCTGTCCAAGCACCACCAACATGTCAAGTTAGTCCTTCAATGTCTGCGCGATCATCAGCTCTTTCTGAAACTGGAGAAATGTGAGTTTAATCAAGAAACGATTCACTTCCTGGGTTATGTGATCACTCCTCATGGAATTACCATGGACCAGAGGAAGGTGGAAGCAGTTTCCAACTGGCCACTACCCCCCAACATAAAGGAACTTCAACGCTTCCTGGGCTTCGACTTCAACTTCATTTGAAGATTCATTCAAGGTTTCAGTCAGATCAGTGCACCCACCACCTCTCTCTTGATAAAAGGGGCCAAGTCTCTGTCCTGGATCACCGAAGCCACCAATGCGTTCGAGAAGCTCAAAAGCTCCTTCAGTTCTGCTCCTACCCTTGTCCATCCAAACCCAGATCTTCCATTTCTCGTCGAGGTGGACGCCTCAACCACCGGGGTAGGAGCGGTCCTTTCACAGCGGCAGGGGAAGCCTCCCAGACTCCATCCGGCTACTCCTGCTTCTTCTCTAAGAAGTTGTCCCCGGCGGAGCAGAATTATGACATCGGCAACCGGGAACTTCTGGCAATCAAACTCGCTCTTGAGGAATGGAGATGCTGGCTGGAGGGAGCTAAACACCCTTTTGATGTCATCACCGATCACCGCAACCTGGAATACCTCCGAGATGCCAAAGGACTCAACACCCGTCAAGCCTACTGGTCACTCTTTTTCACCCGGTTCAACTTCAAAGTCACTTATCGCCCTGGAGACAAGAATGTTGAAGCCGACTCCCTTTCTCGTCTGAACCAACCTGACACTATCTCCCCCAATCCGGAATCCATTCTCCCTCCAGCCTTGATTGTCAGCCCTATCCAGTGGAGTCTGGACGATCATATTGCTGATGCCACCCGGTCAGAACCTGCTCCGTCGGGAGGTCCTGAGGGACGACCTATGTTCCAACTCGTTTACGTCTGTCCCTCATGGACTCATTCCATACATCTCTGGGCTCTGGACACCCATGCAGCCAACAAACCCTCTCGCTCATACAACAACGCTACTGGTGGCCCAATATGACCCAGGATGTCTCCCGGTACGTGCAGAGCTGCTCAGTCTGTGCCATGGCAAAGATTCCCTGACGCCTCCCGGATGGCAAACTTGTACCTCTTCCAGTACCCACAAGACCTTGGTCCCACCTCGGAGTGGACTTTATCGCGGACCTTCCCTCCTCTGACTCCCACACGTGTGTTCTGGTCGTCATTGATCGCTTCTCAAAAGCTCATTCTCTGCCTGGTTTACCCACAGCCTTCGAGACTGGATTCACCCAAATATTCCGATATTTTGGTATACCAGAAGATATAGTATCTGAACGAGGGCCATAATTCATATCCAAGGTATGGAAAGCATTCTTCAAGTTTCAGTCAGTTTAACCTCCGGATATCATCCCCAGGCCAATGGCCAGACTGAGAAAATATAGATACAGGAGATCGGGAGATACCTGCGGTCATATTATCATGACCATCAGGACTGCTGGAGCCGCAACCTACCCTGGGCCGAATATGCACAGAACTCCCTACAACAGTCCACCACGGGTCTCACGCCCTTTCAGTGCATACTCGGCTTCCAGCCGCCCCTGTTTCCCTGGTCAGGAGAGCCGTCCGAAGTTGCAGCAGTCCTTCATTGGTTCCAGGAGAGCGAGAGGGTCTGGGACTCAGCACACGTCCATCTTCAAAGGGCTGTTCAGAAACACAAGACCCAGCCCGACGCAAGGAGATCTACGACCCCGTTATACCAACCGCCGCCACATCATCACCGATGACTTCAGGGCTGCCACCTCAATCCACCGACCTCCAGGCTCCACCTCAGCCGTTCGTCCCCGGAACTCCGCCTCAGTTTCCGTATCCATCGATGTCGCCGGTTCTCTCGATCCATCGGACTTTGCCTGGGACTCACCATCTCCCTGCGTCATCTCAGTCCGTCAAGCTCTGATGTACAGTACAATTAAGATGTGTAATGTAACATCTATATTCTGTCTGTTTGTGTATGTAACACAAACAGACAGACATCTGTTATGTAACGTTTGTCTGTTCCTTTGTACAGGTTCTTGCATTTTTATTAGTTACTATGGAGATTCATTAATCATCACAGGTGTTTGTCATTATTTCCCTCATTTGCTTTGTATTTATGTTCCTCTTTTCATTCAGTTGCTGTCTGGTATTGTTTGTGTGTTGACACTGTTACGTTGCCTTCTCGCATTTGGATTACCTGAGTTTGTTTTATTAAAGCACCTTTTTTTTGTAGAAACAGTCATTACATAATTGAGCTGTTATGTCGGAGCAATAGCACTGTGGGCAGCACCATTACACGTTCTCAAGCCAGCATCAAAGTCTGTTTCCTTCATTACTTCCTTCATTATTGGTCCACTCCATTTCCTTCATTATTTTAAAATCAAAAGATAAGAAATGCACTCTTTCATGAGAAAAAATATCCCACCTAATAGTTGAGCATATTTACAGCACAAACCTTGTCAGTGAACTATGAGGGCAAAAACAAAAATCAAAAACGAAATAGTTAATTAAGTGTAATTGGGGTAAAATGTTCAATTAATCAAGAATTATTTTTTTTTACAAAAGTTTGTAGTTTTGTGAAAATTACATTTATGCATGGTTTGTGAAAAAAAAAAAAAATTGTCTCTGATAAATGGCCGTAAAACCTATACTGTGTCACACACATAAGGGAATGGATAGATGGTAATATGAAATGGTTTATTCAAGTAAAAGCAGAGTGGTGACTTGATGATTGGTGATGAAGACTTAGCTGGTGATGACTGAAGTGGAAACTCTGTGCAAGTGAATGATGAACACGATCACTGGAGATCTGGATCGGGATGACGGACAGGAGACGGACAGGAGACACAAGGAAGACAGGAGACTTGACAGGACGAGCTGAGGTGAGTGTTCAGGTAAGGAGTCTGACTGTTAACATAGCAGTAACATTGACTAGACCAGACACCGATGTGATGGTGATGCATGTGGATATAGGCTGTGTTGATGAGGGAGTGCAGGTGCAGGGAATCAGTATCTGGTGATGATCAGCAGCAGGTGTGTTGATGGGCTGAGGGCAGGTGGGGACCAGGAGGGATGCTGGGAAGTGTAGTGCAGACAGGTTACAGAGTTGGTGACTGTGACATACTGATTATTCGTTCAAAAGACTTTTAAAAATTGTATCATGTAGCCTAGAATTATTTGCTTCAAAATAATCCTGCCCACTCATTTACATAAAACTATAATTGATTTAAAATTTGTAAGACATGTTTTGTGTAAGAAAGCTGTATGCAGGGAGAGTGTGAATCATCATGAATATTGATGCATTTCACACCTGGGAAGACAAAATCCCTCCGCTAATGGCCCTATCAGGTGGGACTGTGAGGGAACTTGCACAAAAAATGTGGAGATATTAGAATGGCTTTTTGATTATTTGGATTTATTTACAACTCAACATAATTCAAAGATACACAACGAAGGACAAAAAGGCACATTATTGCGGACAATGAACTTAACAGAGAGACTCAAACAATCACACTTTGTGCCATTCCTTCAACAGTTCCTGTTCAACATACCTGTCATTTCCAAGGTGTTTGCTTTTTTATTTTACCAAGTTCATGTACAGACACTCGTGTGAATGTTTAAGTCAGCAGCACTCATCAGTGGCATCTGGTCTCTATAAAAAATAACAAAACAACTGTGAAGTGTATAATTGCAGGGCTGATATCAGGAGCAACTATAGGGCTGCAAGATTTGGAGAAGAAAATCTAATTGTGATTTTTCTAGTTAAAAATGTAATTTAAAATTAACAATTATTTATATAAATAACACCAGGTTTGTTGTGCCTTGTAGGCGTATACTTGTAGGGCTGCATACAATCATAATAACAATAAAAAAAATTACTTTACAGAACACTTTTATTTTTGGGGGGCGGATGGGAATGCAGGCAGCCTATAACTATAAATCATTAGAAAGGAACACTACACTAGATAAAAAATATCTAGTAATCATATATTAATTCAAATGTTCTAATTCGTTATGACTTTACGTTATGACATTATGAATGTCATAATTCTCACTATGAATGAAACATTATTGTTACCACATTATAAACATCTACGTTTGAGCAGACATCCACGAACACAGTATTTCGAGCCCGTTCTCATCCTTTGGCGTCATATGTGACGCCAGATGACAAAACGGCGAAATACTACGCACATGGCACCCTTTAGCGTGAATATAACACGCGAACCCAAGGCGTCATAAAGTTGACTGGCATCCTTTAGCGTGAATATGAGACGCAGACCCTACCCCACACCTAAACCTACCCATCACAGTGTGTGTTATATTGACGATAAAGGGTGCCATGTGCGTAGTATTTCGCCGTTTTGTCATATGGCGTCACATATGACGCCAAAGGATGAGAATGCGTTGGTATTTCACTGTAAACATTGGTCTTAACATTATAATATTCATCATGTTAATGTAAACACTCATACTACCCTACTTTTATATCGTGCTGTGTTTTATATAATAGACCATAAAAACATCATTGTGTCGTACATGTATTTTTATTTAGCATTTAAAGGTTGCCTACTTGTCTATAGTTGATATTTCAATATATGTTTCCGCCAATTTCATACAATTTAGTCTGGTACCAGTTTATGTAACAATACGTAATTTATTCAACAATAACACGCTATCTAATATAAGTGAGAAAACTTATATTAGATAGCAAAAAATCACGCCACTGGACTTGTGCCGCTCTCCCACAGCCCTCGGCCTCGACCTGCTCGCCACAGCACGCATGGGTGTTGTCACATTAGAGATAATGAGCACACTCTTGAGAAACTGGACCTATTGTTGGTTTCATACACTTAAACAGATAATTTTTAAATTATAGTCAGAGTTTGCTCAGACTACACTCAAACTTATTGGCAAACTCGTTAATTCATCAAGATCGACAACTTGTATGTTAGACCCTGTACCAACTAAGCTGCTAAAAGAGACGCTTCCAGATGTCATAGATCCTCTTCTTAATATCATTAATTTGTCTTTGTCTCTAGGATACGTACCAAAAACCTTTAAGCTGGCTATGATTAAACTGCTTTTTAAAAAACTGCAACTTGATCCTACAGAAATAGTATCTGTAAAAAATCTTAAAAATATATCTAAATTACGTCATATGCTCTCAATGACAAATGCGGAACAGCTAGTTCATGCATTCATGACCTCAAGACTAGATTATTGTAATGCTCTACTGGGTGGTTGCCCTGCACACTTAATAAACAAACTACAGCTAGTTCAAAACGCAGCCGCTAGAGTTCTTACCAGAACCAGGAAGTACGACCATATTAGCCCAGTTCTGTCAACACTGCATTGGCTCCCTATTAAACATCGTATAAATTTTTAAATATTGCTGATTACTTACAAAGCACTAAATGGTTTAGCTCCACAGTACTTGAGCGAGCTCTTAACGCATTATAGTCCTTCACGTCTATTGCGATCTCAGAGTAACGGCCAGTTGATAATACCTAGAATATCAAAATCAACTGCTGGGGTAGATCCTTTTTCTATTTAGCACCACAACTTTGGAACAATCTTCCTAACATTGTCCAGGAAGCAGACACAGTCTGTCAGTTGAAAAGCTAGACTAAAAACACATCTCTTTGACCTAGCATTCACACAATACATTATCACTTCTATAATTCAATATTAGGCTGCTTAGATTAGGTCAGCCGGAACTGGAAACACTTCCCTTAAATCCTGATGTACTCGTTACATCGTAAGAAGAATGGCATCTACGCTAATTTTAGTGTCTTTGTTTATCCCGAGGTTTTCCCGCAGCCTGCCGGATCCAGGCCGTTTCCAGATCTGACGAAGGACTTTCGCCTGGACCCGATGACAATGCATTGCTGAAGTGCCAACTAGCCTCTCCCTATGGAGGATCCCTATACCACTCTACAGATAAAGAGTTGTGGAATTTTTCGGTTCGCGTACCTACCCGAAGTGATAAAATAAAATTCTGCATTAAAATTTATAGGCATGACAAGTAGTTTGTTTAGGCATGGTTTGTAGGGAACTACAAACCTGCGCACATATATTCAAACGCACATAACTATAGAAGCAATTCTTAATGCGCATGTGAACGCCATCAGCGTCTATCACAGGTTCACGTTTAAAGTCTGTTTAGAGAGAACGTTGTCGTCTTAGCGGCCCGTAATTTAATAACAAATGACCATTTCGACGGAAGTGAATCAATCAAAACTAATTTTAGCTGGAAATAACATTATTCAAGAACCACTATAAAACCAAACCTGTTACCTTAAATTATATGTTTATCTCTGTAAAAAGCTGCTTTGAAACAATCTACATTATTAAAAGCGCTATATAAATGAGGATGACTTGACCTGACTTATCTGGGTAGTCAATGAAATAGGCTCCGTGAAATAGGCCACAATTTGTTGTGACAAGTTTTATTCACACTAATTACTGTGTTTGTTTTATTTTTATTACTAAAAATGTTTTTGATGAAAATGTATAATTCTTCCTGACCCATAAGTAAGTTCCTTAATAAGGAATTTTCCTGCTATCAGATAAATTTAAACTTGAAGCAACACCCCACCCCATTTCTTTCTACTCAAAATCACTGAAAAAAGTTTTAAAATAAATGTGTTAAAATATTTTTGAGCCACTGTATATGCAACACAATCTTACAGCAACTCGTAACTATTTTACATTTTGGCGAATTGGTGGCTAATTAGTATGAGTTTGTTTGATCTCATTCGTATGTGTTTGTAAGCCCTGTTGTAACACCTAAACAAGGTGTAGGTTTAGAGGCAGGGTTAGGTGTGGTCATTTACAAATTTTTTTTTTTTTCTAAAACACGTATGTTTTTGTACGAGTCACATTGGACGATTTTATATGAAATCGCCATATCGCTTTGTCAGAGAAAAAAATATACTGATAATTTTCATTTGATGCAAGGAAAGCAGTGGTCATTTTTACACATTTTAACAACTTCTTCGTTTGCTGTGCCAGTGCCACTGTTGCCAAGGTACATCAGTTTCTTAGTAGATGTAACCCATGTTTAAGTTTTCCTTGTGAATTCATCTGAGAAGGGGAGAAAATGACATTTCATTTCTGCATTCATGCCATCTTTTATCAGAATCTCAGAAAGCCATGAAGACTGTCACCTTTCATTTACTCGGGCACATGGGCAAAGTCAGCTTTCGGAAAAGTAGAGCTGAAACAAGTCAACATGAGAAAAAACCTTTAGGGCTAACAGCACTCAAGAATATCTGCCCTTACAACAATCCTCTCATTTGGAGAGCAGCTCTGAATGCAGGGTAAGTCAGTTCATCTCACCACCAATTCCAGCCTAGACTGTGCCTGCCATGATTCATTTTGCCACGTTTAATCAAAGTGTTTCTTTCTATATCTGTTGGAGGACTCTCGAGTTTCTTATGTAATGTAGCCGCTCTATCCCTCAGCGCTTCATTAGATGCTACAGTTCTGCGATTCAGAAATGGTTTGCTGATGCTGATTTGTGTTGGGCTGGAAAATAAATAAATTATAAAGCAATAGTTTATCCAAACATTTAAATTATGTCATAATTTCGGTCTTGAATCTTGTTTCAAATTTGTATTGCTTTCTTTCAAATCGAGTTATTTAGCAGAATGTCTATGCTCCACTTTTCAACACAATGAAGGTTAATGGGATCAATCTTGGTTTGAATAACTGATTACTGATAACATTTTTATTCGACTTTATACTGCACAGTGAATATGTTGTGATTAATTTACATCACTTAACTGTATTACATACAATAGGACATTATACAGTGTTCCTGACAGGGTTGTCTCATTGAATCAAGAAACGTTTAAAGGTAGTTCTCAAACAGGCAATTAGCTGCTTCACAGCCTGTGAGAAATGATTGCATCAAGGAACCATCTTTGATGTTTTAAAGGAACAGTGATTACACCACCTGGAAGGTGCAGAAAAAGGAAGCTATCAATGTCTTCTGAGAAGGCAGGTTCCGATAAACTATAGAGTGACTGCAAAAGACCTGCAGCAAGATGGGTGGCAACAGGCACTGAGGTTTCAGTTTGCACAGCAAGGCGTTTACTAAACGCATACCAGAACTCCAAGACTACTGAACAACGCCACTACTGACCCAGAAGCTCAAGAAAAGCCAGCTACAATTTGCTCAAAATCATATAAATAAGCCGCAGAAGGTTTAGGATTCTCTTCTGTGGAGCGATGAAACAAGACTGTAACTTTTCGGCCCTATGGATCAGCGGTATGTCTGGGGGGAGTAGAATGAAGCATATGCTGAAATGAACACTCTGCCTGCAGTTCAGCATGGTGGGGCTCAGTGATGCTCTGGGGCTGCTTGGCATCCTCTGACACTGGAAACCTGCAGCGTGTGGAAGGCTAGATGGATTTATTAAAGTATCAGGAAATTCTAGGAGAAAACGTCATGCCATCGGTGAGAAAGCTGAAGCTTGGGTGTCATTGGACCTTCCATCAGGACAATGATCCCAATCTCACCTCAAATTCCACCAAGGGCTTGATTGCAGAAGAAGTCCTGGAAGATTCTACAGTGGCCATCACAGTCACCAGGGGCCTCATTTATAAAACTGTGCGTAGGATCCTTACTAAAAGTGTACATGCGCCAGAAAGCTAAAAATGGCATACGTAAAACATATTCAGACTTATAAAACCGTGCGTACGCCAGAACCTGCGCAGAATTCACTTTATAAATGCCAGTTAGCGGAAGATTGTGCGCACATGCGTCTCCTCCCCGAAACAACCATATATGGAGCTTACAATGCCTAGTTTTACTATGCATATCCTCATCAGCATATCATTTGCATATGATTATTCATCCACGTTATAACATGTTTAACGGTACAAGACATTAGGAAAATATGAAATGCGGCTGTGCTGTCACATTAGTTACATTAATAAAAACTAGTAGCCTATCCTTGCCTTGTTTTTGAATAAATAAATCAAATAGTATAGAATACATTTCGGCAGACGTGACGTGAGCAGTCTCTGGGTCGGCAGACGTGACGTGAGCAGTCCCTGGGTCGGCAGACATGACGTGAACAGTCTCTGGGTCGGCCGGCGTGACTTGAACAGTCTCTGGGTCGGCAGACGTGACGTGAACAGTCTCTGGGTCGGCAGACGAGACGTGAACAGTCTCTGTGCTGGATGGGGCCAGCGACGAGGCTTCTGTGCTGGACGGGGCCAGCGACGAGGGCTCTGTGCTGGACGGGGCCAGCGTCGAGGGCTCTGTGCTGGACGGGTCCAGCGGCGAGGGCTCTGTGCTGGACGGGAACAGCGGCGAGGGCTCTGTGCTGGACGGGAACAGCGGCGAGGGCTCTGGGCTGAACGGGAACAGCGGCGAGGGCTCTGGGCTGGACGGAAACAGCGGCGAGGGCTCTGGGCTGGACGGGAACAGCGGTGAGGGCTCTGGGCTGGACAGGACCATCTGGGTCGGCAGGCTCTGGGCGCTCTGCTGAGACGTGGCGAGGCTCTGAGCTCTCTGAGACGTGGCAAGGCTCTGGCTTGATGTGAAGAACAGAGCTTAACCGAATGGCAATGCCAAGATATTGAGCTAGAGTGCAGTGAGGGGTATTGTCAGGCATGAGGTAGTTAAGAAGTTCATTAAGTCCATGGTGAAAAATGTCCTTTAAGACAGCATCTTTAAAGTTCACCCCATGGCTAAGCTCACAAAACTTATCGACAAAATCCTCAATAGAACGGTTACCTTGGCGGAGGTGGAAGAGACAAACTGCTGGATCCATGTTGGCGAAGTCTTCTGTTATGAACTGCTCAGAGACAAGAAGTTTGAGGATCCAAATGCAGTTTATTAAAGTTAATCCAAATCGTAATCAGAATCCAGGCAAAGTTCATACACAGGCAGGCAATCCAAACAAACAGACAAATCCAGGGGGTGAGGCAGGAATGGGAAAACCAGGACACGGGCAGAGATCAAAAACCAGGAACAAAGGAAACAAAGGAAACGCTCAGAAATGCAGTGGGATAACGTACAAGACTTCGCAGGGAATGATGAGGTGAATCAGGCTTATATGGGGTGAACTAAACAATATAATGAGACACAGGTGAATGTGATAATCAGAGATGATGAGTCCAGGCAGTGAATTATGGGAAATGTAGTTGTGAGTGAACAATGATAGTCTGATGTGGAGTGCCCTCAGCTGGCTCTCAAGGGCACTCCAGCTGATAACCATTACAATACAGGTCCTTCTCAAAAAATTAGCATATTGTGATAAAGTTCATTATTTTCCATAATGTAATGATAAAAATTAAACTTTCATATATTTTAGATTCATTGCACACCAACTGAAATATTTCATGTCTTTTATTGTTTTAATACTGATGATTTTGGCATACAGCACATGAAAACCCAAAATTCCTATCTCAAAAAATTTGCATATTTCATCCGACCAATAAAAGAAGTGTTTTTAATACAAAAAAAGTCAACCTTCAAATAATTATGTTCAGTTATGCACTCAATACTTGGTCGGGAATGCTTTTGCAGAAATGACTGCTTCAATGCGGTGTGGCATGGAGGCAATCAGCCTGTGGCACTGCTGAGGTGTTATGGAGGCCCAGGATGCTTCGATAGCGGCCTTAAGCTCATCCAGAGTGTTGGGTCTTGCGTCTCTCAACTTTCTCTTCACAATATCCCACAGATTCTTTATGGGGTTCAGGTCAGGAGAGTTGGCAGGCCAATTGAGCACAGTAATACCATGGTCAGTAAACCATTTACCAGTGGTTTTGGCACTGTGAGCAGGTGCCAGGTCGTGCTGAAAAATGAAATCATCTCCATAAAGCTTTTCAGCAGATGGAAGCATGAAGTGCTCCAAAATCTCCTGATAGCTAGCTGCATTGAACCTGCCCTTGATAAAACACAGTGGACCAACACCAGCAGCTGACATGGCACCCCAGACCATCACTGACTGTGGGTACTTGACACTGGACTTCAGGCATATTGGCATTTCCTTCTCCCCAGTCTTCCTCCAGACTCTGGCACCTTGATTTCCGAATGACATGCAAAATTTGCTTTCATCCGAAAAAAGTACATTGGACCACTGAGCAACAGTCCAGTGCTGCTTCTCTGTAGCCCAGGTCAGGCGCTTCTGCCGCTGTTTCTGGTTCAAAAGTGACTTGACCTGGGGAATGCGGCACCTCTAGCCCATTTCCTGCACACGCCAGTGCATGGTGGCTCTGGATGTTTCTACTCCAGACTCAGTCCAGTGCTTCCGCAGGTCCCCCAAGGTCTGGAATCGGTCCTTCTCCACAATCTTCCTCAGGGTCCGGTCACCTCTTCTCGTTGTGCAGCGTTTTTTGCCACACTTATTCCTTCCCACAGACTTCCCACTGAGGTGCCTTGATTCAGCACTCTGGGAACAGCCTATTTGTTCAGAAATTTCTTTCTGTGTCTTACCCTCTTGCTTGAGGGTGTCAATGATGGCCTTCTGGACAGCAGTCAGGTCGGCAGTCTTACCCATGATTGCGGTTTTGAGTAATGAAACAGGCTGGGAGTTTTTAAAAGCCTCAGGAATCTTTTGCAGGTGTTTAGAGTTAATTAGTTGATTCAGATGATTAGGTTAATAGCTCGTTTAGAGACCCTTTTCATGATATGCTAATTTTTTGAGATAGGAATTTGGGGTTTTCATGAGCTGTATCCCAAAATCATCAGTATTAAAACAATAAAAGACCTGAAATATTTCAGTTGGTCTGCAATGAATCTAAAATATATGAAAGTTTAATTTTTATCATTACATTATGGAAAATAATGAACTCTATCACAATATGCTAATTTTTTAGAAGGACCTGTATGTATAATTTTCTTTAGATTTTCTGTCTAAAAGTGACCAAAAAGACATTTAACTCCAGCTCACCATCGGTGTCGCCAAACTGCTCCATCTCCAAAATGTTCGTACGCATGGGTCAGAGTTTGCGTGCAGGTGCGCAAATTTTCCCGTCAAGTTTGTTGTTATAAATCACAACTTGTGCGTCGTAAGTGGCGTACGCCTCTTTCAGGGCCTGTTTTGTGCATACGCAATGGTTATAAATGAGACCCCTGGACTTGAACCCAATGGAAAATATCTGTTGGGATTTGAAGAAGGTGGTTGCAGCACGCAAACCCAAGAATATTACTGAACTAGAGGCCATTGCTCATGAGTAATTTGCTAAGATTCCTTGGAAACGCTGCCAAAAGCTGGTGTCTGGTTATACATCTCGTTTGCAACAGGTCATAACAGCAAAAGGATAATCTACTAAGTACTGAAGATGCTTGTCAACAGTTGGTACCACCCTGTTGGTGCCACCCTCCCACCCCTGTGAAGTCCTTGCGGCGTGAGGACACGACTTCCGGGACGGGGGCGTTCTGTCACAGTGTCAGTCTTGATTTCTTGATGTCTTTGTCTGTGTTTTGTCAATAATAGAATTTATAATAGAATTGATTTAAACCCATATACACATTTGTTTAAAAAAACAGTTTAATTTAAAAAAGAAAGAAAAAAGAAGCATTTTTGTGTTTAGTTTTCTCCCCCCTGCAGTACCGAACCGTGACTTCAATTCCGAGGAACGTACGGAACAATCATGTTTGTGTACTGTTAAACATATATATATACAGAAGTACAAAAATATTTCTTCTGTTGCTTCTGAAGGGCAGTACTAAATGAAAAAAAAAAGTGATATTTAAACAAAATAAGAAAGATTTGGATATCTTCATCGTGTTCAAAAGTTTTCACCCATCGGATTATGTGTTGTTGACTATATGTAAACATATTTAATGTAAAATATCGTATTCAGGACAGTACTAAAAGAATCACATGCATATTGTATGATCCCTCTTATTTTGATAAAATAATTAACATTTTGTAGATTTATGTAAGGTTTATGTAAACTTTTGAGCACAACTAGTTCACCCTTCTCGCATGTTATCATCTCCGTCTGTCAGTTGGAATATCAGATCTAAAAACTTCTAATCTAATTGACAAACTTTGACGGGTTAGTGAACATCGATCTACATGCGTTGGTTTTGATGGACATTTTTTAATGCATGAACTATGCAATCTGATTCTGACATTCCTGATTTGAATATTTTCAATCATTTTTTTATTCTTGAATGATCTTTTTTTATAATGTTTGCAATAGATGAACTGTTAAATAAGTGATCTCGGTTTATATTGTGAAAAGAGCTATACAAATAAATGTGAAATGTAAAAACAATGATCTTGAGATGAGTCCCTGTAGTCGTTATAGTTTACTCTCATGATGTAAAATATATCATAAACTTGGCAGGTGATTTTTTTTATAAAATGTAGTTTCATCACTATCTTCTTAGTGGTTTAAAAGTTCAAGGCAATTATTGAAGTTTGTTAAAATGTTGTTTAATTTTCCAATAGAAGATGATACATTGTTACATGATTTGTTATTTAACAAAGTTCCCCTTGTTCCTCTTTAGCAGATTTTAATATGGACACATGAATTTAAGATATAAAAAAGGGGTAGCATCTATTACTAAGACATCATCAGAAAATAACCAAATATGCACATATTGGTAGTTCCTGTACTATATATTTCCTGATATATTTTGATAATGTCTTAAAAACAAGACATAAATTTCATACTTCATCAAAAGCAAGTTGGACATGGCTTTTTTGGTATTATTAGTGTTGCCATAGAAACAAAAATGCCTCAGTCTGAGAATGTGAATAAATCTGAGTAGAATCTACGGTCTATCTTGTAATTACAGTAATTTAAACATGACATGAATAGGGCACAAAATACTAAAGCTGTCGTAGTAGTTGAGCTTAAACTTGTGACAAAAATAAGTGCTATGTATCACTGGGTTTTGTGAATGATTTATGACTTATAAATATCCCAGCTTTCATCACACACACACACTGTATACAGTACCTGATCCTGTTCACTTGTCAGAAGTCGAAGTGATTCACAGGCGCTGTCCTGTAGCATTCATCCAGAGAGGCCATGCTCCTGTATGTTCCTGTTGACAGCTAACACGTCTGTCGTCTTCCACCATAAGCGCTCACCCACTCTCCAGTCCAACCTTCCCTTCACCTTTGTCATTTCCAGACAAGTCCCAGTAGATTTCTTCAGCCCTGCTTGACCCTCAGTTCCCCAGTTCAGGCATAACCATCAGACAACCCCAGTTCAGGCATAACCATCTGCCACCAGTGAGGTCTAGCTGTGTTGCATAATATTGACCTGGAAGCTCAAGCCTAGTCACTGCAAATAAGATATCAATCTGTGGGTGTCGAGCTCATGGGAATGAGAATTAATGACTTAGGAAAGAAGGAACGATGTCATGGTGATGGGACTGAATACAGAGTAAGTGGGTAATTTTGTTTACAGATTCTGGATTGGCCAGTAGAAAGCTCTAGAGAGTTTTATTCAACCACACAAAAACAAGGTAAGGCAAAATTCCATATTTTCATGAAAACTGTGCAAAAATATTAGACAGCACTGAAAAAAAGGTCATTCAACAATTATAACATTTAAGTTAACTGGTTTTAGTCGTCAAAAATATTATTTATTATTAGTGAACGTACTCGGTTACCTATGGATGAGGAGCTGATGGATCCTCAGACGGAGACGGAGAGCCGATGGAACTGAGAGACATCGCTTGTGCTGGAGGATGTCGTAACAACGAGCGTCAGAGGCGGAGCCAGAGTGCCCGAGGGCTGAGGCGATTCCGGTGTGACCGAAGACAGAGGCTAAGCCGAAGGGAAAGAGGAGCCCGCTACAGCCGTAGGGGTGGAGGAACGCAAGATGGCAAGTCCATCCGCAAGTGTGAAGTAACGACTGACCAGGGGGGAGCCGGTGGGATGAGGGTACCCTGTAGTGTCAAAAGGCAGAGGGTGTCTGGTGGAAGCCGAAGCCGGAGCGACAGGTCGATGAGCCGAGACGGCGTGAGGTGATCAGAGGCCAGAGACGATCTAGATGATCAAGATGATCTAAAAACAGCAAATAAAAAGACTGAGGAAACGAGGGGAAAACATCCTCCTGCAAGCTTTTTGAACTTCTCATGACCACCTTTACTATAATTTATCAAGTTTTATTGTAGATTTATTGTGGTAAAGTTCAAATGCGAGCCATCAATGGTCTACCTGTATTTATATCCTTATTGTAACAAATTAAATATTAAACAATTAGAAGAACTACTTTTTCATAAGACCAAGTACAAGTTAGAATCGAGAGCTTTAAAGTATGGACCTTCTTGATTTATTGACTAAACAATTTGTTTTCCTCATGTGTAAAATGTGTTCTGCTAATATGACCGATATGCCTATTGGGAAAATAAAAGATAATCCAAATTAATGGCAGGAAACTAACATGTTCAGTATAAGAAAATTTTAAGCAATGATAGTTTGACTTCCCATGGCAATTTGTAAACAAGTGATTATCAACCAACTTTGCATGTGTGGGCCATTTTGCAAAAATAAAGCAATAAACAAATAAATAAACCTCACGAGGGAGCATTTCCTGGCCCCCAGTTAAACGGTTCACACTTTAACCCCGGCCCCAATGTTCAAAACCAAACTACAGCCTTGCAACCGAGGGAGACAACCAGTTCCCCCATCTCAAACAAAAGTGAACAAAATTGAGTAAATCACCTTTTGATAGTAACTTGATGCTTCAAATAAAGGTTGTATCGATTACATTGTTACACCAGTAGGTGGTGACAAGGGACTGTTAAAAAATGTACTTGTCATTGAATCATTAATTCAAAAGATGTGTTCAAAAACTCTGATTCATTCAGTATTGAAACAATTGACATCTTTATTAAGTCCTTGAATCATTTACTTTAACCGATTTTTTTAAAATCATTAAAATGAATTTTAAAAAAATGTAAATAGACTGCAGCAGCTAAAATTATGCCAGAACCTCTAGTAAATTACTTGTTATTTTTTTTTTAGTTGTCTCTTCAGAATTGCGAGAGAATTGTAATGTGATTGTGTATTGTCAACAATAAGCATAAAAAATTCTGCATTTCCATTTTGTAGTGTGGATCATTCATTGCGACTTCTAAACTGATTCTCATATTTAAGAATCGTCTCGGTTATGTATGGTAACCCTTGTTCCCCGAGGAGGGAATGGAGACGTAAGTTTAGACTGACGAATGGGGATCGCTTGCGAGAGCCTATCTACTTTGAGTGAAACTAAACGAGCCAATGCACATTGGCATGCGATAATTGCACCAGCTGCTGTGCATCGAGGCGCGACCATATAATGAGCAGCAGGTGCCTCGCATCCTTGTTTTTCCACTGAGGAGCCGGACCTGTGACTCGGCCGTACAGCGGAAGCTCAGCAACTGTGGCAAGGGGACTTACGTCTCCGTTCCCTCCTCGGGGAACGAGGGTTACCATACGTAACCGAGACGTTCCCCTTCATCAGTCACTACGAATAATTATAGACCAACACAATCTCATGAAAGTGCGTATCTATACCACAAATGTTATTTCTTGTGCCATTTATACAACAAAAATGGTTTTAGCGTGCATATGCTACGCACTGAAAACCCTTTGGGTAGGATTAGGGGTGCGGAGTAAGTGCGTATTACACGCCATAACGTGCGTATCATATGCACACGAAAACTGCGTAGCACATGCACGCAAAAACTTGTGCGTTGCAAGCCGGGTCCCTCGCGCTACTGGCCACTGGGGGAGAGTACACATAAAGATACAGGCTCTACAGAAGCTATAGAATCTAGCGAACGTGTTAGGTGTCGCCTGGCCGACAGATCTACATATATCTGTCAGCGTGGCACCTTGAGCCATCGCCCAGGAGGAAGCAACACTTCTAGTTGAGTGTGCTCGCAACCCGAACGGGCAAGGCACGCCTTGGGCTTCGTAAGCCAAGGTGATGGCATCCACTTTCCAGTGGGCCATACTCTGCTTGGAGACAGCCTTTCCCTTCTGCTGGCCTCCGTAACAGACTGTCTGTCCAAGTATAAACACAAGGAGCGGATGGGGCAGAGAAAAGTCAGGGCTGGATCTGTCTCCTCCGAAGGCAGCGCTTGCAGGTTCACTACCTGGTCCCTGAAGGGAGTGGTAGGAACCTTGGGCACATATCCGAGCCGGGGTCTCAGGACAACGTGAGAGTTGGCCTGCCCGAATTCTAGGCACGATTCGTCGACCGAAAATGCTTGCAGGTTCCCTACCCTCTTGATGGAAGCCAGAGCAGTCAGGAGCACTGTCTTTAGTGACAGGACCTTTAACTCAGCTGACTGCAATGGTTCAAAGGGATGTCTCTCTAGTGCGCTGAGCACCAGAGACAGCTTCCAAGAGGGTATGGAGGGGGGGCGAGGCGGATTCAGTCTCCTCGCTCCCCTCAGGAACCTGGCAATCTGGTCATGCTCTCCCAATGACTTACCTTCAACTGCATTGTGATGTGCGGCAATAGCAGAAACATAGACTTGTGGAGTAAGACAGCCTTCGCTCCAACCCATCTTGCAGGAAAGAAAGCACGACTCTGATTGGACATCTTCGGGGTTCTTCCCGATGGGAAGAACACCATTCAATGAACAGGTTCCACTTCAGAGCATAGAGGCGCCTCGTTGAGGGGGCTCTAGCAGAAGTGATGGAGTGATGGTGTCTATCACCGCCTGGGGTAGGTCACCTAGAACCTCCACATCCCGTCCAGGGACCAGACATGGAGTTTTCAAAGGTCTGGACACGGGTCCCATCGAGTGCCCCGTCTCTGAGAAAGCAGGTCCTTCCTCAGAGGAATGGGCCAAGGAGGTGCTGTCGCGAGGAGCATGAGTTCTGGGAACCAGGTCCGGTTGGGCCAATACGGCGCAACTAACAAGACCTGCTCCTCGTCCTCCCTGACTTTGCACAGTGTCTGTGCGAGAAGGCTCACTGGGGGAAACGCATACTTGGGTAGGCCCCGGGGCCAGCTGTGCGCCAGTGCATCCGTCCCGAGGGTCCCCACGGTCAGGGAATAAAACCACTGGCAATGGGTCGAGTCCGGAGAGGCAAACAAATCTATCCGATCGGCTCCGAAGAAGTCCCATATCAGGACCACCTGGGGATAGAGACGTCACTCTCCCAGAAGCGTAGGCTGTCGTGAGAGCTCTTCGGCTGCACAATTGAGCACGCCAGGGATGTGAATGGCATAGAGCGATGCAGATGCTTCTGACTCCATAGGAGGAGATGGCGGGCGAGTTGTGGCATGCGGTGGGAGCGTAGACCACCTTGGCGGTTGATGTACGCAAAGGTCGCAGTGCTGTTCATACACCACACTATACCTGGACACTTGTTATAGGGGAACACCTGCCTGTAGAAATGAAGGGTCCGACCACGAGCTGAAGGTTTGGAGGCAGTGTGGGGTGACGTTTACCCAGTACGTGCCACTCTGCCACACCCATCTCGGGACTTTGCCGTGAAGCCAGTGCTGAAGCAACCATATGAAGCAATCCGAGCGGCGTTACTGCGGCTGCGGATGCCATATACCCCAGGAGCATCTGAAAAGGTTTCAGTGGGACCGCTGTCCTGCTCTTGACGAGCAGACGGAGGAGCTGCTGACGACTTGGTGGAGACAGCAGCTGGTCGTCGGGGCAGGATTTGTTTAATTCGCCTCCGTCTGCTTCTATGCTGTGGAAAACTGCTGGGCAAAGTTTTCCACAGCGTCGCCGAAGAGGCCGGTTCAGCCACAGGTGTCGCTCCTGGACCACTAACGTGGACATCGCCCAAACCAGGAAGCATACAGTGACTTTCGTCGCCTGGAGGGTTCCTGCATAACCCCTGGGTCGGAACTACCCAGTACGGGCTGCCCCAAGATACCAATCGTCCAGCCGCAAAGGTTTGGGACACGGTGAAAGGTTCCACTCAAGCCCAACACTTGCGGCGACCCGGGAAAGCATAGCCGTGAGCTGTGGGTCTGACTCGGACAATGCTGACGCACCCGAAGGACGCAGCAAAATGTGTGCGTTTGTGATTAAAAGTGTTCGAAATGTACATAGAAAAATAAAGGTTTTCAAAGATTTACATGCACTGCAAATAATTTTGTTATCAACTTCTTTACTTTTGAGCCTTAAGAAGACTTCTTTGCAATCTTTAATTTTTTTTAATGACAAAATAATTAGTTTTAGTCTCAAACGCAGTATGTTTGATTGAATAAAAAAGACACAAAGGAAACTCCATAGATAGACTGTGTTGTACTCTGAACTTGCAGTTTTTCAGCAGTAATGTTCTAAAATCACATTTTTAATCAGACAACAATGTCGGCAGTTATGCTAAATGTTCCCATGGATGACATTAATGTATTCCAGTGAGCATAGAGTTTAAAACAGAGGACAAATTAAATTGCAATGAATGTGTTTCTAGCAACACCAAAAGTGGATTTTTCATCCACTCTCGTGGAGCGTTCCCTATAACATACTACAGATTTTATGATTCTCTTTATCATGCAGATCTTGATGTTGATGTCGCTGATTCGTTTTCTCTTCCTCAAGGAAACACGAAATAGTTAACACGCAGCTCAGTGGTACGCATGAAGAGAGGCAGCGCATTCGTCTCCAGGGACTCGCTGTGGGGAAGAACCAGTAGAGCAGAACTGTCCTGTAGCATCAACCACAGACGACTCCAAACCCTCCTCCATCTGGGGTCAGTAGGATCTTCCCCCTCACATACAAACATCAAGGCCACTGCCACTTCCTGCACTGACTCGGCTCAGCTGGAGTGATTCACTCTCCCACCCTGTCAACCCCCACCAGCATATGGGGGACGAGAGATATGACAGGCTGTGTTAAGATTAGCCCACCAATGAACGAGATAATTCTTGACCCAAGAGCTCATGAAAGCATGTGCGAAAGCCCGAGATGATGAAACAAATAGGATGATGAATAGGTTACGCATTTCCCAGCAGCCTTTGTTGCCCGTAAATGCCTTCTGGTAGTAGGATGAAGTAACAGATGCAAATACAGACAAAAACATGTACATTGAGGGATGAATACCCAAACTGTTTGAAACCACATTTTGTATTGTCTTCCGGTTCTGTTGTGGATCCGCGTTCAGTGACGCTATTGACGTAAGACGCTGCTGACGTGTGTCTGGTGCGCCCGAGCTTCGTTTACGGTCTGATTGAGACGCACGCTGGAAACAAAACAATCTTCACAAACATGTCTAAGGATTTCCACACAGAGGAAGACTTGTATTTTTTTGCCCAGCCATATTTATTTGAACCCGAATACACGGACGCACCAGATACACGTCAGCAGCGTCATCAGCGTCACTGCGGACTCGTGAACACGGATCCCCAACAGAACCGGAAGACAATACAATGCTGAATGAAGTCGTAGTTTTTGTTATTTTTGGACCCAAATGTATTTCCGATGCTTCAAAACATTCTAACTAACCCACTGATGTCACATGGACTACTTTGATGATGTCTTTATTTCCTTTCTGGACAAGGACAGTATACCGTTCATACATTTTCAATAGAGGGACAGAAAGCTCTCGGACTAAATCTAAAATATCTTAAACTTTGTTCTGAAGATGAACGGAGGTCTTACAGGCTTGGAGCGACATGAGGGTGAGACATTAATGACATCATTTTCATTTTTGGGTGAACTAACCCTTTAAAAACTTATAATGAACAATACTTTTAAAACATGTATTAACCTAACCCAAGCCCTGCGATCAGATTTTTGATATCTCAAATGGTTTGGTATGTAAGTGTTGTGTTTTAATTTACTCAAATAGCTAGCAAAACAAGTGTTAAAAGCCAGGGATCTGTCCTAAAAAATGTGAACTTAAAATAAAAATGTTACCTGAGGCAAAACCTTTTCTCATATTTCGTGTTGTTTTAGAGAGCAAGGAACAGACCACGCAAAATATTTCAATGAGGGCTGAAAATGGTTATTAATTTACCGGGGCCAAAAAAGGTAAGGCTAAGACCCATTTGTACCATTTCCACTAGGCTCTCTTGTGTATTATAACAATAAACCCTCACCCTATACAAAGCCCACAACAATAAGACAACCAGTAGATAAGGCAATAGTCTTTCACTTTGTTGTAGTTCTGTCATGCAATACATGTCAACAAATGTTTTAACCAAACTTGAGTATTTTTAGGATTTTGTATGCATGTCCTGCAGTGTAATGTGTTTTAATGTTAAGATTGCACTAATGTTAAGATTGATTAAAAAAATGTTAATTGACACATTTTTGCTGAAATGTATTGTGTTGTTGTTATTGTTGTTTACAGTTATGGTTTATTTACTTAATTTCCTTAGGATTGAAAGTGGTCTTGGACAGGTGATGGAGTGAGTAGGAAACCCACTGCTGCAACTTGGCTATGGTTTGTTCTCATGGATGAGATTTTGGACAGAGGCATTCCCTGTCCTAATTGTCTCCATTCCTGAGGACACACCAGTTCAGCAGTGGATGACCAAGATTAGGAGGAGCCAGAGCCGGCACCAGAGAGGAGAAAGCCAACCAGACATGAAGAGTTCATGGATTTGATCAGGGAAGACATGAGATTGCAGAGGGAGGCAGATGACAGGAGAACAGGGAGAAGATGGACAGACGGTTTTCTCTTTCTCTTTGAACTTTGGACTTCTCATCTCCTTCTGCCTGCACCACACTGTGACAAGCAAAGACTACTGTCATAGTTGTTTTTTAAATGTTGAATCTTCTGGCTCAGCTAATTGGTAAAGCTGAGACATGCAAATTGAGCATCTGATATCTCTCTCCCCACCCCCCCTCCCCCTCCCCCCACCCTTTTTTTCTGAAAATGTGTTCTCTGTGATGGGTAGGTTTAGGGGTAGGGTTAGAGGATAGTTTGTACAGTATAAAAATGTGCTTTGTGTTACAGTCACACCAGTTTATATATGCGTGTGTGTGTGTGTGTGTGTGTGTGTGTGTGTGTGTGTGTGTGTGTGTGTGTGTGTGTGTGTGTGTGTGTGTGTGTGTGTGTGTGTGTGTGTGAGGGGGGGGGGGTCTTATTTGCATTCTTGATATTTTAGAGTGTCACCCATTCTCTGATGAGGGTTTGAGGCTGATTTGTAGTTTCTACCACCAAAAGACTCTCTTAGTTTTCATATTTTTCCGTATTTCCCATTCATTTACTATGTCGGTCATTTTTGACAGTGAAGGAACCATGTGTGACTTTTTTTCCCGATGAAGCAAAAAAAAAAAAAAATTAGTCAGTTCCAACCAAAGAGGCCCAAAGGGTTAATGTTTTTTTTTTTTGGGGGGGGGTTGTAAATGGGATACAATAAACAGATAAACCTGGAACAACAGTCATTCAATGCGTCATAGTGCTTGTAAATAAAGCTAATTTGCAATACTTGTCCCAATTGAAGAAAACAGTGAAAAATTTTATGTTAGCAGCTTTAACAGACTTCTGATATTTAATAATGCAGTCTTTTAGGGTGTTGTACAACACCTGCAGCTTGTCTTTATATTTCTATTTTCCCCCTGTGTGTTTGGTCACAAAGAAACAGTTAAAGTGCGTGCAGAGCTTTTATACCATCTTCAAAGAAACTGACATTTGAAGCATTTATAGAGGCCATCCAGAACACGAGTAAACCGCAAAGTGCAAAGCCTTTCTCTATTTGGGCATTTTAATATTTCCTGAGATTGTTGTCCTTTTCTCAGACTCATAAACACCATAATAAAATTGAAAACAATTCTTTTGATAAGACAGCTGGAAGTTATTGATGTACGTTCAACACTTTTCAACTTGAGTCAGGTTTTTGCGTACTTCAGGAGACATGTAAGGTTACAGCAGGGACACAATGAAACACAAAATATGACTTGAAATAAATAATATTTGGTATATCCAAAATTGTCACTTGTGTCATGGGTTGCATCATTTAGTGTAAATCTGTTGAAGTTGATTTAAATTTTCACCCTATGCATTCAAAACCCCTTGTTGTTTATGTGCCAGGAAAATATGACTCTAATTAAATGATAGATTACATAATCAGATATAATCATTTATATATATGAAAAAGATATTTCCTCTTAAGCAAATTCACTGTAGTTACTTTTGTAGCTGCTTTCTTTTAGAAGCTTGTAAAAGAATAGCAGCATAATAATGTGGAAAATATTTCGCAACTGTGCATCACTTTTGATAAATGTTCTGGGCCCGGTTCCCCAAAACGTTCTTATCGCTAAGTAGTTCTTAACCTATAGAGGGAATGCGCGTGACGTCACCGTCAGCTGGAGTGATTGAGGCCACGCGAACTGAGTAGCAAAAAGACTGAGCGGCAGCATTGGTTTTCAGCGTGAATGCCGTGAAAAAGACAAAAAACACATCTAAAACGGAAAAGAGCTTTGCGATTGACTGTACAACTACATTTGACGAGAAATCTGAGGTATATTTTTACAGACTGCCGAAAGCTACAGAACAGAGAAGCAAATAGATCGCTGTAATTCATAGAAACAACTGCACTGCAGGCAGCGAAAGTTGGATTTGCAGTTATCATTTTTGTGTCAATATGCTGGATTTAGTGGTAAAATCATTCTCTATATATTGTATTGTTATATATTGCAGTGACAACTCATCAATCAAATATTTACCACTGTATATTCTGTATAATTTGACATTTTTAAATAAACACTGACAAAAAACTATACAAGTTTTAAGTCTAGACGATATGATGATATATATAACATTGATTTAAGTGATCACCTGGATTTAGACCTGTCTATATTGTATTTATATAAAGCGTTCACAGGCAAATTTGCTGTATGTATTTCCCCGGTGTCAAAATCAGGCACATATAAATGGCCAGGAAACACGATTCCTGGCTGCATGTCAATATCCATGGATCACTGGATCTTTAGTAAGTTGTAAGGAACACTATATTGAGTCCAATCTTTAGTTTAAACTGATAATCGTTTGTTTTACTTGCGTTTTCGCAGTTTCCCCTATTAAATCCAGTCACGCAGCTGCTCTTCTGCCACTCAGTCCGGCTGAGGTGGCGTGTTCCGGCGGGAAAGTGACGTTAATGCATTCCCTCTATTCCTTAACCTCTCTCTTAACGTGATCGCACGATTCCGACACGTTTGTACACTAAGTATATCTTCTGTAAGTCACACTTTCGTAAGGTTGGTCTGGACCATTCGTAAGCTCTCTCTTAGCGTTGTTTGAGCTCAAGACGCTAGTCGCCGCCACTGTGCTGCAGTCTTTAGAAATCAGTGTAGCGCAGTACAAGTCAAACTATGGTATGTTGACAATGTTGACAATGTTGTGCCTCAAAAATGATTTTATGTTATGGACATTTGAAGACTAATAATAAAATATGTTCGCAATGGATACAGGCCTATTTATGAAGTTGACTTTCTTTGGTATCAGAACTAATATGGTGGTAATTAGCCTAGGCTATTTCTTAATGTCATTAAAGCGTTTAAATTGGCAATCACTTTTGATAATTAAAATCTGGCCGACAATTTGCCTCTAAATGGCTAAGATCTATAAATGGGTAAGCATGGTGGTGTCCAGTAACCGACCAACTATGGCAGCGATCCAACGTGTCCTTGTATTGAATCAAAGACGGCGTCGCCCGCAGAGCCGTTTAGTCCATGTCAATTTTTTTATTCGGCAAAACTTAAGCCCTTTTGACATTTTGCCTGACGTGCTGCCAGGACCTTGGTGTGCCTGATCCGGAGGCAGCCATCTCCCTTGCTATGTCGCTCCATAGCTCTTTTTTGTTGCTGTTGCACAAGTTATTCCGAAAGCTGGAAAACAGTGTCACCTTGTGCAAGCTCACCTCGTCCAGCAAAACTTGCTGCCCTTTTTTACGTTGCTTCCCCACCATATTCTGTATCTAACTCTCTCTCTCTGTTCATTGTAGATAGGTTGCTTTTTTATTGAAGACATTAACCAATGGCAATCAATACCACATTAAACAGTGTATTACTTAATTTTTAGAAGTAGTTAAACCCATGTCAAGAAGCAGCCGAAGTGGCACAACGGGATAAGGAGGGTGGATGATTAGCGAGGGATACCCGGTTCGTCTCCCCGTCACAACATATCGTGTGAACATATTACTGACAATTTGATAATTTAATTAATAGTCTATATTTTACTGATAACTTAAACTATGTTAAAATAAATGCTACTGGAATAATTTGAGGAGTGTTTCATTTGCATAGAACGTGTTGTCTTTCTTAACGCCGTAATGCACCTTCGTGTGAAGTGGAAAATCGATTCCTGAGCAATCGATGCCAACTAAATTAAATATATATATAAAAATTAAGATTTAGATGGTAAGGTTTAAGATGGTACTGTGCCATTCTGTACCATCTTAAGCATGCCCAATCTGAATCCAGCAGTAATAATTCATTATCGGCTGATATTTTATATATATATATAATATCAGCCGATAATGAATTAGTACTGCTGGATTCAGATTGGGCATGCTTAAAATAGAATGGCACAGTAACATTAAATAAACTGCAGATCACTATTGACAATAAACTTAAACCAACAGCATTCAAAACTTGAATAAGGAGGCCAGCGGCAACAATATTCAGAGAACATTGTATGGGCTAAATCCACTAAGCAAGACAGTGATCTTAATTCATATGAAGTTTCTCCCATTTGCCCTCAAAACTTGAGAAAGACAAGCAATCTCAGGAGTCTTATTAAAGGAGAGGTGAGAGGACACTTTTCAATCATCCTTTCCCCTCAACGCCCTTTGTCTTAGCAGCAAGCCAAATCCATTTCATCATACTTAAAGGTGTCAGTATGTGAGATTGACAGCTAGCGGTTGAAATGGGTACTGCAGTCCAAATTCAAAATAATGAACAGAGTTGTTTCCTTTTCCCCTCCTGCTGTGGGTTGCCAGATTGAGGACACGAGGAACGAGAGCAATTGACAATGAAATGCGAGGAGACTTGCAGTTGCACACTGTAAGCAGTGGCGGATCTAGAGATTTTTTCCTGGGGTGGCAAAGGGGTGGCATGAGGTTTCAGGAGGGGGGCCATGGACATAATTTTTTTCGGTTCTCTACGGTTTTCATGGAATGTGTTTTGTTCTCTACACTACATAACACGGAGTGGGAGTCCAATCAGAGATGTAGCTGGGTTTTTGGATGGTGTGGGTCTTAATTTTTGAATTGTGGACCCTTTCTCTGTGTAATCACTATCAACAGTCTGTGTAGTCTATACTTAAAGCTGCGGTCGGCAAGTCTGGCAGATTGAGTGGACTTAGGCAAAATGTAGAATGTTTACAACTCTCATGCCCCTCCCCCACTATAAACGAATACCCTCCCACCGAGTTTGTGCTCGTCAGTGCGTGTGCAGCAGATTTTCTGTGAACGCGCCCGTCTCATCAGCATCCATCATAAGTCAGTAAGCATGCAAACTGACATGATTTTAGTATGATCTAGCTGCTTCAGATGGTAGATTGTTACGAAATGGATTACCCACCAATTAAACGTAAATAAACGCTATCGTCTGTCTGAAACGCTATTATTGCTGTATGGTATATGCGGCAGACATGGTCATTGTACATTGTTCTATTGCTTATTTAACAGAGCTAGTCAGATAGCACATACAATAACAGTAGCGTTACTACTGTTCTTACTCTCGTAAGAAAGATAGAGAAGCATTGATTCTTCCAAAAAGCCGAACTTTATCCCTTCATCTGGACATGTTTATCCACCTAACGTTACGTTCACACGGATTTCAGTGCAAACAAAGCTAACGAACCTGCCCAACAAGTCCCAACATTAGCTATCCATACCAACACATTTGGGCATACATACTTAGATTACTAACATAACACTAAGAAATAAAGTAACTGGTTGATAAAGTACAATTACCTGTCGAGAAGAAATATTGCAAACTCTGCATCCAGCTTGAACCCAAGTAAATCACGTAATCTCCACCTTTCAAATGCCGATCCGATGTTGATCCTGGTTTTATTACGGGCACGGTCGCTTTCTTTCTTTACTTCTTTCTTTTCAGCAGGTTTTCTCTTTTCCTGTGTTGTTTTTGACCTCCTAGCTCTTGAGGTTAACCCAAGCGGCAACATTCTAATTCTAACTGCAATACATTGAAAATCCGCTAGGGGCAGGTCCCAAAATGGAGCAAATGTCCACAGACCCCATGTTAAAATGTCCGTTTTCACAGCATAAATTCATGTTTTTACAGGTTGGTCCCATGGACTTTTATTGTATTTTTCGATAGGTTCCGAGTTTCTGACAACTGTGAGGGGGGGTGAATTTTTTTTCTAACTCGTTAGTTTAGACCGTATTTAGATATAAAATATATGACAAATAAGGGTGTGGTTAACTTTAATTGACAGCTTGATTGACAGCTGATAACGGGCTGTACCGCGTGGAATTCCTGAAATTTGACGTCACAACACATCATACCACCTCTGTATCCTTTATGAACATTTGTATTGAAATATCGTACATAAAATGGGTTGCTCTTCTATAAACTGCACTAACTGATACTGTAGGAGTACTTCGCTCCATTTTTTCCGGTAAGTGACATTTCATGTAGTTAGCCCTATTTAGCATCAATGTTTGTGGGCAGTGGCGCTGCAACAGTTAGCATTAAATCGCCTCAGATAAGCGTCCGAGGTACTTTACCTATGGTTATAACTGACGTTTGAAACACTGTAAATGTGTCTGCCAACTGAATAATATAATATAATATAATATAATATAATATAATATAATATAATATAATATAGCCGAATTTCCAATAAAGCTGTTCTCATTACCTATATTATTTTTGTCAGAAAATAGAACAAATAGCTGTGATATAGTGAATGACTAACTTTTTTTATATTTAAAATTATCTGAATTGAGAGAGTTCGGGAACTGGGTGAAAGCTCTGTGATAGTGAGTTTAACAAGTAATTAGCACAAGAAAAGAAAGGAAATTAAAATGGTAAAAAAAAACTCTTTTTTAAATATAAAAAAGAGAAGCAGCTAAATGACAATTCCGTGGAAAAACAAAAAAACTGGCGCGCGCTCAACACATGAATGTGCTGCTGCTCGTCTCAGCCATTCACTGAACAAGTTGGACGCAGAGAGAGTGACGGCAGGGAGAAAGCAAGAGCTCGCGCTCACAGAACAGTTACTGGCAACATCTGGAGGTTACTGATGTTTGTCTAAAAAGTCGCTAGATTTGTCGCTAGTCTTTTTTTTTTTATGTCGCTAAAAGGGTCTGAAAAGTCGCTAAAATAGTGACAAAGGCGCTAAGTTGGCAACACTGCCTAGTCTTCCAATCGATCTTATAACGTTACAGATAGCTGAGGCTGCCGGTGCTTGGGTCAGTCTCACACAAAGCCCGCCCTTTTACCCATATATGGATTGGCCAGAAGGTGGGCGTGGTTAGGATTTCCCAAGATTTTCAAAGATGGCTCCGCCCATACCCTCCATAAACGGCCTCAAAACCGATAATCAGAAAGTCTATGGGTGACGTCACAGACAGGCGTGTGCATGTGATTGCAACGTGCGCGAGGCGTGGCGTGTGCACGACCTGTGATTGACAGTCAGATCTCACACCCCTGATTGGTGCTGATTGGACCCCTTGATCCGGGAGCGGTGGATTTTTGCAAAACAAATAACACGCTCCAGGTGGAGTTAGAAGCTCAGGTTTTTTTCTAAAACCACTTTATTTATGTTGTTCTGTCAGATTATAGTGTCGATTTCACTGAAAATGATCAAAAAAATGTTGTCGACGGCAGGTTTAAATTGTAGGGGAGAGCCGGGACAATTGAGACGCGGGACGGATGAAACATTGAGATTTCCTTGAAAACCACTCACGTCATGTACATCAAATTTCGTCAGCATATACAGCACGCAATGCCTACCAGACCTGCGAAAAGATTTCTTCTTTACATCATGCCGTTTTAAAGTTAAAGCCGGGAAGCTGATTTTGAGTGCGGTTTGTGAATTCTTTCGTGCGATACTTTTTTTTGACTGACAAGTTGTCCTTATGTTTTCATGTGCCATTGTAATGATAATACATTTACATTTATCTGACGCTTTTATCCAAAGCGACTTACAATTGCTATATTGTCAGAGGTCGTACGCCTCTGGAGCAACTAGGGGTTAAGAGTCTTGCTCAGGGACTGATTGGTGTCTCACAGTGGATTCGAACCCGGGTCTCTCACACCAAAGGCATGTGTGTTATCCACTGCGCCATCACCACCCCATACGGAAGGTGTATTAGTACTACAACACACCCTTAAGTGTGTAATATCAGAGTTTTTTTAGTTTAAGGGCAAAACAGGTTTAACTGGCAGGAGGCGCTGTTGGGACGGTTGAAACAAGTGTTATCTCTTTAATAATCATCAATTGTTCAATCTTCAATACATTTAATTTATTGTCTTCCGGTTGACAATTTTCTTCATAATAAAAGGCTATTCAACTAGCAAACACTCAATATGACTCAAGGAAGAAATGTTAAAAAATGAATTGTAAACGGATTTGTCTGTCTTCGTCAAAATAGCCTATTAGAAAGATTACGCAAAATGTGTCAAAAAATCCGCTCATGTGGGACGATTGAAACAAAGCACATCTACCGTTCAAAGTCAATTTTTACTTAAATCATTCAATATTTGTACCGAATAACACATGATACTAACAGAACACACATGTAAGTTGTTGATCACAAAAATAAAAAAAATCTATCTGTAACCTTATCTTAGAAAACAACGTTTATCTGAAAAGTGTTTCAACTGTCCCGGCTCTCCCCTACTTTGTGAAAATGCAATTCTTGGGGGGTTTGGGGGTATGCTCCCCAGGAGATTTAATTTCACACAGACACACACACAGAGTTCGATCGCGCCCACGCCTGTCTTGCGCACACACACACACACTCCAGCATTGCAATCTTTGACAGCCTGTCCAATTAACTTAAAGAGTTAGTTCACCCAAAAATGAAAATTCTGTCAGTATTTACTCACCCTCATGTTGTTCCAACCCCGTAAGACCTTCATTCATCTTCGGAACATGAATTAAGATATTTTGATGTAATCTGAGAGCTGAATCACTCCTCCATACTAGTCCATAGGCTTCTTCAGGGATTGAACTTGTATGGAGGAGTGATCCAGCTCTCAGATTGCATCAAAAATATCTTAATTCGTGTTCCGAAGATGAACAAAGGTCTTACGGGGTTGGAACAACATGAGGGTGAGTAAATACTGACAGAATTTTCATTTTTGGGTGAACTATCCCTTTAACTGCAAAATGCGTGGTCAACCAGAGAGAAAACGGTCACGTTGTTGATAACAGGTGTCCATGTGAGTCAAACGTGCAGTGCTTGTGCATCACCAGCTTATGACACCGCTTAGATATCTCAGTTTAATTTGGCATATCGACCATTTTTCAAATTTGGATAGTCATAGATGCTGGGAAAGTGGATCCATGCCAATTTTGTGACAGCAGTAGTTTAAACACACACAAAGAGCTAGACTAACGTCATAGAAAAATTCGATGACACAACAAAGTATTGCGGATGTAAATAACGTAACAATGTGGTTGTTGCAGGGCTAACTGTCTGCTATGGACTTTTTCGACTTGGTGTCAAACTTACCTCTAAACTCACTGCTTATCAGCCTCTCTTCACCGAGGCACTGTCCAGGCTGCCCTGCTGGCGTGACTGGTGAGATTTCGCGGGGGTCGCTGCAGTGCTAGTGATGGGTGAAACCATTGTGGGGGGTGGGGATTCTAAATCGGCGATTTCTGTTTCTGTTCAACATGTAGGCTATGAACATAAAATATACTTAAAAAATAGTGTCTGATTTATAAATGGGGTGGGGGTATAAGACTGTATCCCAGGGGTGGCAGCTGCCACCCTTTGCCACCCCGTAGATCCGCCTCTTTGATGAGATGATTTATTGATTTAAGAGTTAATATCACGTTTTAATATGCTCCCGTACATAGAGATTTTTAGATGGGGGCAGGCTTTTGTTGGGTAGAATCTGCGATCTCTGACCAAGTTTGTTCGCTGGTTTCCATAGCTGCAATATGCTGTGTTTTCCCGCCAACAGGCAACCTGTGGTGGCGAAATACTATTGGGTGAATCGGTATGATATACAGACCAAAACAAAAACAAACATTCCAAAACGGAACGCACATTTCAAAGTAAAATAACTGGCTGTATCATTGCTTTTCAGAGAAACGAGTATGTGAACTTGATATCTGTTGTGTTTCCTAAATATCTGCAAACATATTATGGTATTTTTATGCTTTAGTACAGTCAAAAACTTACTTACAGCAACTTTAAAGATTACATTAACAACATAATTACTTCTGGTCGCAGCCAAATGTATCATTTATGAGTGAGCTCCACAGATATACATAAAACCTGGAAAACACTGTTCCAATGCCCTCAAATATTTGATTTCAGAGAACAAAAAAACTTAAAAGTGAGAACGTTTCACATATGATCAATGATTATTAGCTATAACTTAGCCGATTTTCAAACCAGTTAGTACTGTTATAATGTTGGTAATATATGTAAAAGAACAATTTTTACTCTTTCTCCATGTTACCGGGACTGAGAAATTTTAATTTATTAGACAGCAAAAGTCCGCGGCAGACTTTTGACAGCTCCAGGGCTTTTGTGAAAACTACAGATTATACTCCCATGGATATTCGGAACGGCAGAGAGTGTAATTACTGAGGCAAAACAGACACAAATATTTGTAATATTTAACAAATAATCTTTAAAAAACACAAAACCACAACATAGAAAACATTCTATGAAGAAACAGGCATGTTTCCAGAACATTGTATGTATGATAATTACAGTCTTTTATAGTACCTTTGTACCGTATACTGTTTTATGCCTGCTTTAATATAGAATTATTAGATAATGTACCCATTTTTTGTACTCAGTTGTATAATCACTTGAGACATGTACAATCATGTATCCCATTTCCCTATGTGATCATACATTCTTTTAAAATGCTTTTGCCTATGCATCAATTCTGGAATGAACGTGTTATTACTCGATAAATCAAGATTGCATACCATGCATTCTTGGTCTCTACAAATTTGTATTTTGATGACCTTTATGATCGTGTATATTATATGTTGAAACCTATGCAACATTAGTATTAGTATTAAAAGAATCTTTAATAGTTTCTGTATCAACACCCAGTCTAAAAAGCCCCGCACAGATCCCACTCTCTCTCTCTTCTCTCCTTCTTCTCCTGGCTGATGTGCGTGTGGGACTGGAAACCCAGTTCCGGTCCCTGTCCTGTTCTTTGTCCTGTTCCGGTTACATACATTTTACTTATCCATTTCCTATGTAGGTGTGATTTGTGTGTGTGCGTTTGTTTAGATTAGTTCTGTGTTTGTGATTTAGTTAATAAAACTTTGTGTACAAATATGAGTTCCCTGGTTCTGATTCTGCCTGCAGATTAATGTCACTTAAACGATTCCTGATCTTGCTACACGCTTTAAGCACTGTACATGCTAAGAAATAATTTAATTTTCTATGGCCATGAACAATACTCTTTCTGAAAATTGTTAGACAACCAAAACTGACAGAACTGATGGAATGGCAGTTTCTTTCTGTTTTTCCCCTTTGTTTGGCCTAAAAAACTGTTTTCATGGTCATACAGTTTGAAGTATTGACTACAAACATTTTTCAGATTTTCTGTTATGGTATTCTCTCCATAATTACATTTCTTTGCAGCCTTTAGCCACTGCCCTTTGACGCTCCTGGTCCTTTTCTGAAAAGTAACTCACTTCCACTTGCACCCAGGCAGACATCCCAAGCCTCCCGGAAGTTGGGCTCCCTGATGCCCGCAAATTAGTTCAAATCTCCCGGAATCTCGAGCTTGCGAGCTCCAAACCGTGTAGCGCGCGCTCGGCAGAGAGCGAGAGACCTTGCGTGTGTGTGCAAATGTGCGTGTGTGCCTCATGAAGCGCATGTAAATCCCCCCAACAAAAAGATATACCTCCCTGAAATGACTTCTTGCAGGTTGGGATGTCTGTCCAGGAACTATACAAGTCGTCACCATTGTGACTAAAGGTTTGGTCAAAAGTATTTCCTACTAAAAATATGCAGTATTTGTTGCTCAGTCTGGTTAAAAGCCCCATGAAATCAAAATTTAAGTTTTTTTAGCTTTTAGTATGAATATGTTAGCTTTAAGGTTATGAATAAGCTGGTGTGTTCCAAAGCAATGACAAAATTTGCATATACAGTAGGAGATAGGGAGAACGGGGCACAACCAACACATTTTGGTTTTGGCTCAATTATTGAAAAAATAATTAAGTTAGATTAGTCTTTTTTTTTTTTTTACACAAGCAACATACACATCTTTGCTACAAATGAACACTTAAAGTGTTTTCTAAGACCTACCATTTTCGTACAGTTGCACTGAAAGTGACAGAAGTGCAAATGTTACAACTCACCCCATATGCGGGGTTAACAGTTACAGACAGAGGGATTGTAACACTTGTGTTGTAACAAACATAATGCAGTACTATTTTATCTGTATAGTTTGATATTGTTTGTGCATCTGTATAGATAGATATCCATACATCCATCCCTCGTCCAATCATCCTTCTATTATGATCAATATCATGGATAGAGATATCGGAAAGGGCTGCACAGTTTTGCAATAAATAAATAAAATCATAAAATATTGTAATTGCAATTGAATTATATTTGTGTGTGGCAGCTGCAAGCAAAATTATTATTATTAATAATAATAATAATAACAGTAATAATAATAAAAACTAGCTTTAAAATCACATTTTAAAGGGTTTATTGCATGAAAAACAAATTTTCTTAATAAATTAACAAGTGATCAATGCATAGTGAACAAATATGAAACAAATCATACTTTGACATTTAAATTCAAACATTGTTTGTGAAAGTCCAACAAAGTTAAATGTGCCAAAATGAATATGTAAATAAATAAATACATACTCAAACCTGAAAAGTTGTGTGGCTCCCTGTTTTCATTTCATTATCGTTGTACACTTGGCGGCTTAGTTGTAACACTGCGCTACAACTAACCCGCTGTGTAAAACATATTTTAAGCCAACAGTTGCTAGGAGTTGCTGATGTGTTTCAAAATGGTGCTATGTTTTAGCCAACAAGACAGTGATTAAGGTAATATAAAGTTAGATTTGGTGATCTTATCAAAACTTTCCTCAAATCAGCGGGAGACCGTCTTCTGGCAGCGAGAGAGAAAGTGCGGAAACACATTCTGCTTGACCCTGACTAACTATGTAAAAGGTCTGTGTTACATTTAGCCCCGCGTTAGGTTGTGCCCCGCACTCCCGCACAGTCTCTCACTTCCGCTAAAATGGATCACAGATTTTTATGAGATCACCGCAGACTTCAGCTTCTCATCACATCTTCTGTCCAATCAAATGCTCTCTAGAATCTTAAGCTCCGCCCCCTATGCTATAAATACCACGTGGCCAAAGCAACCGTTGACACGTGGCAATATGGGTTGGAGATGTGTGTTTGGTTGCTCAAACGCTCCATTTTTATTCAGCTTTCTAACTGTATGTTGTCTAAGAATGAAATGGCTAGAATTTATTCACACCTCTACTATTGAATCCAATGTACCATCAGCGCTACAATGGTCAAGTACGACTTGCAACCTGTGACAGTGGCGTGCATGGGGGAGGGCTCAAGCCCCTGCCCCTTTTGTCTCAAAATGTATTGTGCCCTTTTCTGATAATTGTAAATAATAATAATTATTATAATAAATATTATAATAAATAACACACTTACACACCCTTGCCACTAACAATAATAATACAAACAAATATTATATTAAAAAAAATTTGGCGGAGAAGTGGTAGGCGGAGTTTCCTTTGCAGCGCCTCAACTCTAAAAGTTGCTGCAGCATGCGAGTTATTCACGCATTCTGAGTGACAATGTCATTCCTTTTTATCCAAGGAATAAAAGTGCAAGGGGAAATAGGCTACATCTAACAGTTAGTTAAATTAAATCTTAAGTCCATGTCTAACTCTAAATTGTAAGGAACTTATATCTTTGATTTCATAGTAACGCTTTACAATAAGGTTCATTACTCATGTATGAACTAACATGAACTAACCATGAGCAACACATATGTTACTGTAGGCTATATCTTAGTTAATACTACAACTGTTAATTTGTTATTCATGTTATGTCACAGTCAGTGCATTAACTAATGATAACAAATACAACTTTTGATTTTAATGTTTTAGTAAATGCTGAAATTAATATTAACTAAGATTAATAAATGCTTTAGAAGTGCAGTTCATTTAGCTAATTTTAACTAATGAAGCCTTATTGTAAAGTGTTACTGATTCATGATAGCTAGCCTAACACTGTCTTTCATACATATAATACATACATTAAATTTACAACATCAACAAAACTAAAAATTTATTTTCCATAATTACCTTCTTGATTCTCACTGTTTTGTTTGCTAAAGTAAATAATATTTAGTAATATTATCATAATTTTCATTTGATGTGTCATGCATTCTAATAATTGTATCAACATATTTTATTAGAATGCAAAGGAAAGAAAGAATAGAAGAAAAAAAATCAAGAAGTAATCATTTTTTTTTTAATTTAGTGCCCTTTTTGGTCCGTCCGCCCCTGCCCCTGAGGAGGTGTGTGCACACCACTTGCCTGTGAGCTAAACTAAACGCTATTGGCTATTTCAAAAGGGGGAGGAGCCATTCATTATGTCCCGCCTCAACTTCCTGTTTCAGTGGAAATTACGTCAACGCATCATACAAAGCTGCAAGTTCCAAGGCACTTCAGTGGGCCTTTAAGCGTATCCAGTGTTGCCAGATTGGGTGGACGATTTTCATCCCAAAAGCTCTCTAAAACCCACTCAAAAAATTTCACTGCCAAAAGAATAGGTGTGTTTGACTTGAAGCGCCGCAGCGCAGACCGATCGATGTATGACATCAAAGTACCGCCAAAGCGGTTAGGAAGCGGCCGTTATGTTGATATGTATGCATGTATAATACATTTATTCATTGAATTTTCAGCAAAAATAACTATAGGCGATTTATAGTGTTAACATAATATAAAATTACTCATACCATGGGTTATTTTTATATGTCGTCAGAGCAGCTCTAAAAACTGGTCATCTCAACTTAATGAAAAGTAAATATTTTCCTGAAAATATATTGATCATTCATTGTGTCGTTTGTACAATGACAACAAAAAAAGTTAGTATCAAACCCTAACCCTATAGCCTATATTTTGATCATCCTGTCTACAAATAAAGTGTAAAGCCTGGAGCTAGAGTTTGAGCTTATCAAATATGAAGGACAGTGACAGCATATCCGTGTGTCAGCTTGACCTGGATTTATGAAGAGAAATTATCTGCATACTTTGTTTGGAAAATAACATAAAATTAGATTTTTGTAATGTGGAAAACGTTTGGCTCTGACAATGTGTGGTTCCTACTATACAGACATTCCAAAGAAGAACTCAAAAATCACAAGAATAGACTTTTTCCTGAACACTATCATCTTTCTGGTTGTCTTCATTATGTAAAATGAACTTCCTGTTGCCCATCGGCTGCAGATTTCCATTATGTCAGCACTCGTGACACAGCCTGACTCAAATTGCCTCCATGTCAAGAAGAACTGACATTACTCATTCCCTCTCATTTACGCTCTTGTTCCTCCATCCCTAATCTGATGAAGGACATCAATGGCTTCTCTGTGATAAACAATTAGTGTTTTTGAACGAAACTTTAAAATGAATGAAACATTCTCATCGACTCATAATTCAAAGATATAGCATGAATAAATAGCCAGCTGTGAGGGGAGCAATTATTTGTTTGGACCTACTGGAAAAATAAACCCCTAAATGAATGTCAGGTATGCTCTCCATCTGCCCATTCAACAGTCCAGAAACTACATTTCCCAGCATTTCTCCTGTCCCTCACCTGCACTCGGCCATAACCCGGACCTTTTACCCATTTATACGTTCTACACCAGGATTGTTACGTAACACAGGACAAAGATGCAATAGCAAAAACGCTTTAATAGAGGTAAGTATTTAATGATTGGTCAGAGTCACAACACCGGGAAAGTCACACAGCTGCAGAGGAACGGTGGATCGGGCGGAATCCTGCGCTGATGTAGAGTGACGCAGGGACCTCGGTGAACAACCAGTGCAGTGCTCCCAGTCCAGTGCAGGTGATCCGTGAGTGAGGTGGAATCCGTGGAAGTGAGAGGAACTCGAAGAAGAACGAAGACGAACAGGGAATCCACAGGAGGCCAACAAAACTCGGGAACAGGAACACACCGGGAGAACAACGATCTGACAACATGAGACACCAGTTACTGAACATATAAAGGGTAAAACAGATTGAAGCCAGCTGGCGCTGCCGATCATCGCTGTTCAGTGACCGCGCCCACAATTAACGCACACACACACAACAGCACGCAAGACGAGAGAGAAACAATGAATTCATACACCGTGACAGTACCCCCTCCTCTAAGAACGCCTCCTGGCGTTCCCAGACGGCCTTACCTGTCGATTGTAATCATCGATATGGGAGTGATCCAGAATGTCTCTAGCAGGAACCCAACCTCTCTCATCCGGACCGTAACCTTCCCAGTCCACCAGGTACTGAAATCCGCGTCCCCTCCGTCTCGAGTCCAGAATACGGTTAACCGAATAAGTTGGTTCCCCATCTACGAGACGCGGCGGGGGAGGAACCGGGACTGGCGGATTAATGCGTGCATGAAACACAGGTTTAATCTTAGACACATGGAAGGCGGGATGAATTCTCCTATACGCAGGAGGAAGTTTGAGTCGGACTGCCACCGAACTAATGATCTTGGTGACAGGAAACGGGCTGATAAATTTGGGAGCAAGTTTATTAGATACGGATCGGAGAGGAATATTCTTAGTAGAAAGCCACACTTTTTGACCCACGACATATACGGGAGGCTTCGACCGGTGGCGATCGGCCTTAGCCTTAGTGCGCGCCCCCACTTGGAGAAGAGTCTCACGGCTCTCATCCAGGTGTGGCGGCACCTCTGTACGTAGGCGTGGGCGGAGGGAACCGCGACCTCGGATTCCTTACTGGCAAAAACTGGTGGCTGGTAAACTAAACTACATTCAAACGGAGTGAGGCCCGTGGATGACACTGGTAACGAATTGTGGGCGTACTCCACCATAGACAACTGTTGACACCAGGAGGAAGGATTCTTGGAAACCAAACATCGCAACACTCTCTCCAAATCTTGGTTGGCTCTCTCAGTTTGACCATTGCTTTGGGGATTGAACCCCGAAGAAAGACTGACAGTCGCTCCCAGTAACTTACAAAATTCTTGCCAAAATTTGGGCACAAATTGGAGACCCCTGTCAGAAACCACATCTATCGGAAGGCCATGTAAGCGAAAGACGTGATCAACGACAGTCACCGCTGTCTCCTTGGCAGAGGGTAATTTGGGCAAGGGAAAAAAGTGAGCCGCCTTCGAGAACCGTTCCACGACAGTCAAAACGACCGTCTTGCCCTGGGCGGGCGGGAGGGCGCTAATAAAATCTAGTGCGATGTGGGACCAGGGTCTCGACGGGACAGACAGCGGTTAGAGTAACCCATCTGGGGGTCGATTGGAGGATTTACCAATGGCACAAACAGAGCAAGCCAAAACAAAACTGCGAATCTCACGAGCCATAAGTGGTCACCAGAATCGTTGCCTGACCAAATAACTGGTGCGATTAACTCCTGGATAACAAGCCACACTGGAACAATGCCCCCACTGAATAACGTTGGACCGACACTCCTCTGGTACAAACAACCGATTTGTTGGCGGACAAATTTGTTGCCGGCAATCAGGCGAAGGCGTTACCCCTTCTAAGGCCTTCATGACCCTCGCCTGACCTCCCATCTGAGAGTGGAGACCACTAATGTCTTAGCTAAAATACACTCGGGAGTAGACGGGCGTTCGGATTGGTCAAAAATACGAGATAAGGAATCGGGTTTGATGTTTTTGGAACCCGGGCGGTACGAGAGAGAAAAGTCAAAACGTCCGAAAAAAAGTGCCCACCGAGCCTGCCTAGAGTTGAGTCTTTTGGCGGTTCTGATATCTTCCAGATTCTCATGATCAGTCCATACGATAAAAGGTACCCCTGAGCCTTCTAACCAGTGACGCCATTCTTCCAGCGCTAACTTGACTGCCAACAACTCTCTGTTACCAATGTCATAATTACGCTCAGCAGGTGATAAACGATGGGATAAAAACACGCAGGGGTGCATCCTGTCGTCTGTGGAAGAACGTTGGGAAAGAACTGCTCCTACCCCCACCTCTGACGCGTCGACCTCCACCACGAACTGACGTGAAGGATCAGGGGTAACAAGGATGGGAGCCGAAACAAAGCGGCTCTTAAGTTTGGCGAACACAGCCTCGGCTTTATCGGACCACCTGAACCTCGTTCTGGGGGAGGTCAAGGCAATCAGAGGCACGGCTAGTTGGCTGAAGTTGCGAATAAAACGCCGATAGAAATTGGCAAATCCCAGAAACCTCTGCAGGGCCTTACGGGAATCTGGACTAGGCCAATCAATCACAGCCTTAACCTTGTCAGGATCCATACGCATTCCCTCAGACGAGACGATAAACCCTAGGAAAGGAACAGACTGTGCATGAAAAACGCATTTCTCCGCCTTGACAAAAAGCCCATTCTCTAGTAACCTCTGAGGCACTCGCACTGCGTGAAAAGAGCTGTAATCGGGCATGTAAAACTCCTGAGTACTCCTGTGTACTCCACAAATAAACGTGTGTGTACGGGAGTTTGCTGTCCCGTCACACAATCCCGAATACTCCTGGATATGTACCAAGTTTGGGGCACAGCAGGGAGCCACTAAGGGCCATCAGTTACCATGGTGAATAATCCCCCGGTCGGGGTCAATGCAAGGGAACATTAGCATTTCACACCTTTGGGACACAAGGCAGTGGCCTCCTTCAATTGGTCAGAGGTCTTACATAGGATTGGCTGCTCAATGCTTTGTCCCTCCTCTAAACCCCCACACTATTGGTCCAGTTTATGGCCTCATTTGGTTTATTATTACTCATTATTAATATGTATTATCATTGGTGTTCATGGTTATAATGTCAAGACAATCAGATAGACAAAGTTGAGTTTGTTATTTTTATTATTTGTAAATGACACTGGGCACATGACATATATATATATACACACAGTCAAAATTCTATAAATAAAAATACATTAGCACAGAATACACTTTACTATTAGTCATACAATATATAACCCCATATAATATATGAGGTCTGTTTATAATATATAGAAAACAATATAATATAAATACTTTAGAATATATAAATAGTACAATATATAAATAATACAATTTATAAATAGATAACAATATGGAATTGTATAGAATATATAAATGCAGTATATATATATAGAAAACTATATAGAATTATATATAATACAATCTATAAATAATACTTTATAATATACATAATACTATATATAAAAAAAACAACAGAATATTCAAATTATACTATAGAATAATATTTTTATGCGTAATACTAAAATAATTCACAGGCCAGCTTCTGTGGTCTCCACCGCGACTCGATCTGCACCAACTCATGCATTATGAGTTCCCAAGTACTTCTGGTCTGCTTCCAGTCTTTTTTGTAGCACCCCACACAGCGCAGACAAAACTGTACTGCGGGTTGGAGCCCGAACAACCCACACCGACTTTCCATCCAAGATAGCATCCTCCTCTTCAGACATGTGGTCAACTATTGTAGTCTTCCAGATAGCTGCCTCTTCCTCTGTCTGGAGAACGCCAGTCCTGCTGCTCAGCAGCTGCAAAATAGGAGGGAAAAAAGTAATTAAACCACTGAAAATATCAAATTGGTTGGGATGGGAGCCTCTCCCAGGCTGAGTCTTTTACTGAGATTTATATTTATTTACACTTACTCTTCTTTTTCTTTGTCTCATGCGCACAATGATCCTGCTGTCCTCCATCTTGTCTTTGTTCTCATCTTGGGCCATCCTGAAACCCCTTCTAACAGTTAAAAAATAAGTCTTGCAGGATGCTAGAGAGAGGAAGATAGTGAGGGGGGAGAATGTGTTTATTTATAACTAACTAATCTATACAGATAAATAGTTGTAGCCTTGGGACATTCTCTTGTGACTTACCTTTAACAACAGCGGGATCTACGTCCGGTACAGCCATGGAGACGCCATTATAAAGATAGGTTGTGACCTCGAGGTTGTGGGGGGAGGATAGACTGTGGAGCAGTAATTAAAGAAGGTTGATTAAAAATATAATTTAGAAGAAAGGACTGTTATGAAACAATAGTTTTAAAGATATACCTTGTCTGTGGGTCATATATATGTATGTTGTTTTCCCCATTGTGCAATCTCCGTACAGCTTCCTGTAAACATCCAACATAGTATGAGGGCTCAATTCAAATACATTAATAAATAAAGCACACGAAGTTAAGCGGACACCGCCAAATGTTTGTGACGGTCAGAAAATAACTTATCGCAACAGAATTATTTCCAGCTCTCTTTAATTTCTTTGAAGCAGGCTCCTCTTTTGCCTCTTTGAGCTCATTGATGTCAGCCTCCATCTTATCCAACCTCTTGTCCATCGTCTCCAGCTTTTCAAATATCCTCTTCAAACTTGCATTTACCATATACACCAGTCTGTTTTTGTTCGGACTCTGAGTTTGAATAGCCACATTGTCCCGACGTAAAGGAGTAACATCTCTACTCTGCTCTCGTTAAAACTCCAGCGATCTTTTGCAAGCCATCTTGAAGAGCAGAGGACACCCAGATACAAACTGCTTTTCAGGGTCTACAGTCTTTGTTGTAGATTGACACAATGTAAAGCACTTATCAGCCCACCTTTCCTGAATACTAATGAGGGGGGCAGGGGAATAGGGGCAATCTTGAGCTGCCAGTCCCAACACAAATTAGCATTTACAAAGCCAAGCCATCAACTAACAGCATGTGGTCAGACAAGTTCCTGTTTCCGGGCCTTTACAGGTACGCGTAACAAAGTTCCAAAGATCCCTGCCAAACAGCACATTTAGCGGCCGTATTCATTGTCTGAATTCTCCCGTATACACCCCTTTTGACGTGCTGAAGGTGTTCCTGGACTGAAGATGAAAAAATCAATAAGTCATCCAGGTAAACATATATGAATTGGTCGACCATATCTCTCAACACGTCATTGACGAGTGCTTGGAAGACCGCTGGGGAGTTGAACAGCCCGAACGGCATAACCAAATATTCAAAGTGCCCCCTAGGGGTATTAAACGCGGTCTTCCATTCATCACCCTTCCTTATGCGGACCAAATGATAAGCGTTACGTAAATTAAATTTTGTGAAGATGGATGCTCCCTGCAATCGCTCGAAGGCTGAAGACATCAACGGCAAAGGATAAGTATTATTTACCGTGATGTTGTTCAGCCCTCGGTAATCAATACACGGTCGCAGAGACCCATCCTTCTTCCCCACAAAAAAGAACCCCGCCCCCGCTGGAGATAAAGAAGGACGAATGAATCTGGATGCTAGAGAATCAGAAATATATTTCTCCATAGCCTCCCTCTCTGGAACAGAAAGTGAATATAATTTGCCCTTAGGCGGAGACTTACCAGGCTCTAAGTCTATAGCACAGTCATAGGGACGATGAGGAGGAAGAGAAGCAGCTCAAGCCTTACTGAACACTTCTCTCAGGTCCTGGTACTCCTCGGGCACGTTAGACAAATTCACTGCCTCCTCCTGGAACACAGAAACAGGTACAGACGAACACGCAGATACGAGACAAGACTCATGACACATATTACTCGATGAAGAAACTGAATTGTGGCCCCAATCAACTCTGGGATTGTGCAAAGTGAGCCACGGATGACCAAGAACAACTGGTGCGAATGGTGAGTCCATGAGGAGGAATTTTATAGTCTCAATGTGATTGCCGGATGTGTTGAGAGTGATGGATTCAGTAGTGTGAGAAATGTCGGGGAGGAGTTGGCCGTTGAGGGCATTAACGGAGATCTGGTGCTCGAGTGGAGCAATGGGAATAGAAAGTTTCTTAGCCAGTCCAAAATCCATAAAATTACCTTCCGCCCCAGAATCCAGTAAAGCCTTGGTTTCATGTGTGCAGGTTGCCCACCTTAGTCTTACCGGGAGGAGGGTAGATGATGATGGTGATGAGGTCTTCTCAGCGGAGAGGCCACCCGATAGTGGCCTCAAAGTTACTACCGGGCTTGATCTTTTACTGGGCAGGCATGAATGAAATGTCCCTGGGATCTCCGCCTCTCGCGCTCCTCCCGGGAAAGCCGAGCTCTACCCACCTGCATGGGCTCGGGAACAGGGATGGGGCTGACCGTGTCCCTGCTGCCGACCCGGGAATCCTCCGTGCTGAGATACTGAAACCGACCCATCCTGCTCAGCTGAGCATCAACTCTTAGTACTAACTCAATGAGTCCATTCAGATTCTGAGGCAGATCCAACATATAAATTTCCCTCTGGACACGGTCAGCCAACCCATGCAGGAAACGGTCCCACTGCACCTCCTCGTTCCAACGGCACTCTGCGGCCAGGGTGCGGGACTGGATGGAATATTCCGACACCTGGCGGAGATCGGCGAGTAGTCTGGCCGCCTCCCTACCCGCCACCGCACGATCGAAGACCCTTCTCATCTCTTCGGAGAGTGCCAGGAACGAGGCACAGCATGGGTCTTGATTCTCCCACACCGCCATTCCCCAGAGAGCCGCCTTGCCAGACAGTAACGTCAGAACAAATGCCACTTTACTTTGTTCCTGGGAAAACGTCAATGGCTGCAATGAGAAATGCATAGAGCATCGGGTCAGGAAGGCTCTGCAGAATTCGGGTTCACCTGAATATCCTTCGGGGATGGGTAGGCGTGGCTCCCGCTGCTGGTGCGGCTCTGGTGGTACGGGTTGAACTGGCGGTGTGGGTGGCGCAGTGGGAGTTCTTAGCTGTTTAAGTTGTCGGGTGAGCTCGGAAACCTGCGTCACAAGCGCCTGGACCGCCCGACCTGTGTTGCTGATGCTCTCATCCTGCTGGTCCAAACGTGCAATGCTCTGATTGGCAAACTCGTCCCAGTCTCTTGCGCCTGCTGCATCCATGATCGGTCAGATCATTCTGTTACGTAACACAGGACAAAGATGCAATAGCAAAAATGCTTTAATAGAGGTAAGTATTTAATGATTGGTCAGAGTCACAACACCGGGAAAGTCACACAGCTGGAGAGGAACGGTGGATCGGGCGGAATCCTGCGCTGATGTAGAGTGATGTAGAGGGACCTCGTGAACAACCAGTGCAGTGCTCCCAGTCCAGTGCAGGTGATCCGTGAGTGAGGTGGAATCCGTGGAAGTGAGAGGAACTCGAAGAAGAACAAAGACGAACAGGAAATCCACAGGAGGCCAACGAAACTCGGGTACAGGAACACACCGGGAGAACAACGATCTGACAACATGAGACACCAGTTACTGAACATATAAAGGGTAAAACAGATTGAAGCCAGCTGGCGCTGCTGATCATCGCTGATCAGTGACCGCGCCCACAATTAACGCACACACACAGCACGCAAGACGAGAGAGAGACAATGAATTCATACACCGTGACAAGGATAAGAGCACACACCTCACAGTCACTTTTGGTCTAGTCTCGCTTATGGAGTAAAGTCTATTTGCCCCCTTAACTTACCCCTGAAGTGTCCTTGTGAATCTACAGCTATCTCCTTGTGTATTTTCAGTGATCTCCTGTATGCAGAATTTTGAACAGAATGAAGATGGCCAAATTCTTCTTATTTTGTTTTAGTACTGCCCTTCGGAGGCAACAAAAGATACTTGCATGTAAATGGAGTACAATTTACCCTTGATCTTCAAATTCAAAAAGTTTTCGCATCAGCATCAGTGAATGTTTTAACCTTTCTTTTAGTTGTGTTTGAGTCCCTCAGTTGTCCTCAGTGTTGGATCTCAATATCATACAGTCACTGCTTGCAGGACCTGAAGGGTTTTTCTGAAAAACATTGGGCAGTTTAACTGCTCAGAACAAACAAGGAAAAAACAGAAGAAAAGAAAAAAAAACAGTCGGGGATCATCCAGGTAGTGACATACAGTATTAAGAATCAAGGGTATGTAAACTTTTGATTGGGGTCATTTTTATAAATTCAGCTTTTTTTATCTTTAGGACGGTACTAAATAAAAAATTAACGTGCATTTTGTATGATCCCTCTTATTTTGTTAAAATTATTTACATTTTCTGCAAGGGGTATGTAAACTTTTGAGCAAAACTGTATTCTTCTGCTCAGCAACTCTACGATTTCTCCATGCTCATCTGCTCTACCTTGCATTACATAGCTGTCAATAAATACGTGTTTGGTTAATTCCCTGTCTCTGAGTCTGGTATTCTTGTTACAGAATGAGGCTCAAATCTTGTTTGTGAATTAACTAGAGTAGACAAACTGGGATCTGCTAGAAATGACCATACAGTACATCTTGATAATAGTTAAGGCCAGAAACTGACAAAATGGAGATCCATGTTATTGACAAAAAAAAGCTCTCTCCAGCCTGTTTCCATCCAATTGCCTTGGTGAGTGTAATGATGTCATCCCTAAAAAAAATAACGCATTTTCGCATAAGTTTCGCTGTATCGTTAAAAAAAAATCGTTTCCATGCATAATTTTGCGTATATCGCAAATTATATCATATATTTTGCATCCCAATTTTCCCAAATATTTGTAAAATACAGAAAATGAGAAAATTTAAAGGGATAGTTCACCCAAAAATGAAAATCTGTCAGTAATTACTCTCCCTCATGTTGTTCTAGCCCCGTAAGACCTTCGTTCATCTTCGGGACACGAATTAAGATATTTTTGATTAAATCTGAGAGCTGGATCACTCCTCCATAGGCTTCTTAAGGAATTGAAACTTGCCAGCCCCGAAAAGTTATTAAAGATATCGGTGAAATAGTCCAAGTGACTACAGTGGCTCAATCTTAAGTTTATCAAACGACGAGAATACTTTTTGTGCGCAAAAAAACAACAAATATAACGACTTTATTTCAACTATTCATTTCCTTCTCTGTGGGCCTCGAGTCAGTTCACTAGTATAATAGCGTAAGTTTCTGTTGTTGTGCGTCACACACATGATCAGCGTCGGCCAATAGTGAGCCTACGTGTGACGTAGCACTACGCTATCACACTACGTTAACTGACTTGAGTGTTTCTCAACCCTGGTCCTGAAGGACCCCCAACACTACGGTTTCCTTGTTTCCCTAATCAAACACACCTGATTCAACTCATCAGCTCATTAACACATGGGGATATATGTGATAATGAGCTGATGAGTTGAATCAGATGTGTTTGATTAGGGAGACAAAGAAAATGTGCAGTGTTGGGGGTCCTCCAGGACCAGGGTTGAGAAACACTGGACTAGAGGCCCACAGAGAAGGAACTTAATAGTTAAAATAAAGTCCTTATTTTTGTTTGTTTTGGCACACAAAAAGTATTCTCGTCGCTTGATAAACTTAAGATTGAGCCACTGTAGTCACTTGGCCTATTTTAACGATGTCTTCAATAACTTTTCGGGGCTGGCAAGTGTCAATCGCTTAAGAAGCCTATGGAGGAGTGATCCAGCTCTCAGATTTAATCAAAAATATCTTAATTTGGGTCCCGAAGATGAACGAAGGTCTTACGGGGTTGGAACAACATGAGGGAGAGTAAATACTGACAGAATTTTCATTTTTGGGTGAACCATCCCTTTAAATTCACCAGTTTACTGCTTACTATTTTCACAAATAATATGCCTATTACTAAATTAGGAAACTTTAGGAAATCAGAAGATCATGTCGAAGTGGGACAGCTTTGTCTGTCAGGACTGCGTGTAACTGCCTTCATGTGATGAAGCCCATGAGTTTTGGATACAAGGCAGCTCATTTTTGCCTGTGTGCAAAAGTTTAGGATCACACATGCGGCTTCAATGCCAGAATTCCCAGACGTACACAACAACTGACCCAAAAGCACAAGAAAAGTGCTCAAAGTCATTTAAATAAACCACAGATGTTTTGAGTATTCTGTTATGTGGAGCAATGAAACAAAACTGAAACTTTTCGGCCCTATGGATCAGCGGTATGTCTGGAGGAAATAGAATGAAGCATATGCTGAAATGAACACTCTGCCTGCAGTTCAGCATGGTGGGGCTCAGTGATGCTCTGGGGCTGCTTGGCATCCTCTGACACTGGAAACCTGAGGCGTGTGGAAGGAAAGATGGATTCATTAAAGTATCAGGAAATCCTAAGAGGAAGCTGAAGCTTGGACCTTCCAACAGGAAAATGATCCCAAGCTTACCTCAAATTCCACCAAGGCTTGGTTTCAGAAAAAGTCCTGGAAGACCTCACAGTCACCAGGACTTGAAACCATAGGAAATCTCTGGTGGGATTTGAGGAGGCGGTTACAGCACACAAACCCAGGAATATTACTGAACTGGAGGCCACTGCTCATGAGGAATGTGCTAAGATTCCTCAGAAACGCTGCCAGAAGCTCTTGTCTGGTTATACATCTTGTTTGCTGCAGGTCATAACAGCATAAGGAGGTTCTACTAAGTAATAGAGATGCTTGCCATGATGGGGTTGAATCATTTTGAGATGGCAGATATCATTAAAAATTGCATTTTCAGTTGAATTTGGGGAAGCCACTTGAAACACATTGTGTTGAGCTAATTCAATTACTTTAGTTTGATTTGCTCATTGCAAACAGCTGAAAGTGTACATTTTCCCAATAAAACTGATTTGCAATGGGGGTTGAATAATTTCGATTACAGCTGTAGTTACTTAATAGTACTAATTACTTATTTGTGTAATTACCCTAATAATATCAACTTAAAATATAGTGTAACCAAAGTATTTTCAAATTTGTAAATAGAACACAAATATTGGAGTATGTCTTTCAAGAAAATGTTATTTGTCAGTCTTAAAATACTATCAGTCTTTCTACTTAATGCCATATTTAATTCAATGTGTTACTTGCAGTTTATTTCTAATTATTTGTGAAATTTAATTGCAATGTCTAAGTGAAAATTGTTTTAAAGTAAATCATACACCAATTATTATTATTTTTATTATTATTTGTTTGTACTCAGAAAGTATGTGATTTCGGATGCAGTCAAACTTGTTCCACAAAATCTAAATTAATCTTTTTGGTGAACATAAAACATATTTGTTGCTATGATTTATCCTATCAAATAAATCAGTGAATGATTTAGAGAATATTTGATTAAAGGAATCAATAGATTTTGGCCACTGCAAAGAAATGAAAATTGCCATTCCTGTAGTGCATGTACTCCAGCAAACAATGGCAAAATTAGATTTAGGAAAGCTGTAAATGTCATTGTCCCTCTAAATGAACGCAAAAAGCTATAGTGCCAGCTGGACCTGCTCTGTATTATTCTGAGAGCTGAATATGGGTTTGTTTACAGATGGTGATATGATGCATATGGCGTATCACAGTTTCCTGCCTTATTTCAGTCCCCTCTATCACTCTGTCTTTTGTTCTCATTATGGTAATACCTCTCATTAGTGTGACTTATGGGTATTGAGCAAGCTCTTTGCAATTACAGCAGTGTCTCTGAAATTAATTTGAGAGCTGGGGCCCATGACCTGGACACTACCGGCCTCCCATCTCAGTGAACTGTTATATTGTTAATGGTCATCTAAGCTTCATTCTTTTTTGAGGGTCAATGGAGCAACAGATTATAAATACTTTTTGTTAACAAAGCCGCAATAAAAAAACGCATTTTCGCATAAGTTTTGATGTTTCATTGAAAATATCTGCTCTCAAGTCGTTTCCATACATAATTTTGCGTCTGTCGCAAATTATAGCGTATCTTTTGCATCCCAATTTCCCAAATATTTGTTAAATACAGAGAATGAGAAAACTGAAATTTGCCAGTTTACTGCTTACTATTTTCATGAATAATATGCCTATTACTAAATTAGGAAATATTAGGAAATCAGAAGATCATGGCGAAGTGGGACAGTTTTAGAATAAATCAAAGAGAGAAAAAAAGTAACTGTATAAATCTGAGAGACAGAACCAAACAAAAACTAGAATAGCTCAAGTAAAACAAGAAAACTAAAGAAGGCTAAATAATTAAAGGAAGTTAGTCAATTCAATTCAATTCAAATTTATTTGTATAGCGCTTTTCACAATACACATTGTCTCAAAGCAGCTTTACAGAAATTGCATTTCGGAAATGTACATAGAAAAATACAGTTAGTTAATCAAGTATTAATTTATGGCATAACATATCGCCGGCTTTGAGTCGTCTCTTCACAGGCGTCGAGTCGTCTCTTCACAGGCGTTGGGGCATCTGAAGTCTCCGTGAGAGGCTGGATACAAACTGGAGCTGACGAACGCTATTTACCTCGGGACTAGCGTCCCGAGATAACAGCAGAAAGGCAGATGGGAAATAATTAGCATAGCTGATGTTCATAATGTTAATGCATTCGAACCGATTCAGCAGTATCAAAGGTTAAGCATTAAGTGAATGCTTGGTTAAAGAGATGCGTCTTTAATCTAGTTTTAAACTGGGACAGCGAGTCTGAGGCTCGTACAATATCAGGAAGGCTATTCCAGAGTTTAGGAGCTAAATGCGAGAACGCCCTCCCTCCTTTAGTGGACTTAGATATCCTAGGAATGACCAGAAGCCTCGAATTGAGTGATCTTAAAGAGCGCGATGGATTGTATGGCGATAGAAGGTCTGTTAAATACACAGGAGCTAAACCATTTAGGGCTTTATAGGTCAGTAGGAATACTTTGTAATTGATACGTAACTTAATAGGTAACCAGTGTAGAGATGATAAAATAGGTGTTATATGATCATATTTTCTTGATCTAGTAAGAACTCTAGCAGCTGCATTTTGCACTAACTGTAGCTTGTTAATTGAGGATGTAGGACAGCCAGCTAATAAAGCATTACAGTAATCTAGTCTCGAGGTCATGAAAGTATGAACTAACTTTTCTGCATCAGAAACAGATAGCATGTTGCGTAGCTTAGCAATGTTTCTAAGGTGGAAAAAGGCTGTTCTTGTAATATATGAAATATGATTTTCGAAAGTCAAGTTGCGGTCTAGTATAACACCCAGGTCTTTTACTGTAGTGGACAAAGTAACAGGACATCCTTCTAAATTAAAGTTGTATTGTAAGGGATTTTGTGGGTAGTTTTTTGGACCAATAAGTAGTACCTCCGTTTTATCTGAATTTAATAGCAGGAAATTACACGTCATCCAGCATTTTATATCATTTAGACACTCTGTCAATTTAGATAAGTTAGTGTTTTCATCTGGTCGTGATGAGATATATAATTGAGTGTCATCAGCATAACAGTGGAAATTAATTCCATGTTTTCTTATAATATTACCAAGTGGCAGCATATATATTGAGAATAGCAGAGGGCCTAACACCGATCCTTGCGGCACTCCATAGTCTACTGACGTTATCTTTGATTTTTCCCCATTTAGACAGACAAAATGGTAACGGTCTGATAAGTAAGATCTAAACCAGCTTAATGCCTGTCCCTGAACACCAGTGTAGTTTTGTAGTCGATCCAGGAGTATTTTATGATCGATAGTGTCGAACGCAGCGCTTAGATCGAGTAGAACTAGTATTGAGATACAGCCTTGGTCAGAAGCTAAAAGTAAATCATTTGTAATTTTAACTAGCGCAGTTTCTGTGCTATGATGCGGTCTGAATCCCGACTGGAATTTTTCATAGATATCATTTTCTTGTAAGAAAGAGCACAATTGAGCGGACACAATTTTTTCTAGTATTTTAGACATAAATGGAAGATTTGAGATGGGTCTGTAATTTGCTAAGTTATTTGGATCTAATTGCGGTTTCTTAATGAGAGGTTTTATTACTGCCAGCTTGAATATTTTTGGAACATGACCTAAAAATAAAGACGAGTTAATAATATTAAGAAGAGGCTCTTCGACTACAGGTAACACTTCTTTCAGTAGTTTAGTGGGTATTGGATCTAATAAACATGTTGTTGGTTTCGATGCAATGATAAGTTTATTTAGCTCTTCCTGTCCTATAGTTGTAAATCGGTGTAGTTGTTCTAGAGGGGCCATAATTGAGGCTGAATCATAAGACATCATAGAGGATTGTATATTTACAATTGTGTTTCGGATGCTTTCTATTTTCTCATTGAAGTAATTCATAAAATCATTACTACTATATTGTAATGGAATATTTTGCTCTGGTGATGTTTGTTTATTTGTTAGTCTAGCCACGGTGTTGAATAAAAACCTTGGATTATTTTGGTTATTTTCTATTAGTTTGCGGAGATGCTCAGCCCTTGCTGCTTTTAGAGCCTTTTTATAACGTGACATACTGTCTTTCCACGCGATTCTAAAGACCTCTAAATTAGTTTGTTTCCATTTACGCTCTAAGTTACGAGTTTCTCTCTTGATTGCATGCGTAGCACTGTTGTACCATGGTGCTTTAGTTTTCTCTCTTACCTTTTTTAATCTAATTGGTGCAACAATATCTAGTGTACTAGAGAACATGGTGCTCAAACTGCTAGTCATTTCCTCTAGTTCATCTGTTTGTTTGGGTGCACTGCGCAGCTGAGATAGATCAGGTAAGCTATTTGAGAATCTATCTATAGTGGTTGGAAGGATTGTTCTGCCTGGTCGATAACGTTGCGCAACGTGACAAATTTCAGCAGTACGTATTATACAAGTTACCATGTAATGATCAGTGAGATCATCACTTTGCGGTATAATATTTATATCAGTTGGATTGGTTCCATATGATATAATTAAATCTAGTGTATGATTTAGACGATGAGTGGGACCGCTGACGTTTTGCGTGACCCCAAAGGAGTTTAATAAATCTGTAAACGCAGTCCCTAACGCATCATTTGTATTATCTACGTGTATGTTAAAGTCTCCAACAATTATTGCTTTATCGACAGTTAGTCTAAGATAAACCCAAAGCAAAAACTGCAAGGATACAAGAAGCAACAGAGAGAGCTCTGGACAATCACACCTGGATGACACGATACTTGAAAAAGGTCTAAGACATGACCACAAAACAACAATCCAGCAAAGGCATGGAGCAAATGAGGACCAGGTGAACACAATTAGTGAAAGAGGACTAGACAACGAGTGGGCACGGTAAGGGGAAACTAGGAGGCAAGACAAGGGGAGGACACAGCCCGACATAAAAAAAAGACAAAGCCATGTCCTCAAACACAAAACAAAAATGGAAACATTGGACAAAGATACAAGAGACAAAGCTGACAGGGCAGAACCCTGACAATTTAAATTAAGCAATAGTATAATTTACACATAGTTTTTGAATAATGTTCTGAATTTCTTTCTTTTCTTGCTTTAGCTTTACATTTACTAAAGTATCTTACCAATTGCATAGGCCAAAGGTTTTTAAACTGGGGGCCACAAAGCAATGCCAAGGGGTCTGCAGAAGTATTTTTAAATCGTTTTTTTTTATTTTTATGGCTGACTAAGTGAACTTTTTAATGAAATATTAAATTAAATATTTCTGTGGATTGTAAGAAGTTTGTGGGCCAGATTTACCAACAGCTTGCGCCAGCGCAAACCCTCTTTTGGCATTAAAAACTATTGTCAGGATTTACTAAAGACACATAGTGGAAAATTAGCCCTGAAAAGGCGTGGACCAAGTTATTTTTGTGGCTGACCTTATTGCATATGCATTTGTAGGAGCTTACCCTTTAGACCCCTTCAATATTTATGGTAATAGATTATTTAAATGAATCATGCAAGGCGATTTACTAAGGTTTATGCTAGTCAATTTACTGGTATTTGCACCATTATTTAAAACCCAAAAGGATGCTAATTTGCCCTCTCAGTAGATTGTGTTGGTCATTATAGAAATGATCCAGCTGCATCTGTGTCCTTTAATTTGCGAGTTGTCAGTAGATCACACAATGAACTTTTGGGTTGGCGTGTATGGTCGGGTTGTGGAGAGGTTGTGAGAGATTGTGGTTAGGTCAAAGGAGCAACCTCAGCAGCAAGAGGGATGTAAAGGTCAGTAAGCTGGGATGAGTTGAGTGGGGGACGGAGGGGGGTGACTCTGGGACGCCACAGTCACGGTCGAGCCCTCTTGAGGTGTCGTGGGCTAGTCGACGAAACACTGAGGACGGAAGTGTCACAGTTCTGTCACCCTTGTCTGGGTTTTCCCTTGGTTTAGTGACAGAGCTGTGACACTCCCGGTTTGTCATGTGTTTGTGTTGGTCTGGTCATTTGTGAGCACATGGCTGTAATGTTATTTCCTTGTGCCATGTGCTCTCCTGTCGATTGTCAAACCCCGCCCATCTTGTTATCTCGTTATTGTTTAATGTCCCTCACCTGCCTGCCTCGTTACCTTCATTTGTTTGTTCCCTATTTAGTCTCCCTGTGTTTGTAGTCCTGTGCTGGTTCGTTGTCTATGTTCCCTCGTGTTGTTCTTGATGCCTGCTTGAGTTCTCTCCTGTTTTCCCCCCACGGGGTTGTTTTGTTTTTAAGTTTGTTTTGTTTATTTAATAAATTCCTTTCACGCACATGAATCCTCGCTTCCTGTTTTACCCACTCCGTGACAGAACGAACCAGCCGTAATGAGGATTCAGCGGAAGGATTCACACCAGCCACCAGTCTCTCCTATTTCTTGCCCGCATTATGAACGCATTATTAGGTTCACTGCCTTGAGTTCCCTTCGACAAAAGGGGTCGAATGCTAGAGACTTTGCCCTGGAATTCAGCTCCGCTGCAGAGGGGCTGGGGCTGGGTGAGATGGCCCTTAAGGACCTGTTTACGCCCTTGAGGAGCCCGTTGATGTGTGGACAATGACAGGGCTGGATCGCTTGACGTTCTGGAGGTTCGTTGACTTTCTGGAACGACGAGAGAACCCTCCAGTGAGGCAAACTACAGTGGTCCCAGTGGACCTTGGAAAACCTGCAGCGGTTCCAGAGGCGGAAAGCTTGGTGCCACCACCTCGCCGTCAGACACGGCGGAGGAGGAGGAAGCAGGAGCCAACTGTCCCTCAAGTCCTGGAGGCCGCCCCCGAGCAGCCTGCTGTTGTTCCGGAGGCCATCCCTGAGCAGTCCGCTGTCGTCTCGGAGGCCGTCCCTGAGCAGGCCGCTGTCGTCTCGGAGGCCGTCCCTGAGCAGGCCGCTGTCGTCTCGGAGGCCGTTCCCGAGCAGCCTGCTGTTGTTCCGGAGGCCGTCCCTGAGAAGTCCGCTGTCGTCCCGGAGGCCGTCCCTGAGCAGCCCGCTGTCGTCCCTGAGGCCATTCCCGAGCAGCATGCTTTCGTTCCGGAGGCCGTTCCCGAGCAGCCTGCAGTAGCCCCGGAGGACCTGACTTTGATTGTCCCAGAGATGCCCACTCGCCCTATTGCACCGCCAGTGGGGATGAGAGAGGCTGCAGCACAGTCGTGACCTCGCTAACGGAGGAGGAGGAGAGGGGTGTCTACGAGCCCACAGGGCTTGGAAGCCATCCCCAAGCGTCTCGCCCTGCCGGCACCGCCCAATCTTCTTGCCCTGCCGGCGCCGCCCAGGTTCCTTGCTCTGCTGGCGCCGCCCAAGCTTCTTGCCCTGCCGGCGCCACCCAGGTTCCTTGCCTTGCCGATGCCGTCTGCCGATCCAGAGACCGTTCAGGTCACGTCTGCCAATCCAGAGACCGCTCAGGTCACGTATGCCGATCCAGAGACTGTTCAGGTCACGTCTGCCGATCCAGAGACTGTTCAGGTCACGTCTGCCGATCCAGAGACTATTCACGTCACGTCTGCTGATCCAGAGACTGTTCACACTGTTCACGTCACGTCTGCCGATCTAGAGACTGTTCATGTCACGTCTGCCGATCCAGAGACTGTTAACGTCACGTCCGCCAAGCCAGTGTCTCCAGACAAGATGGCCGCCGCCGAGCCTCTGTCTGTTTCTTTTCCTGAGCCGGTGTCTGTTTCTGTTCCTGCGCCGGTGTCTGTTCCTGGGTTATGTCCGCCCAAAGGGTTGTCTCCGCCCTGGTCGTCTCCGCCATGGCCGCCCGAAGGGCCTGCCCCGTCTCGGTCGCCTGCACATCCTGCTCCGCCCTGGTACTCTCTGCCATGGCCGCCCGAAGGGTCGTCTCCACCTTGGCCACCAGAAGGGGCATCTCCGCCATGTCCGCCTGCACAGCCTGCTCTGCCCTGGTCACCTGCACAGCCGGATCCGCCCTGGCCACCAGATGGACTGTCTGAGCCACCCTGGTCTTCAGCCTGGAGTCCGGACCCGCCCTTCCCCCCCTGGCTCAACTCTCCCGTCCCTCCCTGGCTCCCCTCCCTCCCCTCTCTCTGTGTATGTGTTCTGATCTGCTTGTCTTGACTGCTGTTTGGTCTTGCAGGTTTGATGTTCCTGTCTTGTTTTTGGTGTCCCTCCTTGGAAACGCCAGGTGGCGTCCCTTTGAGGGGGGGTAGTGTCACAGTTCTGTCACCCTTGTCTGGGTTTTCCCTTGGTTTAGTGACAGAGCTGTGACACTCCAGGTTTGTCATGTGTTTGTGTTGGTCTGGTCTGTTGTGAGCACATGGCTGTAATGTTATTTCCTTGTGCCATGTGCTCTCCTGTCGATTGTCAAACCCCGCCCATCTTGTTATCTCGTTATTGTTTAATGTCCCTCACCTGCCTGCCTCGTTACCTTCATTTGTTTGTTCCCTATTTAGTCTCCCTGTGTTTGTAGTCCTGTGCTGGTTCGTTGTCTATGTTCCCTCGTGTTGTTCTTGATGCCTGCTTGAGTTCTCTCCTGTTTTCCCCCCACGGGGTTGTTTTGTTTTTAAGTTTGTTTTGTTTATTTAATAAATTCCTTTCACGCACATGAATCCTCGCTTCCTGTTTTACCCACTCCGTGACAGGAAGGTGCCCACTTGAAGACCCTAGAGATGTCCCCTACCCCGCTCAATACAGACGGTTGTCATGAGGGGACCGCACTGTGGTTGCAGCCGTTGTGTGTGCAAATACACTGCAGCTGTTAACACCAGACAGAAGGAGATTCACATCACCATTTGGAAAGAAGCGTAAATGGATGGAGAAGCGTAGGTTACTGTAAAGCTACGTCTTAGTTGGTGCTTATCTTGGCGAAAGCCGAGTACAAATCAGCATGAAGTTTTAACATCTTCTCTTGTGTAATTGAAATCCACTCCCATTGGCACTTTTTTGGAATTGCGCTCTTTGGTCAGTTTGCCCTGTTTAGTAAATATGGCCCTATCTTTCTAGCAGTACACTAATGGTATTAGTGGGGGAAAGTGCACTCTGTCAACTTAATGCAAAGTAAATATTTTCCTGAAAATATATTGATGATTTGTTTTGCCATTAGTTCAATGACAACATAAAAGTTAATTGTTTAGTCTTTATCTCTCTTAATATTTTTCTTACACTGTTTAAATGGGTCTTTTAGGGAGAGGGTCCCTGGGGCGCCATCATCATATTAGGGGGTACTAAAGTTTGAAAACCCCTTGCATAGACTACTGATCAGTTGGCCAAATAGGTTTTAGTGAAATAAGGAATGATGTTATTTTTTGTTGGACTTTACAGGAACACAATTATGTTTGCGCAATAAATTACACCCTGTGACGGGAAGGAAACAGTTTCATTAAAGGAGCTCAGAGGGGATAAACCACTTTAAAATGTAATTTACTGAAATCTCACATCCCCATGCTGAGGCAGTGAACTGCATCCGAATCAATTTCCAAGTTTTGACTCACTGAGGCAAATGAGTCTCTAGTGCAAAGCTCAATTCAGATTGTAAATGAATCCAGCAGTGGAGGAAAGTTTTGTGCTGAACTCCAAGACAAACATGGAGGTTGGGGAAAAGTAGGCCATTATCATAACTGAGCACCAAAGGGTATAGACATAAATCAAACCACTTAAATAGGAATGTAAATAGAGACAAGAATGAATCACAAGGGTGACACGTAAAGGCCAACAGAAAATAGAGTTGATTTGTGTATAGGTGCCAGGCTATCGCTCACCATAAATACAGCATGAACCAAAGTATACTACTATAATTGGAAGTCCAAAGAAAAAAAAACATCAAAATCTTACTGGTAGGTAGGTTGGAAACGGTCTGGAAATCTTAAATAGATTTGTGGATTCAATGTTACTTAGAATTCTTGATCAAGAATCTTGGAGTTGGGGAACTGTAAACTTCAAATAAGAAATAAACTCACATTGTCCGAAATAAAGGTGTAATTGTGAAAACGAAGTCACGTTACGAGATACAACGCTTGCGTCAAGTGATACTGTGACATTAAGTCACAATTTATTAATGACTAAAATATTCGGTAACACCATAATAACTGCATGCTATGAATCATTAGTTAAGCATTAGTATATAATTAATGCACCATAAAGCATTAATAGACATTAATGAGTACAGCTATAAATGCTTTATTCTTTATTTAAAAGCAAATCTATGATGTGTTTAATAATTGTATTTTCATACTTTATTATTGATCAATTTATCATTTCTAAATGAATTACATAATTTACCAACCAGTTATTTAGGAGTGTCAGTGGTTCATAAGATCATTTAGACAGTGTAAGTAAATGATTAATAAACTATTTAAATGCACATTTATACATCTTATTATTTAGACATATAGTAATAGTGTATTATATACTCAGTGTGTTAATAAATGCTTTATTAGCATGTATTCCTACTGTAATTCATGATTAATTCAGGTAGTTATAAAGCATTTAGTAGTTGTCAGTTAACTATTTTTGTAATAATATTATAATATTTGTGATGATAATATTTATGCTTCATAAAGCTTTTATAAAGGAGATTTAAAGGCTCAGTTATCTTCTAAATAGAAAAAGGAAACAGAGTGATACAAAACATAGAAATATTTATTTCATGATGCAAATAATGAAACTGTACAACTGGTAACTTGATATAATGAAAAATAAACCTCTGCAATGTCATTGAAAATAAAAATTTCTTTACACCTCCAGAAAGCATAGCCTAACTGTGCAGTAAAATTAAACTAAGCTTCTGCAATCTGATATAAAAATACATTTCTGTAAAGATTAAACATCTTTTTTTCTTTTGCTTTTTAAAAAAAACTTGCTTACCCCAAACTTTTGAAAGGTATTGTATCATGATATGCACAAAAAAAGGTATAAGTAAAATAAGTAAAGAATTAATTAATTAATTAATTATCACTTATGCCAGATCACTATAACATAAACCCAATTCGGACAGGATTCATTTTACAAGAGTAGGTGGAGTAATGTAATTTTACCACAGGAAATATAATATTAATGGTCAATTTGCACGGGATAAGAAATCTCAGTAAAACTAGCAGCAGTGGGAGGGGTAACTCGATTTACACACCGCCGGCACCCTCCTGTCGTCATTTGCTTGCTGATAACACGAGCGCAAACACATATAACCTATATATTACAGTTAGCTCCGGTCAAACGATTTATTAATTAAATTAATTATATTCTGATTGGATTCTGTTGGTAGGCACTTACCTAAATCTAAAAGAAGTTCAAGTGCTTTCGAACTTCTGTTTGATCTGAATGGTGTGCGGAAAACACTTGAGTTTTGTCCCACCACTAGAACACAACCGAATGCTTTTTCCAGACCTTTTTCCAGAAGGTAAAAGTTGCCGTAATCTTCACTGACGTTGTCCGTATTGATAACTGAGATGGCACATTCAGATGGGACTAAAATCAATGAGAAACTCTGGTAATAATTACTTTTTCCAACTCATGTTAAACTAATCCTGTCCGAATAGGACTTTAGTTTGAATAATCTGTTTTCATCATGGGGACCAAAAAATGTCCCCACAAGGACAAGTATTTTGGATATTGCCATCCTTGTGGGGACATTTTGTCCCCATAAAATAGAGTTTACCAGGACCACACACACACACACACACACAACACTTCGATTTATTCTTTGCATTTCTACTTTTGCTTCCTAATGTAGTTGTCTAATAAACCTGGCATTGCATAATCATGAATATTTTTAGCACTTTAACAACATTAACAAATTGCTTCTGTTCTTCTTTTGTAAGTCACTTTGTGTATAAATCATGTTATGCCAAGATGATGGAGCAGTTACATATTCTGTGTCAGAACATTTTAATCATTAAGTTTGCTAGAGTACTGTGTGTCTGCTAAAACATCCAGTTCTCATCCACTCAGATGAGTTTCACCACTCATCCGAGAAGTTTCTTCTGTTGACAGCTGAAGCTAAGGAGTGCTGAAATATCTAGTTTTTTACTCAAGTTCATTTTCTTCTGACTTACTTATTCTTAGCAAATATATGTTTTAGTACAGGGAACATTCAGTTTGATGCATATTATAGAGGACTGTAATTAGACTGTTGACTGACACAGACATGACACAGACATCAACACAGCAACTCTAATATCACATCGTTTGAAATGAGGTCTCATAAGCTGTCAGTTGTACAGCAGGAGGTCTGAGCTTTCCTTTGCAACTCTGAGGATAGCTTGTCTAAATCGATGGATATCTTCTACTTTAAAGTCTGAGAACAGAACAAGTACCACTGTACGATTGAAGCACTATATCCTAAATGTTTAAAAAACTGCCCTGGCAGGAATAGAAGAACATTGTGTATGCTAAATATCCACTAGGTTCCGGTGAGTATAACATTAATCTTTGCTTTGGCAATCAGTCTTAAAGCAAAACCACCTCTTGGGAGCATTTAACATTCAGCCTGCTTTATGTCATGGTTTTGGTTTGTCTCTTAATATAGGACCTTGTGCAGTCCCAGCATCTGGCATTGGCTCAATTATCGTGTTTTATTTAATCAAATCACTGAAATTGTTCCCACGCTATTAAGGATACGTGTTCGTACAAAAATATGGTAAATGGCAGCTGAACCAACGTGAGCACGGTGGAGCTTTCATTTATCATATTTGATGTGCTGTATAATATGCATGTGCATTGATAAATGTTTTGGCCTATATGTAAACAATGGCTAAATTAAATCTGATCATATACAGTAAAAAATGACCTCATCTCTTCAGAAGATTCGGATTAAACTGCTCAATTCATATGGATTATCGTATGTTCTGGAAAATAAATTCTGTTTTGTATCATCTGACACATACTGCAACTTATTCCAATATTCCATATTATATAAGCCACTTATATAATGCAATGAGAGAGGTGCGTGAGCCCAAGTTTATTTATATAGCTCATTTCCCACATGCCGGTAGTTTCAGTTTTACTTTAAATTAATTTGTTTAGACTTGGCGTTTATAATAAATGTTGTTTATAATGAATGACATATGCCACTAATTTATGCTTGTTTTATGGTTAATTCCTGTTCTGAATACCAGTACATTTAAACGATCTGTTGTGGAGTGAGGGGAACTAAAATACAGTGTTTGCAAAGTTTGTAAAAGCTCTATTTATTGATGCATTACATAATTTTTTAACATAATAATTAAATGCGATTTATACACTGATGCATGCCAGGGCTCTGCCATGTTTCATTGTGTTTTTGTTGATGTTTATGTTTTTTGCATATTCAGATTTTATCCAGATGGGTTTTTGAAAGTCTGGACAGCAATAAAAAACAAACACAAAACAAAAACACAGTGAGCCCTATTTTAACTATCTAAGCACATGGTCTAAGTGCATTTAGGCCGCGTCCAAATCCACTTTTGCTAGTTTAACGACGAGAAAAATGGTGTTCCCGGCACATGGTCTAGAAGGGTTGTCCCTATTCTCTTAATGAGTAATAGGTGTGTTTTTGGCGTAACGTGCAATAAACCAATCAGATTCTCATCTCCTATTCCCTTTAAAAGCTAGTTGCGCTATTATTATTGCGCTAGTTATTTGCAAGCGGAAAAACTGAACGCGTCTCCAGAGAGCGCCCAATCTATGATAGTGCCCATGATCTCTGCATTTTTTCAAACCACAAATTTTGCTCACTTAGTTCCCTTGTTAACTCTGTGTGTATAAACTCCCTGTTCTGTTCAGTACAGTCCCTTTTCAGTTCTCGTCTTTGAGTTAAGTGGTGTTAGCATGTCTGTTCCCTTGTATTGATTAAAAGTAGCTCAATTGATTATCTCCATCATGCACCTCCTAAACACTTGCATATTCATGACAATGCGACAATGCCATTTTTTTCTCTCAAACTGCAAAGTGGTGTGACTTATTCCCCAGGAAATACTGTACTTTTACAATGTCTTTTTGAAGGTTCAATGGGTGGCCAAAAAAGATGAGAGAATATTAAAAACATTCACTTTTTTAGGTTTGGAATGATTAAATGATGATAGAATTTTTATTTTGGGTGAACTATTGGCACCAGATTTTCTTCTTTCTGATTTAACACAATGTTGAGTCCCTGATGAAAAGGGACCCCATGATGCTCCCTACAACAAACACTACTGGAGATATGCTGTTTTAAGGTTTGTGAGCATTGTTAGATTTGCAGCATGGCTTTGAATTTTGGCTAAAAAGCAACTGGGTGACTGTTGCTGGGTTACTGGTCATTGACAAAGATCAGGCATGCCTACACATTCTTCTATTGTGTAAAACCATGTAGTGTGCCACACTCCCATACACATCATTATAACATAGAACTGTTGATGTCTGGTACATCTTTGCCCAACTTTATCCTGTCTACATACTATATATACCGCTTGTTTAAAGCCTTTTTTGTAGAATATATTTTTCTCTTATAGGGAACAATGATTTCTAGGTAGTGTTTGGGTGGGATGCAACTTCTAATGTAATGATAAGAACAGTAACCAGCGACACTATTCTTTTAGTCTTAATTTTCACAGATATCATTTAGATTTTGTCAGTCTGAATAATAATGATCCTATAAGTGTTCTAATAATAAACACTTATAAAGTTATAAGAATAAAATAAAAAGTGCACTTTTATTTTATTCTGGAAAACACCCATTTTAATCATTCACAGTTGGAGTAATCTCTGTAAACAGCCCTTGCACTACAGGGACTGAATACTAAAATTATATAATTTAAGAACATTTTTTATCATAATAAATGTATGACCATAATAAATAAATTAAGCTTTGGTGCTTAGAAATGTATTCAAATGAGTTAATTAGTTGATGGGCCTGTTATAGGCCTGGTGTCACAGATAGGGCTTAGATTAAGCCAGGATTAAGGCTTAGTTTAATTAGGACAGTAAGTAGCTTCTATAAACATGCCTCAGGAAAAAAAAAACATTACTTGTGTGCGTCTTGAGACAGATATGGTGTGCATCAAGATTCACACATTATCAGTTACTGGGATTGAGTCATTTCAAATACACTCGACTGCTAGACAGACAAACTATAAATGAACATTAAATGATAATATGCACTTAAGTGTACAACATTACACTGTGTATAATCACTAACCATATACAATCTGCATATCTTAAACATCCTAAAGTATCTGGCATCCAAAACAACAAATATATGGATTACATGACTACTCACATAGTGTGAAATATAAAAAATATCTGCAAAGCACAGACGTTTCTCATATCACCCTGTCAGCAGCAAATGCCATAACTGACGGCCAGAAACCGCTATCTTTCTTTCATAATTGATTAATTTACTTCTTTGTTTCCTAATTGATTACCTTTGGAACACAGACAGTATTTGAACTGAATTAAATCAATAATGACTCTATTGTCTTCTGCTTTGTAGGCGAATCAAATTAATTTTGTAACTAAAAGACATTTCTACATCAACATGTCTTTCAACTGAGTTGAATCAACATTCAACTGACTTGAGCAGGATAATAATACTATTGTCTTTTGTAGAGCTGCTTTATGGCTGAGTTGAATTTGATTAATTACTGATGAACTTTGAAACATTGACTGTTACTGAACTAAACTGAACCAACTCTGAACTAAAAAAGTTGTTTAATTATTGCTGAATTATTTTCCTGTGAAGCTGCTTTGATACGATCTGTATTGTATAAAGCTCTATACAAATAAATTTGACTTGACTTGACCTTACTTATTTTTCACAAGTTAATACTAGTCATGTATTTAGTTTTTTGTATCATACTTTAAAATTGTAACATACTTTCCTGAATCTCAGAATGAAAACACAATAAACAGGTGGGATACAATCCATTGGGCTTTTCATATTGATATATTAAAGTGACAAAGTGAGTAAAAGAAAAAGTAACAAGTAACCTTCGTACACAAACAACTGCGATAAATATGAATTGGTTCATTTAAAGTAGTCAAGTTGATTGCGTACTACAAAACTGTTATAAGTGTGCAATGCCATTAAATCTCTGTCCCATGTGCTCCAAAACAAATGATTACCCCCTTCGTTGAAGCCACTACCTGACTGCCTAAACCTAACCGTAGCTCTTCCTAAACATACTTATACTGGGGGTAATAATCTGGCCCTTTGACATTCACAGTTTCATATCTATCTTATAAGGTTGCTCAATAAATGTAAACAAATATTATTGTAACAGTTCCCGTTTTGTTTGTTACTGTTGTCAATAGGAAATAAAATTCAAAGAATAATAGGTAGAGTCATCTTCATTTATTTATATAGCGCTTTTTACAATACAGGTTCTCTTATAGGGACAATGATTTCTAGGTAGTGTTTGGGTGGGATGTAACTTCTAATGTAATGATACGAACAGTAACCAGCGACACTATTCTTTTAGTCTTAATTTTCACAGATATCATTTAGATTTTGTCAGTCTTAATAATAATGATCTTATAAGTGTTGCACTTGTTATTTTATTCTGGAAAACACCCAGATTGTTTTTGATTGATTCATTTCCGTTGTAAAAATCATTATTTAGAGGCCGCTTACACAACACCGTTTTCAACTGTTCAAAACAGTTCATACATGACAAAGCCGTTTTGGTGGCTTACGAACGTAAACTTTGAAATAGTTTTTTTGAAAATGGGTTTTCAAAGCGATACCATTATCATCTCTGTGTAAACTTCAATAACGTGAATGTGTGAAAACGGTGACGGCATGCACATGCATTTTACATGTTTAGTCTATAGGTATGCACGTTTGAATGCATATGAGCGCAGACGTGTAGTCTTTCTTTGCAAAGTGACATCGCCAATTACGTGTCTGGCCTGCATGATACAGAGTTTTCAGCCGGATCCATGTGGACGCAAATCCTTTTGATAACATTTTCATCTGTACATCTGTACTTGTAACCAATCAGATCAACATGTGATCGTCAACGTGTGGATCTCTGAGCTGCTGTGAGTGAGTGGAGGCGGGGCTCATGTGCATACTCATAGAACCGCATATAATAAATAAGGCAAGGGTGTAGAGTTACAATCAAGTTTACACCAGAGAATTTCAAGGAAAAAACGTTTACATTTTGGTGATCAAAGATGAGTTTTAAGGGATAGAATTTGGGGGACTTCAAATAAAAAATTCCTCTTATTCAGTTTTTTTTTTTTTTTGCCTATTTGTTGTTGCATATCTTATGGTACATTTTTAATATGTTGTACACTGTAAAAATAAAAGGTGCCTGGAGGAACTTTTGGGGTTCTTCACTGGAACCGTCTGTAGATCCTCTAGGCACCCTTTAAAAAGGGGCGGTTCTCTGAGGAACCACACAGGTTTCCTGAGGAACTCTTATATTAGGCACTGTGTGGAACCATTTTGGATGCCTCTAGGAACCAATTTTTTTTTCATGCTTTTTTCAAGTAGAAGTAGAGGCTTCGACCCGGAAACAGTATTCCTTATATGTCACAACAAGCAGAAAACAGTTTCCATTTTAACAGAGTAAAGGTGCAGTAAAATTATCTGTTGTTCTGTGAATTTTCACTGGTGGATTCCAGTCATTTCAATAAGAATCCACACGATCAGCAATTTCGTGTGTGGACAAAAATTTCACTATGGGACCAAGTTGGTCACTGGAATTGGCTGGATTTGACCAACAGAAAGCTGCTTGAAAGTGACTCCAGTGTGAGCTGTGCTTCATACATTACGTCGCTACACTGCTGACAGTGGTCAATGGACTATTTTGCCTGTGTAATTTCATGAAATTCACAAATGTGACGCACCTTTACCCGCTGCACCATAAAATGCAATCAATAATAAAATCTTCACAAGGGACATGTGAGATTTTTAACGAGTTAGAAAAGTGAAAAGGTGCAGCAGCTTCATTTTCCATTTGTTTTTCCTCTTTTCTGGTGGATGGTCCAGGCACTTCAATGATTTTCAGGTCTACAGGAGGATTTTTATTCTTCTTCAAACTTGTATTTCAGCTTACTAAGATTCCTGCAAAGTACAACATTTCCTTTTAGTAATGTTATTAAAGTGATAGTTGTGAAATTAAAATAATTTCCTCAGCCTTGTGACATTCCAAACCTGTTTGACTTTCTGTCTGTGGAACCCAAAAGCAGATCTCTGGCATAATGCATAATCATATTTTGATGCATAGTCAGTCACCGTTTGCTTTCACTGCATGAAACACAAGCAGAAAAAAATTGTGTAAATCCATAGTTCGAATTACGAGGGGTATTGGGTAGTCCAACCCCCCTAGATGAGACTTGGACCCTCCCAAAAGGGATGAAAAAAATAGTTGGGGGGTACTGAAAAAAATTTAATAAAATATAATTTTAGCCTATCCAAAATTGTATGTATTTAAATGCAGTATTACCATCACTTCAATTCAGGAAATAATCTAATAAAATATGATTTTCAAACCCTCACTCCCCATTGGGCTGTACCATTTCTCTGGCACATTCAGACTGTGTTCTTTGCTTTGGTTCTTTGATATCACTTCACTAGCTGTCAAAACGTACGTACCTGGTGTGTCAGCGAAAAATTAAGAGTAAGTGGCTGAATCAACTTTAATCCCTGCCTATAGTTTTGACTGGCATGTATATCATCATGTGCTGTGCTTTTTGGTGAATGTTAAACAGGTTTTCAGAACTGTCTTAATTTGGTTGTTCATAGTGTTTCTCCCATCTATAATCAGCAGCCATATCAACCTGTAGCCCAAAACTGGATTCCCACTGAAGCTGAGCAGGGTTGAGTCTGTCAGTACCTGGATGGGAGACTCCTGGGAAAACCAGGTTGAGGTCAGCAGGGGGCGCTCACCCTGTGGTCTGTGTGGGTCCTAACGCCCCAGTAAAGTGACGGGGACATTATACTGTCAAAGAGCACCGTCCTTCGGTTGAGACGTTAAACCGAGGTCTTGACTCTCTGTGGTCATTAAAAATCCCACGATGTCCACCATTAAGCTGGTGTGTGTGTGTGTGTGTGTGTGTGTGTGTGTGTGTGTGTGTGTGTGTGTGTGTGTGTGTGTGTGTGTGTGTGTGTGTGTGTGTGTGTGTGTGTGTGTGTGTGTGTGTGTGTGTGTGTGTGTGTGTGTGTGTGTGTGTGTGAGAGAGAGAGAGAGAGAGAGTTGGCTGCTGTCGCATCATCCAGGTGGATGCTACACATTGGTGGTGGTTGAAGAGATTCCCCCTTCCATGTAAAGCGCTTTGAGTACCCAGAAAAGCACTATATAAATGTAACAAATTATTATTATTATTACAATGAAGTCATAATCTAGCTGGCTAGCTAGCTAAAAGTTCACGCAGCTCCTGAAGCTCTCTGTACCACACAAATATTGAAATATTGTCTGTATCTTGGTGAAACTAAGCCAAGAATGGTTGCATTAATGCAAGCAGTTGTTTATTATCTCACGGACAAGGTTGTCTTGGAAGGTTGGATGGAAACGTGCTCAAATGTGTGTGTTTGAACTGCTGCAGAAGCTTTCGCAGAATTTCGCATATAGATTAGTGGTTCTCGTGTATAAGCCTATATAAAATGGAGAGTGACGCCACCAGTCGAAAAAGCTGTACCCTCCTCGAAGCTCACGGTATAATTCGAACACTGTGTAAATCATTCATGAAACCATTCGGAAACGCTTCATTTTACAGTACAGTTCTTACAGTGTACTTACCTAGAAAGTACTGGGTAATATGAGGTAAGTACATGGGTTAAGGGTAGGTTTAGGGGTAGGTTCAGGGTTAGTACCTAGTTATTACCCAGTTATTACCCAGTTATTGTAATTACTATAATAAGTAGTATGTACATGGGAAACAGGACTGTAAAATGAAGCGTTACCAACCATTTTTATGAACACTTGTCTAGTTCAATTCAATGCAACAATTTATGTAATAATGGATAAATATTCTGTTAAGCTCCAAAAATGTCCCTGAAAAGATCCTTAAAATAATCGTTGTGTTGTAAGTCTTCTGAAGCCATATAATAACTTTTTGTCTAAAAAGACTAAACTTAAAGTTGTAATTCAGAGTTCAAATGTCTTATATTCAAATGATTAAGGTTAAAGAAAGCATTATTGTTACCAAAGCTGTGATATTATTTTATAAATAAAAATAACATGAATGAGATTTGAGAGCATAAGGGAAGATTTTCAGAGAATAACTGATTAAAAAACACAAGTACACAGTCAAACAATACAATTTCACACAGAAAAGTTCAATAAAGTAGTCTACTTGCATGTGGTGCAGTTAACTTACTGTAATTCAATGTTGCCTCTGAAATGTTCAGATTATTTTAAAAATGTATGCCTACTGGTTGTTCTGGGGAAACAAAAGAGTAAAGCTGATTATATCCATGCACAACATAATATTTATTGCCAAGTAAAGAGCTTTAAAATGTAAAATTGAGAGAATGAGAGCACCTGTAGTAAATAAAGAAAAATAGACGAAACTATATTAAGCACTTGTGTTATTTATAACAAACGCCAATGACGACAGCAGGAATCAGCTAAATTAGTTATATCAGCAATTTGAAAACACAGTTGTACAGAATACGTTGAATTGAATGACTAAACAAATCTAAGACAATAAGTCAATGATTTCCATCTAATTTGTTCCAATGATTTCCAATGATTATTCCAATGATTTCCAACTAATTTGTTCATTAGTTCATTAGATTAGTTAGCATCATGCCTAAAACCTTCATACCACATACTGTGCAATAAACGAGTGGTAAACACTATAAAGACGTAGTGATACTAAATTTTGTTTATATATGTCTGTGTTTGAATATATAGTGAGTAGACTCTGTATTTATATTTCTTTGGCGAGTTTACAAACCTTGTAACGGAGAGCCGAACAAACAGCTGAAGTTTTGCTGCGTGCGAGCAGCGCGAGGATCACTGAAGCAATGACAGCAGAGGAATAGCAGCAGTTTCGTGACAGAATAAAAATTTTCTCCTCCTGCTTCTTCTTCTTCTTCTTCATATTATTATTATTATTATTATTATTAGTATTTATTTTTGTAGTCGTTTAAGGTTTAAATTAATCAATAAAATATACTGAATAAATGTAAGCCTATGTATACTGAATCAAACTTAAATATAAACATTGGATTAATTAATACTAACACTTTCTTTTCTCTTCTCTTCTACAATATATCTGTTTTTTAAAAAAATAAAAAATAAACGTATAGGCTACTGCGTCAGACTAAACTGCGAAGCGTCACAGCATATTGTTCTCCTATTGTTAGTTTAAGTGCTTCTGTTGCTCTCATCATTTGTAAGTCGCTTTCGATAAAAGTGTCTGCTTAATGATTAAATGTAAATGTAATAATAATAGGATAATAAAAATCTTATCGTGGCCTCACAGAACCATTGGGTTCCTCCAGATGCTGGTTTTAACATAAGAGGTCTTCCAGGAACCACTTAAAGTTAAAAGATCTTACAATAACCCTTTTATAGAATTCGAGTTCCTCTAATTTCCCCCAAAGCACTTTGAGGTCCCAGGGTAATGAAAAGGTGACTCCAGAACCTCTGAACTGAATACAAAGTGCTTAAAGGATCCCATAAGCGCAAGAACTGCAAAGTTTGTCAATGCTCCACCAGTAACCCTACTATAGGAGAAAAAGCTTTGAGGCACTTAAATTACATTTTGGAGTTCATTGAGTATCCGACAGGATATTTGAGGTGCCTTTAGTTCCCTTTCGTAGTCACTACGAGTTACGTTGTGACGACGAATGGGGTTTCGCTTAGAAAGCCTATCAACTTCGAGTATAACAAAACGAGCCAATGGCAAAAAAATGCCATGGGTCTGTGAATTTTGCATAGCGTACCTCCGCCCCACCTCGTGGGTATATAAGGAAGTACGCTAGCAACATGCAGATATGTTTTTGTTTCGGAGCCAAGAGTTCCTCTTCACTCCTGCGGCCTATTCTCTGACTATCTTCAAGAATCTTCTAGATGAGCAGCTTCCAGTCGGTTTTGGTGTGACGGCGTGTTCCAGCGAGTTTCACATTCCTACCTGCTGATTCTGTGCAGTGTTCTGCAACAGTGTTTGTGTTTCTCCCTGGTCGTTTCAGCACTGCTGAGAGCTTTCCTCTCACAAAAAGACCTTGCATGTGGCACGTCTTCTTAAAGACGTTCAGCCCGTGTATTTCTGGGTGCGGTAGTCTGATTGATTCAGCTGATGGGCTTGAACGCTGTTTGGCATGTTTGAGCTTCGATCACGCCCAGACAGTGTTCGTGGATGCGTAATGTTCTCACTGCGGGAACATGACCATTGCAATGTTATGGTCAAGACTCGATGACCTCACTAGAGCAAGAGTCCCCTCAAACCAACGTATTCTCCTCGGTCCACACCCCTCTCTTTCACATTGCAACCCGTGAGGTTTGTGGATGAGTTCGCTGACCAGTCGCGTTCAGAGGACGCCGGCGGGCCCAGCATCTCATTCGGTGCCCCGGCACATGAAATCATGTCTATCACTGCATCACAAGATGAGCTAGAGTCCTCTGGGGATGAGGATTCGGCTGTGCCGCCACCTTCAGGTGTGCCAGAATCAACGAGTTTGATCCAGATTTGACAGCTATAGTTTTCCGGGCCGCCGCGAGTATCGGGCTTGTGTGGAACCTTCCGCCATGTCCCAAGCCCTCAAGGCTGATGATTGGTTTTTGGGGATGGTGACCCCAATTCCTTTCTACCCGGACGTGCATGAAGAGTTCATGAGATCGTGGGAGTCTCCTTTGACTTTTCGCGACTAGTCAGCGGCCTCTTCCGCCTTCTCTGCCCTCGCGAGGCCGAGGCCAAGGGTACATTGGGGTTCTCCCCGAGTCCCCACAGTGCCTCCACCTGGCATGGCGGCCCTAAGCACCCCTCAAATGCCTGTAGGTTTTTAGTCTACTCTGAGTGTCAAGACCTATAGGGCTGCAGGGTCAGGCTGCCGCCTCACTGCATGCTAAGGCCATCCTTCAGGTCTACCAGGCCAGGGTGCTCACTGACATGCACGAGGGTAGGGTTGATTCAGGGCTCATCCAAGAGCTGCGTGCTGCCACCAACCTCGCTCTAAGAGCGACGAAGGTGACCGCACACTCCCTGGATCAGGTGATGGAGGTCCGACATCTCTGGCTTAACCTGTTTGATGTGCGCGAGTTTTAGTGGACCCGCTTCCTCAACTCCCCCATATCCCAGACTGGGCTCTTTGGCGGCGCGGTCGAGGACTCTGCCCAACAGTTCTCAGCCGCCCAGAAGCACCGCCGATCGCGCCCTGCTGTGACTTCCGACCCCCCTCCCGGCCCCAGCAGCAGCCTTCACCCACGCCGCGCCGTGGAGGTGGTCGTAGGAAGTCGCCCCATCCCGTACCAGCCCCTCAGCCTGCCAAACCTCCGGTTACGGGCAGCTCAGAGATGGGTTGCAGTTCTTCCCAGGAGGTGGTTGCAGGGCCACTCTTTCCCCCGGTGGAGGGCCGGGGGAGAACCTCTTCTTTCAAAGAACTGACTTCCCATCTCTGAGCCCCCAGAGGGCACAGATGGCAGTGCATGCCGCTTACGAGCCTCACCACTCTCGTCCCCCTCTGTCACCAGAACCCTGACAGAGCAGGCCCCCTGGACCGCTGGTTCTTCCCTGACCTCCTCTGTCAGGATGGGGCATATAACCGTGCCCCCACACCGGGACGCTCCGCCTCCCACGTCTGGGTCTACACCATCATAGGTATGTCTGTGGTTCACATGAACCCCCCCCCCCCCCCCCGGTTCAGTTTTTAAAGACTACCAATCTGTCCCGCTGGCTCACGAGAACTATTTTGTGCTTTGCGATTCAGTTTGCACGGTCTCCTCCTCGCTTCAGGGGAGTCCGCTTCACTATAGTCGGTGGCAATGCCCCGGTCCTGAGAGCGGAGGTCGACACCCTACTGGCGAAGGGTGCGATCGAGACTGTCCCTCCAGCCAAAATGAAGTTCGGCTTGTACAGCCCCTACTTCATTGTACCCAAGAAAACCGGTGGGTTACGACCAATCCTCGACCTGGACATCTTTAACCGATCCCGTCTCAGGCTTCCATTCAAGGATGCATTCCAATGCAATTCCATTCCAATCTGCTCACGGCCAAACACACTTTTGAATCTGTGCGGCCACAGGATTGGTTTGTAGCGATCGACCTAAAGGGCGCTTACTTCCATGTCTCCATTCTTCCTCGACACAGACGCTCCTACGGCTTGCTTTCGAGGTGCGGGCATGAAGGTCGTCAAGGCAGCCCTTGTTCCGCTACGGCATCAAGGGGTTTGCGGTCAACTGGGAGAAGAGCAAACTTTGCCCCGTGCAGAGGATCTCTTTTCTCTGTATGGAAATCGACTGTTGCCATCTCCGCGCAGCTTGCGAGCGAGCGCGTGCAGTCACTGCTGACTTGCCTGAGACAGTTCGAAGGCAATAGTGCGGTTCCACCGAAGTTATTTCAGAGGCTCCTGGGGCATATGGCATCTGCAGCCACAGCTACGCCGCTCTGATTGCTTCATATGAGACCGCTTCAGCTCTGGCTTCGCGATCGAGTCCCGATGTGGGAATGGCAACAAGGCACGCTCTGAGTACCAGTTACTCCGACCTGCCCTCAGACCTTCACCCCCTGGACGAACCTCAGCTTTCTACGGGCCGGATTGCCCTTGGAATGAGTTTCCAGGCATGATGTTGTCTCAACAGATGCCTCCACCACAGGCTGGGGTGCCATGTGCAATGGGCATGCTGCCGCGGGCTCCTGGACAGGAACCAGTTTTGCGGCAGTACGCTTGGCAGTATTCCAAGAGTTGCTGGCAATACGCTTTGCTCTGCACCACTTTCTTGCGCTGCTCAAGAACCAACACGTACTAGTCCGCTCAGACATTACCGTGACAGTAGCGTACATCAACCGACGAGGTGGACTACGCTATCGCCGTATGTCACAACTCACCCACCACCTCCTCCTATGGAGTCAGAAGCATCTGAGGTCGCATCGAGCCATTTATATTCCGGGAACCCTGAATTGTGCAGCCGATGAGCTCACACGGTTTCAGCCTCTTCCTGGAGAATGGCGACTCCATCCCCAGTCGGTTCAGCTGATTTGGGAACAGTTTGGCGACGCACAGATAGATCTGTTTGCCTCCCGTGACTCTTCCCACTGCAGCCTGTTTTATTCCCTGACCGAGGGCACGCTCGGCACGGATGCACTGGCGCACAGCTGGCCGCTGGGCCTCAACAAGTATGCGTTTCACCCAGTGAGCCTTTGGTGGTTTGAGTACCCTACCACCAGCAGTGGTGGCTACCATCACTTCTGCTAGAGCATCGTCCATGAGATATGCCTACGCGTTGAAGTGAAACCTCTCCGTCAACTGGTGCTCTTCTCACGAGAAGACCCCAGAAAATGCCCAATCAGTGTCGTGCTTTCCTCCCTGCAAGATGGGTTGGAGCGAAGGCTGTCTCCCTCCACCCTAAAAATGTACATTGCCGCTATCGACACACATCATGACACAGTCGAAGGTAAGTCCGTGGGAAAGCATGACCTGATCATCAGGTTCCTGAGAGGAGCGAGGAGACTCAATCCTCCTCGCCCTCCTCTCGTTCCCTCTTGGGACCTCTCGGTGATTTTAACTACTCTGCAGAGTGCTCCCTTTGAGCCTCTGCAATCAGTGGAGCTTATGTTCTGTCAATTAAGACAGCGCTCCTGGTTGCATTGGCCTCCATTAAGAGCATTTCAACGCATTTTCCGTTGACGAAGCATGCCTGGAATTCGGGCCGGCCTATTCTCACATCATCCTGAGACCCCTAGCCTGGATATGTGCCCAATGTTCCCACCACTCCCTTTCGAGATCAGGTGGTGAACCTGCAAGCGCTGCCCCTGGAGTAGGCAGACCCAGCCTTGGCACTGCTCTGTCCAGTATGCGTCCTCCGTGCCTACATAGACAGAACGCAGTGTTTCAATACCTCAGACCAGCTTTTGTGTATTTTCACTGTAAGCCTCTCTGAGCATGTGTCTTTCCTTTGGTAAAGCCACCTTGCCACCCCTGGAGTTGAAACATTCCACCCTAAGGGCTGGATACTCCAGTGTTTCTCCATATTTATTTGCCATTGGCTCGTTTTGTAATACTCGAAGTTGATTGGCTTTCTAAGTGAAACCCCATTCGTCATCACAACGTAACGTCTCCGTTCCCTACTCAGAGAGCATGCAGCAAAGCATGCTGGGAGCTAGCAATTCCTTAACAATCAGCAACTTTGTTCAATTAAAATGTTTCTCCAGACGGCCCTTTTGAGACAACATTTCAGGGAATTTTGCTGGTCTGAGAATCTGTGACTAAAAAAAAAACATATGCTAGATCAAATGGAATTGCTTTTTTAAGTGAGGGTTTTGAACTGCAACAGAGAGCCAGTTTCAGTCTGCTCAGAACAATTTTCTGCTTCCTTTTCAAAATGAACCTCAAAGAGGATCTGTTTATTGCTCATTTACCCATTTTATGGTTATTTATCTAACTGCCAGAGCCTCTAGAGGGCTGGAACAAAACAAAAAAACTAAGTTGTTAACATAACAGTGACTTTATCAATCTCATTAGGCTGATAGGCTAAAGACAGTAAAGAGACAAGATCGCTGAGCAAATAGTGGCCCAACAGCAATTTCTGAACCCTCAGTGTCGCCCTGCTTCGTTTCAGACCCCAAAGCCTCATGGAGTCCAATTATAGCTCCTCCTGACTACGTGTGTGTGTGTGTGTGTATACTCTCCTATTATGCCCGGTACACATCGTACGATGTTGTGCTGTTCCCCACGAAAGATGACCAATCATGGTGCTTTCTGTGGTCGTGGCTCCTAAACGGTGGTTCTACATCATACAGTGGCCGTCGTCACAGTCTTGCGACCAAAGATAGCCTGCGATAATTTTCTGACAGTGTCAGAAATTTCGCATGATCATCTCACAGTGTGTTTGCTGCTACGACCTACAGCTAACGACTAGCCAACGCTATCTCACGACCAAATTGTATGAATTCGTACGATATTGTAAGATTTAGCACAAAACGAGTGAGGTTGTATGAATTCGTACGAATTAGCCACCTCGTAAAATTCGTACGAATTGCCGTGAGATCGGGTTGGACTAGCCAATAAAATGCAACATGAAACTGCATATTGATCCTGACACTAAAACTTAAAACTACTTACCTCAAGCTCCATTTGCAAAATTGGCATGCTACGTTAGCCTCTTTTCCCTAGCCATGATCGCGTCCATATTCCCCTCTTTCAATTCCTCCTCTTTTTTTTAATCGCAGATTATACATTTATTATAAATTTGTTGCAGATAAAAAACACAAATGTCAAACACTAGCACATGCTGATGACGTTTGATTCCTCAATACAATCTTGCGTTGTAGCCTACGATTGAATAGGTGTCATCATCATAAATTCTACATACATGTCGACCCAAGTTTATTAGATCCATGTCGTACAGTGTGATTTGTAATGATATTATAGGATTGCTGAAATCTGTAGGCATTAGAATGACCATTGCTGGTCAACAAAAATGGTTTTGGAGTGGGAACTTGGCAACTATTTCAACTTAATAAAAACCGTTTAGAAATCATTTGGATGGTTAAATAACCTGTGCCGATGAAAACGGTGACTTTCCCCGCTCCCCCCAGCGTTCCCAGGCGGAAAACCAACCTTGCAACATGGGGACTTACGTTAAGTTGGAAATGGGAAGTCTCAAGAGAAGTGAGAACGAGCGAGAAACACAAACTGCTTTACGCCAATTCGACATAAACACACACGCCGCCCTCACTGTGTATGATGTATTACCCACCTCGGTAAACATAGCTCCACACGGTAAAGTTGTCAAACTCCGATAATAACAAATGCACATGAGCAGTGGTGGAAAGGGGGAGAAGGGTGCCGCAAGTGAGTTTTTTTTACGATAGTGTTGTGAAATATACACTTCACAGCTGTAGGGGGAGCTCGTTGAGAAAACATGCGACAACAAAAGTGAAAATCAGCTAAGAAATGGCTAGAGTTGCCAAGTTCCCCTTTAAATTTGTGAGTGCATGTGTGTGTGCACACAAGCAAGACTTGTGTATCACACCACCACAGGGAGTTCTACCTCCAGAACTTCCCCTTTGGGTCAAAAGGGAAGTTTCATCTCATTATAATTCAGAAATGCTTGCACCTGCCGTAACACTATAAATTAGAAAGGTGGAAGACACAGAGCTGCGACACTGACCTTATGCTTACAGTACAAACACATTACAATGCTGATGACTCACCAAGTTTGTTACATTCAGCATTTTAAAACTGTATTTATTGTTCTAATTATATTACAACTGCTGACTCCTTCATAACACTGTACTGGAAGAAACATGCAAAATGAGGAAATATTTGTGAAATATTTGGGTATAGACAAACATGCCTGAAAGTCTGTTTTTTTTTATTACTAGGCCTATTTTAATTTTTACATTATCTGTCAAATGTTTGAAAACATCACTTTTTTATGTTTTTAAAATAAGTCTCTTCTGCTCACCAAGGCTACATTTATTTAATCGAAAATACAGTAAAAACAGTACTATTATGAAATATTATTACAAATTAGAGTAACTGTTTTTGTATTTGAATATATCTTAAGATGTCATTTTTTCCTATGATCAAAACTGAATTTTCTGCATCATTACTCCACTCTTCAGTGTCACATGATCCTTCAGAAATCATTGTAATATGATGATTAGCTGCTCAAGAAACATTTCTTATTTTTATCAATGTTGAAAACAGTTTTTGCTGCTTAATATTTTTGTGGAAACAATGACACCATTCCAAAATTTATGGTAAGATTAACAAAGAGAAAAATTTATCATTTTATTAATCAAGGATGCATTAAATTGATAGCCAAAAGTAACAGTTAAGTCGTTTATAATGTTACAAAATATTTATATTTATTAAAAGCTTTAATAAATTGTATAAATAAATGCAAAAGTTAAATGAACTTTCTATTCATAAAATAAGCCTGAAAAAGTGTCCCCATTTCCACAAAAAATATTAAGCAGCAAAACTGTTTTCAGCATTGATAGTAATATTCAGACATGTTTTTAAGCAGCAAATCAGCATATTAGAATGATTTCTGAAGGATCGTGTGACACTGAAGACTGAAGTAATTAAGCTACAAATTCTGCTTTGCGTAGTAGGAATAAATTGCATTTTACATATATTTAAATAGAAATCAGTTTATTTTTGAATAAAATTGCTGTGTAGTCACATACATTTTAAAGATGGGGCAGAAATATTCTTCAGAATGACCTCTTGGTCGGGACATGAAAAGGAAGTGTATATTGAACAAAAAAAGGTGGTGTGACTTGATTTTTTTCCGTGGGGAATTGATTGGATGGTTGTATATGCAGGAGAGAGGGGAAGTTATACTGATTAAAAACAGAGAATGTCTAATAGAAGAGAATTGGCACTGTCTGGTTACTTCCTGTTTCTGGACTGGCTGCGGTAACACGTCTCTGTCCATGCGGGGGCGCTCGCAGGCGAGTGCAGAATGAATGGGAGTCTATGGGGTTTCACCCCCAGAAATCCACTTTTCTCAGGATGTAATTTTTTGTCAAGTAATTTTAAAGTTGCATTCAAAAGGGGGGGCTAAGATAATACACTCAGCTGAAAATTGCATTTTTAAGTTCACTTATATGTTCTAAAAATCCGTTCAAAAATGTGATGACGTCACATAATAGCAGAATGCTAACGTGTTCCGGCCAACAACGACCTAACCTGTAAGAAATCGAAAGGACATAAGTACTCGTTCATTCGACTTTTGGACTATAATCTATATTGAACTTGCGGAATCAACAATAAAATCTACGTTGACTCAGTGACTCAGTGACAAGCAGGAGAAAGGGATACATTTAGCTGTCTAGCTCCATAGACTCCCATTCATTCTGCACTCGCCCGCGATCACCTCCAGTGGAATGGGGCTAATAGGAAGTGCCAAGGCTCTCCGTTAGACGGGCTCTGTTAAAGATTACAAGGGCATATGCATTTGAAAAAAGAATGATGTGCACAAAAGGGCAGAAGTTTAATTCTGACATTGGAGGACAGGGGCGGAGTGGCAATCGGGAGAGTCGGGATTTTTCCCGGTGGGCCGGTAGTGTTTCGAGGCCGCAAGGGCCGGTCTGATAATAGTTATACATTGCAATGGTCTTAGCAACACCATCCGGCGGCCTGATGTGCGGCCACTCTTCGAAGTATTGTCAAACAAAACCGAGGCTAGCTAGACCCTTCCTCATCCGTGCACTAACCCCCGAACCCCACACCCAAATCCTTCTTGTCGGTTATTGGCTGGAACAGTTGTTTTTGGAGCATGGGGTGTCTGCAGGGACCGTGTTTTTTTTTTTACAGTGTGTTCTAGGGCTGGGTATTGTTAGGAATTTCAGAATTCGATTCGATTTCAATTCTTGAGGCTTCGATTCGATTTCGATTCGATATTGATTTATTAGCTTTGATATCGATTCAATAATAAGCAAATACACAAGTAATTATAGTACCTGAGTATATTTTTAAATAATGTGTGCAGTATTACCAATGTTTAAGAACAAATTGACCCCAGCATGATTCCTGTCATGGTTTATTTAGCAGAACAAACTGAACAATATTGTACATGCGTTGAATACAAACCACAACTGTAACAAACAGGTGCTTTATTAACACCTCTAAAGTGCATGTAACTGTAAGTAGTAGAAAGTATATTTCTTTCTTCCTATACATTCAATTTATAAAAGAAATGTAAACAGAAACACAAAATGTGCATACTCATAAAAAAAAATGCGCTTCGTGAGGCACACGCGCGCACATTCGCACACACACTCTCTCTCCCTCTCTGTCATGCACGCGCTACGCGGTTTGGAGCTCGCGAGCTCTAGATTTCGGGAGATTTTAACTAATTTGCGTACATCAGGGAGCCGCGATCAATATGCGGGAGACTCCCGGAGACTTATTGTTGTTCTTATCATCATTTAGGGGGGCTTTGGAAGATTTTGGGGTAGCTTCAGCCCCCCTAAAATAGGCCTAACGACGTCCCTGTTTGGTGGTGCAGGCTTGAACGGAGTGCAGTTACTGTCCATCATCTTGCTGTTTTGGTAAAGCGCGTCTTGTACAACGCTGAACGCTCTCACAAGAGTGTTGCCCACAGCGCCGCCACTGGCCGGTGGGCTGAATCGATTCATAGGATTTGATGAATCGATATTGAATTGAGAAACAGATAATTGCAATGCATTGATTAATCGATATTTTTACCCAGCCCTAGTGTGTTCAGGGGACAGGCAGCTAGCAGATAGTGAGGAGATGTTTGCTGCATAGGCGTAATTTGCGGGTGGGACATGTCCCCACCACTTTTTGCCAGGGTCGATATTGTCCCCACCACCAGCGCCGCCACTCCCACCACGCGCATCACACGCTGTGCGTAGGGCACCAAGTGCTGAGGGGGCACCAAAAATAGCCTAATGAAAAATCAATCATCATATCATAGTCATAATAATTATAATGCCGATATTATTTCAGTATAGAAATATTATTAGGCACTTTTTAGGGATGTATATAACAAAACAGGAGGAACAAGAGTATTTATTTGCTCTAGACAGTAAAAATGGTGCCGCCCCTCCCCCCAAACACACTCAACTTCATAACTTCATAAGGAGGGGCATCATAAAGGAATTATGCTTAGGAAACCAAAATGGCTAGCAGCGGCACTGCCCACCACTTTTGAAACATCTCGCGGCACAGATGTAACTAATACAAATAAATAAAACATCTCCAGTTAAGTAGCAGAGCATTCATTTTGTTCGTCTGTTAAATAAGAGGCGATCTAGCACGCTGAAATGTGTTGTTTTTGAAATCAAGTGATTAAAGTGCTCATTGACTCTGCGACCAGTGGTGCAGATAAAGTGTTCTGTTGTGGCTCACGCACAGTCTTCACACAGACGCGCGCTTTAATCCGTTGCGGAGACTCTCTATTCGTTCCGGTGAAATCACAAAGTAAAATGCACACAAACGTGCCCCTGCTTGATATACAACCACTGATAAACATAATCGGTTTTTATGAGGAAAAACCTAGAAACTGAACCTAGAACCCAGAAGAAAAAAACTATACGAGTGCGGATTAGAACCCAGAACCTCTGACACGCTTGGCAAAAGTTCTGCCACAACACATGCAAAAAATAGTTGGATCGGATCTATTTATTTCTTCACGTGAAAATTCTCGGCACCAACACATATTAGATCTCTTTAAACGACAAATTAAACACAATGTACTATTTAAATCGATTGCTGTCCCACCCACTTTTATAAAGCAGAGTTATGCCACTGGTTTGCAGTATGTGACAAAAAATGTTTTGGCCTAAAAAAACGCGTGACATCACTTAGAGCACCTTTAACACTGACCTGAGCAGATCTAAATGTAATGCTGTAATAGACCATTTTCATTTGTTTTCTCGTTTCAAAATGTCTAATTTCCTAAATCATTGCTAGAGAAGATTCAGTTATTGGTAAGGACATGTCCCTAGCATCCCTATAAATTCAATGCTCTTGTGTGCATCGATACAACAATTATAATAAACACTGCAATATATATATAAAAAAAGAAATTGTCCATATTGATTTCATGGTGACTTTAAAAGTCATATACAAATTGCAGCAATGCCTACAGCTTTGTCTGAATTCACTCATTACTCATTTATGAAAGTTTATTCATTACATTGTATAGAAGGATACACAGTGTCTTACACAAACCATAGATCAACTTCACAGTGCATCGTCATCTGACTCGCTCGCTGCTATGGTGTTGTATGGTAATTGTGAAGCTTATTAAATTTGTGAGTGAGAATATGCATGATCACCTGCAGGCTGATGATTCACGCTGATTTTGCAGCTCATTCGTTGTTAAGATTAACAGCTCTCTGCTACAGCTAGCTTGCATTAATTCATCTTGTGTTTTTTTATGATTTGCTGTTCATTCTGAAATTGTGGGAGCATTAGGAAATAGTCAGAAGATGAGAATATGCTAATATATATTTAAACTGATGCTGTTTCATTGCTTACAAACAGAATGTACATGCCTTTAAATTCCTAAACTGTACTTACCTCTTCTTTGAATTGGATAAGAAATAAGAGTGTCTATAATTAAAAAAAAAGAAAACTTTTTTGTGAAAGCTTTTTGTGAAATACTTTTGTATCATTTTCAAGCAAAGTTTAAATCGTTGTAAGATGTTAAAAGGTAATTCTGTGTTTAACTTACTACTTGAATACATGTAAGAGAACCGTACTTAATTCAATTCTTCAAATATATATTTTTTAAGGTGAATTATTTGTTGTTGTTTTTTTTTACAAATTCATAAATTATTATATTTTTGTGGAGATGCACCATATGGAATTTTACAATTTTAACATATATATACATATACAGGCAGGATTAGTTCAAATTAAAATATATATATATATATATATATATATATATATATATATATATATATATATATATATATATATATATATATATATATTAAATAAAAGTTTTCAGATTTTAATAAAACATTTTAAGATATAATGATAAAAATTTATGTCAAAGTTGATTTTATAATTTAGAAAAAAATGATTTTATAATTTTGTTAACGGAATTTTTATGATAACGTTAATTGTATCACTCTGACATTCTTGACTTTGTTATTAATTATATTTATTGTTAACAGCATAATATATTATAACATTATTAACAATTATCATTTTTAAAGGAAAACGTATTATTGCTTATGTGGCATTAGATTAACATTATGCACAGAAATCATTAAAAACACAATCACACTGTAAAAATTATTTGTTGGTTTAACCTAAAGTAGCCTGACCTGCAGGTTGCCTTATAATTTTGAGTTCATTTAAACAAAAAAATTTAGTTGATACAAATAAAGAGATTAGTTCATTTAACAGAAACTCAAAATGTTGTTATCTGAACAACGTTTGTGAACCTAAGATGATTTGACAAAAGTTTTTTTTTTTAAGTTATTTTTCAGTGCAGCGACAGACAACACTCAGTCAATGCACTGATTTAAACTGAATGGCAGAGACAGAGAAACATCATGCAGTTACTTCGTTCTACTAAATAATGACGCAGCAGCAGATTGTGACATTTATAGCCTTAGAGTAAAGGGATTTGTGGTTTTGGATGTCACTTTGAATTATAGAAGTGGAAAATTGATAGATTCATATTCTGATTGTTTTTTTTTTATAGAAAAAAAGGAATTGTATAATATAGAGCATATTAAATATATTGCCAATCTAGACAATTACAGTAATACAAGGTTTGCCTATTCTAAATTAATGTTAATGAATATGATCTGGTTAGTTATTATACAAAAATATATTCAGGCGTTGACTTGATAGGAGGAGTAGAACATTATGTTCCTGCCTACCCTAGTATTCAAACAATATATTAAATGTTTTTTTTAATCAGACACACCCAGTTATACTTGCACACGCACACACACACACACACACACACACACACACACACACACACACACACACACACACACACACACACACACACACACACACACACACACACACACACACACACACACACACACTCACACTCCACTGGTCAAAAGTTTGGAAAAATAAAGAAAATCAAGTCTTTTGAAAGAAGTCTCCCACCAAGGTGATCAAAAAGACTACTATTGTGAAACATTGTTACAATTTAAAATGTAATTTATTTCTGTTAAGCTGCATTGTCTTCAGTGTCACATGATCCTTCAGAAATCATTCTGATACAACGATTTGCTGCTCATTTATTATTATATTATTATCCAATTATTATATAAACATTTTCTTTCTTTTTTTTTTTGCTGCTTAATATGTTTTTGTTTATTAGAATGATTTCTGAAGGTTCGTGTGACATTAGACAGGAGTAATGATGCTGAATTTCAATTGTAATAATATTTCACAATATACTATCAAAGATCAAATAAATTGTGAGCACATTAATGTAACTTATTGCAAATATCTGAGAATCCTGGTGTAATTATTTTTATTTGTTCCTCGTTCCATTTGCCTTAAAGTGTATTTTAAAAAAGGGGGGAAAAAAACAAATTTCCAATCATGCTGGTATTACGAGGTATCATATTAATCAGAGAAATTGCTGCGTTCTTTTTCATCTCTAAAGCATGTCTCACAAGGGTAACATCTTGACCCAGCCATCTGTGATCTTGTGTCAGCTCATGTCTGACTTTCTCACAGGCACAAGTCCAATAGTGTACAGCTGTGACCATGTCATTCAGCGGTTTGTTATGATCGGCACTGCGCACTGCAGACAGGGTGTCTCATCAACTTAATCTCATTAATATTCATAAGAGGACAGCGATATCCATTCATCCCCGTCTAGGATGCCATATTCTACAGGAACGTCTTATAAAGCCCCAGAATGACAAGCAGAAAGAGGAAAAATGACATTGTTCATACTCGAAGTTTGATGAACACTAGAGCTGTCACTGCTGTCCTCCGAATGTCCTTGGGTTTCCACGTGTGCAACACTGTTTATGTGCTCCTTCAGAGTGAATAATGTGCGTTTGAAGCCGATTTCATTCCTTCATTCAACAGAGTATTTCATGCTCTTTCGGGGGGGGGGGGTTGGTTTGCTAGTTTGTTTTCCCTGGGTGCTCAGGACAGGATAGAAGTGCATGAGATGAATTAAGAAGCCAGTGGAACAGTCTCCCAATGGACTCTCTACACCCATTTAAACGCTGCAGGAGCGAGTCTGGGAGAGCACATCAGCAGTGTTTTATTCTTAGCTTGTGCGTTTTAAGTGCTGTTCTCAAGTAAGCGCAAACAAGGCACATGAGGTGCATGTTATGAAGAACAATGACGTTGATGGGAGTAAACAGGGCCTAAATGAATAACACAAGGATTGGAGTCAAGACTTTTTTAGTGCAGCCAAGTCAAAAATCCATAGAAAGTCATAAGTGCTGTTGCTTATTCACAAGGTTAGAGATTTCAAGCATGAACGCTGCCTCAAATCATGCAGCTAAAGGCCCTGTGATATAATCATGGTGAAGTTCTTTCTCGTTCTTCACTTCATACCCTGATATACTTCAAATTAAATCGGAAAATGAGAGGCTTTAAGATGAATATGTACATTTGAGCTGTGCTTTCCTCCCAATAACGAAATAAAACACATGACAAATAGGACAGTGGTGAGAAGCCAGCTGTTAAGAAGACATCTGATCATAGCTCTGAAATTCAGCACTCCAGTCAAAACAAGTCACGTCACATTTATTTATATAGCGTTTTATACAATAGATTGCTTTAAAGCAAGCAGTTTACAGTATTAAGATGCAGTCACCTTAGCGAAATATTGTCGGCAAAAAAAAACATTGTCCAGTTTAGAAATGTGCGGTATGAAGCACTGCTCACACAGTCAAAGTCCATTTCAAAACAAGCAGCTTTGTGTTGGTAAATACCGCATGACCATCTTGAACTCTTAGCAAAATCAGCATATGGAAACAATTCCCTATCATGCTAAATTCCAATTCGCGTGGATTCCTATTTGAATTACGCCTGCGAAAATTCACCAAACAACCAAAAATTTGACTATGTAAGCTTGTTTCCGCCACAGAATAAAACATTTTAAAAGATAATTGCGACTTATTATCTCACAGTTGCGAGTTTACATCTCGAAATTCTGACTTAATTTCTCAGAATTGCCAGATGTAAAGTCACAATTGTGTGATAAAGTCGCACTTGCGCGTTATAAAGTCAGAATTGCATGATATAAAGTAGCAATTGCGTGAAATAAACTTGCTATTCTGACTAAAAACACGCAATTGTGAGTTTATATGACTGCAGTTCTGACTTTATAACACACAATTCTGACATTATATCCCGCAATTCTGATTTTATATCACGCAATTCTGACTATATAACACACAATTGCAACTTTATAACACACAATTGCGACTTTATATCACGCAATTGCGACTTTATAACACAATTCTGAGATAAAAAGTCAGAATTGCCAGATGTAAATTCTCAATTGTGAGAAAAAAGTCAGAATTGTGAGATAAAAAGTCGCAATTGCCTTTTTTATTTTTTATTCTGTAGTGGAAACAATCTTCCATATGTGACCGCAACTTTAAGCATGAAAAAAAAAAACATGGTCAGTGTCACTTTCAATTAGAATTACAACCCAATCGCTACTATAAAGCAATTGCAGTGTGTTTATGTTTTTACTTGCTTCTGACCTCAAAGGACTACATTTACATTTACATTTATTCATTTAGCTGACGCTTTTATCCAAAGCGACTTACAATTGCTATATATGTCAGAGGTCACCCGCCTCTGGAGCAACTAGGGGTTAAGTGTCTTGCTCAGGGACACATTGGTGTCTCACAGTGGATTCGAACCCGGGTCTCTCACACCAAAGGCATGTGTCTTATCCACTGTGCCATCACCACCCCTACTACACACACAAAAAATTTACCAGAGAAGATTTTAACGTCAAAGAGCTCGAGAGCACTCCTGCCTATTACGTTATCTCTGCAGACCAAGTTTGAAGGTCAAACGCACTTCGTTTTGGCCTATAATTTTAATCGAAATGACATTACTCTGTCACTGATTAGGTGGCTGTAATTAATTCAAAACTAAAACAAGGAAATATACAACCACATATCACTTTGAACTTAAATAATGCAAGACAAGGAACAGACTGTAAGGGAAACGAGACACAGCTGGGGAAAATTAACTCAAAACAACAGTAACCATAGCAACAAAGGTGTGGCGGGAAACAGAACAAAGGAAAACAGGGACCAATCAAAATACAAACAGAAAGTCTAGACAAGAACAGAAACGTAACACACACTAGTATAGGTATATCGTGGCCATTTGGGTCACGCTATGCCACAATGCTTCATATCCATCGATAGAAATGGTACAATCTGCAAAAACGTAGAGAAAAAAACAGGTTAGCGAAAATGCACAACTGTTTTTCCACTGCTCACGACATATTAACAAAACCTTGGTAACCCCCCATAACTTCTTTATCATGCAGAGAGCTTTGCATGGGCAAGCACCATGCAATTTATTCAGAAAATGTAAAAACCTTGTTGAGTTTTGCATAACAATGAACATTCTTAAAAGAATGAAGTAAATTGAACTGAAATTGAACCAACATTATTCTGATCACATGCTAGCAAGTTTTCACGAGAACGTTCCCTCAGGGAAAACTGCTCAGGTCTTTTCGATACGATGACAGCAGTCAACACAGAGAAAACAAGACAGAGACAAGGATCTAAAAAAAAGCCATCAGCTTTTCACCTCATGCACAACATTATTATATATTCAAATTAATATAAATTCTACAATTGGAAATATATTTAGAATTTATTGTACATAGCATTATTGCACACAACATTATTGCACACTATTACACATTTAAATTACTTTTTGTTGAGAAAAAGGGTTTTAACGCAAATAAATGTGGTCACATGACAGAATTAGCCTATGTTTGTGGTGTTGCTCCTGTTAAGGCACCGTTTCTCTGTAATATTCAAAGGTGCATTAAATCTTTTTTATTCATTTTATTAAATCGTAGGCTATATTAAATTGTTTTATTACTATTGGTAAGAATTAGACACGTTACTACTCAAACATCTTTCATCATTATTTTTGTAACTTTGTCTAATATGTTTTCTTGATTACACATCTTGATTTGATGTTTCTTTTATTTTAGAACAAGTTAAAATGCGTTCATTTTGTTCTGAAGATGAAAAGTCCAATTGCATTATGTACGCTAAAAATGTCTTTAACGTTGTTGTTTTTTGTCAAATGTTTTTTTTTTTTTTTAAGTTTAGTCAACTTTAAATGTGTTTTATTATGCGACAACTTAGATATTTAAGTTATCTTAAGTCAAATCTGGGAAAGTTATTCTGACACCAATTTTTAAGTTTTGATAGATAATTGCAACAATACATATATATGTATATATATATACATATATATACGTACACATATATAATGGGATGTGAAATATATGATATATTTTGCGATACACATGAAATTATGTATGGAAACGACTCGAGGGCAGATTTTTTTAGTGATACAACGAAACTTGCGGGGGGTTTTATGCATATTCACTTTGTTGATAATAAAACTGCATAAAAGTGGATGAAACTTGGCTATTAAATCATTCATTCATTCCAACTTTTTAAAAAATAATTCATTCAGATTAATTAAACATTTCAAATAGACTGTAGCAAATAACATTTTGTCAGAACCTCTAGTGAATTACATGTTATTTTGTTCAGTTGTCAGTTCAGAATCGAGGGAGAATCATGATCTCTGTTTGAAACAAAAGTCTATCTATCTATCTATCTATCTATCTATCTATCTATCTATCTATCTATCTATCTATCTATCTATCTATCTATCTATCTATCTATCTATCTATCTATAGTTAGTATTGGAAACTTTTTTAATTAAATTTAAAAAAACAATTATTATTAAAACTAACATTTATTTAGTTAAATCAGTTAGTTGGTGATCTGCCAGAGCCAAAAACATTTAAGTACTGTATTTATTGTTTAAAAATTATTATATCAATATTGTAGTGCAATTTACACCACAATAATTGCGTTCATGATTTCCCACTGGTATTTTCAAAAGCTATTTTACTTATTTACGAAGGATACCGTGTCAGAAAAATGCATGCTTGATATGAAAGGAAAGGAAAGGAAAGGAAAGAAAAATAAAGTAAATATCACTTGTGAATAAAATATTTCCATGCAGAAAAAAAAGCTCTGTATGTAAAATACATAAATGCTAGCTGTGAATGTAGAATAGTAAGACAAATGACAAATAATTAGTTGTCAAATTTCCACTTCCACTTCAAGTGATGTGAACGGGTGATTTGAATGCCTCCCGTGTGCCAGTGTTGCTAATAGATGTTTGCTATATTCCCGTTGTGCTGTCACCGAACCTAAGAACTGCATGGCCACCGGCAGCATACTAACAATCAATTCAGCACTGTAATGTCATAATGCCTACAGCTCAGAAAAAAGCAGGACAGGCACACTAAGCTTTTACCCTGAGCTATTGGAGAGCATTATTTCCAAGCACCCACAACACGGTAGACACAACATTTTAGCTAAAAAAGCAACGGCACAGGAAGTGTCCCAACTGTAAACAAATGAATATTTGAGTCATCTTCAAATTGCCTTATTAATATTTCATCTGCCACAGCAGCAGAGACAACTTTAGTGTACTTTGTTTGCACTGAACGTGAAGCATTGTTTACCTACTGTCTCTGATGCTAACGCTAGCCTCAGCAAGGAAAAGTGCCTCGTTCTTAGAGAGACCGTGAAGAGTCGCTTTCAGAGCGTTGCTTAGTCAAAGTCACATCACGCTGTTATCTATCTCAATGCCTTTCAGCAAGGGCAGCACAGCTTCAAAACTGGCAAGAGCGATGCTGTTCCAGTTTGCGTGCACTTGCTGACTCATATTGGAAATAATGGGAATGCTACAGCTGTCACATGCGTCCCGGGAAAATGAAATCGTGTTATTCCGCACCCGGTGAACAGCCAGAATTGAACTAACAACATCCACCTACCAATGCAAGCAAAGGGGATCTGGTGTCTTTGCATGCATACGTGATATTTTTAGCAAACACTCTGCAAGTGCCGGTTTTAAAACAGTGTTCAGTGGTAAAATCGGGCCCGAGCGCCAGTTACATAAGAACATTACAACGGCTCATAGACATCCCTGTTCCACCACAATGAGCATTGCCCCAGGCCAGTCATTAACCTTGACTATGTGTTTTTCCAAACGGGGGCCTTGTGAACTCTGGTGCATGATGGTGGGTTTGTGCTTTGTGTCCGTTCAGAAATAAAGACCGGGTCAGATATCTACAGTTGAGAACCCTCAGGGGTCTGTGCTGGGCCCGTGGCTATTATTACTCATCACATTCTCATACTGGCACCGATGGAGAGCAAGGCATTTGACTATTCATGATACTGTATTTTACACTTGAATGGCCAGCACCGCAGCGCCTTATGGATGAAAACAAGAGCCAAACTAAAAACGCCTTAAAGGCAACCTCCGTGTGCACTGGCTTTGACTCATTCAACTGTTGTGAGAAATGCATTGTTCTCTGTGTCAAATAAGCATTCAGAAAACATCATAACCTGTTAAGATAGCAATACAATGAAATGAGTATCAAAAAATGCACTAATTTATGATTCATTTGACCTGAATATTTTGTAAAATGTGCTTCTATGCTGTTAATCCATCTAGTATCTAAAATCTACCTATTAAACATGTGAAAATACAGTATATCCTTTGGTTACTGGTTGCTTTTACAGAACTAGTTAATTTTTTTTGCAATTAATTACAGCTACAAATATAAGGCAACTGCATACCGACTCCATGGTGAACAGGAGCATGAAATGGCTGTGATGTAACATCACTGTGCTGTAGAATCTCCACGATTATCTGTGTCTGCACTATCCCTTGTATATTCACACATTAACTGTAGCACAGCTCATTGTGTTATTTTTTTATGCAGTTAATTTAAGTTTGTTTATCAGAATCTTGATCTTGATCAAAAATCCGCATATTAGAATGATTTCTGAAGGATCATGTGACGCTGAAGAGAAGACTGGAGTAATGATGCTGAAAATTCAGGAATAAATTATATTTTAAAGTATATTAAAATAGAAACCATTATTTTAAATTCAAATAATATTTCACAATATTACAGGTTTACTGTATGTGTATATATATATATATATATATATATATATATATATACATATATATATATATATACATATATATATATATATACATATATATATATATATATATACACAGTACCGGTCAAAAGTTTGGAAACATTATAATTCTCATAAAGTCTCTTATGCTCATCAAGCCTCCATTTATTTTATCAAAAATACAGAAAAAAATTTAATATTGTGAAATATTATTACAATTTAAAACAATGGTTTTCTATTTTAATATACTTTAAAATATAATTTATTCCTGTGATGCAAAGCTGAATTTTCAGCATTATTATATATACATGTATATAGTTAAACGTCTTCCTGGAGCACTAACAAACAAACAAACAAATAAATAAATAAATACTTGCACGTACACTGCTGCTCTATTGTTCTACTAAATATGGTGTGGAAGGACTGCTTGTACTGTTTTGTCCCTATTGGATTAATTAGTTCTTGTACTTTTCTCATTTGTAAGGCCAAAAACTTCTGCTAATTCAATAAATTAATGTGCAAGTAAATAAACCCAAAGTGTTCCCCCACCACTAAAAAAGCAGCTAGTAACAGACAGATTTGTTCATGCTATGACCTGACTAAACAAAGTATATTCTGTATTCATACGTTCACAAATCTTAAACAGCATCTAAAAGGGATATGAAAGTAGTAGACATGTTAGGAATTAACTTTTTTTAGGAACATTTTCAGCTGAATGGATACCGGAGAGAATGCCTTTGAGTCAAACATTAAAGGGTTAGTTCACCCAAAAATGAAAATGATGTCATTAATGACTCACCCTCATGTCGTTCCAAGCCCGTAAGACCTCCGTTCATCTTCAGAACACAGTTTAAGATATTTTAGATTCAGTTCGAGAGCTTTTTGTCCCTCCATTGAAAATGTATGTATGGTATACTGTCCTTGTCCAGAAAGGAAATAAAGACATCATCAAAGTAGTCCATGTGACCTGAGTGGGTTAGTTAGAATTTTTTGAAGCATCGAAAATACATTTTGTTCTAAAAATAACAAAAACGACGACTTTATTCAGCATTGTATTGTCTTCCGGTTCTGTTGTCAATCTGCGTTCATGAGTCCGCTGACGTAAGACGAGCTGACGTGTGTCTGGTGCGCCTGAGCTTCGTTTACAGTCTGAGGGAGACGCACGCTGTAAACAAAACAATCTTTGCAAACATGTCTAAGGATTTCGACACAGGGGAAGACTTGCATTTTTTTTTTAACCAGCCAAATTTATTTGAACCCGAATACACGGACGCACCAGATAGACGTCAGCAGCGTCTTACGTCAGCAGCGTCACTGCAGACTCGTGAACGCGGATTGACAACAGAACCGGAAGACAATACAATGCTGAATAAAGTCGTCGTTTTTGTTATTTTGGGAACAAAATGTATTTTCGATGCTTCAAAAAATTCTAACTAACACCCTGAGGTCACGTGGACTACTTTGATGATGTCTTTATTTCCTTTCTGGACAAGGACAGTATACCGTACATACATTTTCAATGGAGGGACAGAAAACTCTCTGACTAAATCTAAAATATCTTAAACTGTGTTCTGAAGATGAACGGAGGTCTTACGGGCTTGGAACAACATGAGGGTGAGTCATTAATGACATCATTTTCATTTTTGGGTGGACTAAAGCTTTAATAAAGGCATTTACTCAGAAACGAAAATTCTTCCATTAATTCTTTCACATTTTCCTTTGGGAAACCAAAAATAAGACATTTAGCAGAATGTGCCGCTGCTCTTAAAGTAAATGGTATTTGTGGCTGTTAAGCTATAGCAGAGAGGTATAAAAGTACCATTAAAGGATAAGAACGACTTCAGAAGACTTGGATTATAATATTAAAATTATATGGATTACTTTTTTAACACATTTTGTCCTTTTTGGAGATTGAACGTATTAACCAGACAATTTGTTAGCATGAAAAAGAGCCACCTACTTAAACTTCTAAGTGTGGAGGAAAAATGTCTAAGGATGAATACATGAATTTTCTTTTTCTTTTTTTCTTTTTTGCTGAACTATATAAGATAACATGTTTGTTAGTATTTCGTTTCTAAAATGGTCCTATTTAGAGAGGACCAGTTTCCCCTGAGGATGTCAGGTAAAATTGTGATTGTTTTTTTCCCAGACTCACTTTATGGTTTTAATCTCATCTGAATTGAACATCTGTGTTTTTCTCACACATTCTCAATATAAATTATGTAGCAAATTACCAATTGTTCTTTGGATAACTCACGGTTCCCTCTGAGAAATCTAATCCCATCAGGATAGGAATGTTTGTGATTATGTGATTAGTTGTTCATATCTTCTCTTCATTTAATTTGACCTTCAACAAATATCGGAACTAAAGCTGAATTCCTGCATTCAGCATTTTCACTATAAGCTGAAACCTTTTCGCCAACTTTCAGGGTAATATAACACTTTACCAGATCCAAATTCTGCTGGCAGCATGATTTAAAATATGTATTAAATCAATAATAAGAGTCTGATCACAGACTGCTCAAAAAGGGCACATCCAGAGAGCGTTAAAGGGACAGTTCAACCAAAAATATAAACTACGTCGTTCAGGTTTGGGTGATTAAATAATGTTTTTTAGGTGAACTATGTCCAGGTGGGTCGGCAGGGGAGTCAGAGCTAGATCTTGCCCTTGTGTTACTGATACTAATATTCTGGTCTCCCCTCTGACCATCCTGTTTTGCTCTCGGATAAAAACTCCAGTTCACTCCAGGGGCCCGGTGACATGTCACATTACTCCTCATACCTGTCATCGTGCAAGCCTTCTGGACACAGAATGACAATAAAGGTTAAAAAAAAAAGTATAATCAATCAAAGAAGCTGAACTTTCCTTCTCAATAAAAATGTTATGTAAATTACCCGATTGAGGACACATTTCTAGCTGACAAAAGTGCGTCATTGATGGTGTAATCAATACGGATTGATTTTCTGCAAAGAGCTGACCTTTAAATAAAGAATTTGCAGTGACATACCTAATAAAAGATTCTGTGATACCTTGTATAGTGAAAATACACAGCAAACAAGATTACAAAAACAACATACACTTTTATTTAGCAAATAGAAAGGGACCGTTTTATACAAACTGTAAACTAGGTACTGTAATAAATTTGTTGGGTATACCTTGAAGAACTGCAGCACACATATGAACCTGTACTGAGACGGTCAGCGATTTTGCCAAGTAGGACATGTTCCCCGATCGACATCCTTGATGGTCCTGGGACAACATTCATGTTAGCCTATCAAATTTTTAGGTTAGGTTTGAGGTTAGGCATAGGCTTAAATGAATATACTGGATTCAGGGCAAGCTCAGTCGTGATGTTGATTATTACAACAAAAATGAATTTCCGCTCGTCACTCATTTTCTTTAGGAAAACCAAAACGCTAGCGTTACAATGGAAATGAATGGGGCCAATCCGTAAATAATGAAATGCTCTGCTTCAAAAGTATATAGCCACAATATGCATGTTAGCATGATTTTAGTGTGAAAACCCTTTTCTGTGTAAAATTATATCCTGTCTTACAGTGTCATTGCTACAAAAAATTATTTAAAGGATTATAAGATCTTAAATAATGCATAAGTTTTAACAGAAGAATGCTTTTATAAAACTATTGGCTTCACAGATCTGCTCTAAAATCCTTCAAACATCGTCCTTATACATGTCCATTTTTTTTTTTTTTTTTTTTTTTTAAGAAGTTAAGGTTCTTGCACACCGAGTCCAAAATTCTCAGAAATTTTCCTACGTTAAAAAATAAATACAACCTCACGTTGTGTCAATCACATTTGCACACTGCATCCGAAACTTGGGGTCCGCTTATACGGTGGCTCTGAATTGTCAAAACACCTCTCAAAATGCTTGCTACGGATGCGAAAAATTCAGAAAATTGGACCCCAGAATCCAAAACTGTTCAACATCAATTGGTTCAAAGAAATTAGTGGTGTTCTTTTTAATATGATGTTCCAGTATCGCTAGCAAAGCATCAAACTGAGCCACTGACATCCTGAAGTAAACTTTGAATCACTCGGGATAATCCCGCAGCTCCTTGAGAAGGGTCCTCTCTATGCAATCTCAGGATTGGATGGACCCAAAATTTCCTCTTTCTTTTTCTCTTTTTGAGATTTTTACAATAAAATCATCCTCACTGCTTGAAGGCTCCATTTTGTATTGTTTTGCGATTTTTGTGATTAATACGCATCAGACCCAATGTGCAAGGTTTCAGTGCATGACGAATTTTAAGGATGACGAATACAAAAAGAAAAATGCATACGAAAATTTCGGACTCAAGGCAAGGACCTTTAAACTTATTTTCTTGTGAAATATGGTTGCTGTTGATTGAACTTGTGCTGAACCCAGAATATTGCTTCAAGGCTGAGGTTGGGGCTTCAAAAACATTACCAACCAATCCAGTTGGATTGGTTGGAATTTCAGCGGTAGATCATGTTAACGTCAGGACAATGTTGTTCCAAGACAAACAAAACATGTTAATCCAGGATCACATCCTACTTGATGGGATCACGGAAACCGGTACAGTGCTTTAACTGCATGACAAACCCACATGAAAACATCATGTACATTTGTTCCCTCTACTCACAATTAAGGACTTAAAGATAAAAAAGCACTTGTTTTCACATCTCTATTTTAACATCTTACAACACAGTTATTTCTCCCGTTTATGTTACAATGCGTATACTCGTTGACATCTGAGGTTAAGGTGTCAAATAGTCCTTTTTGTATCACCTTGGAATGAATGTCAATAAACAGTGGTACAATGCAGCTGATAAAGTAATGTTTCAAGGGGGTTGTGCTGCCACCGTTACACAGTATTGTAAATTCTTGCCATTGTCATTGCAGTTGTAATTTTCAACCTTCTCCAAAAGAAACATAAAATGACAGCTCTCAACCTGAAATCACTGGTTTGTGTAAGTATACAGAGCAACACCTGCAAAATCAAAAGATAAACCTGCAATCTTTGGTAAGAAAGAAAACAAGTGACTTGGCCCACTGTTATGTTATTCACTTCTAATTAAAAGACTACCCGTGGTTCTCCAGCAATCCTGGGAATACCTTAACGTTTGCAATAAAAGAAGCACCTGGGACTTTTCAGAATGTCACTGAGGTTCAATTTAAATGCTAATCACCTCATTGGAGAAAATAAATCCAATGTTGCTTAACTGAATGCTGCTGAAACCAACCATCTTAAATATTCCAACATCAGCATTTGAGTTTGACACATGAAGGTCATTAAGACAAACTTCCTGGAACTAAATAAAACATATAGCTGAATATTTCCATAGCAGCATTATGAAGAACGCATCTTTTGACAGGCGGGTGAGTAAACAGAGTCTTTTGGAAAATTCCCTGGAGCAAATGTCCAATTTTAGACAAATATGTGTACTGAAGTCTCTGTTTATCTAGTCTCTCTCTCAAATTTGTCCAAGTTGCACGTACATATTCACTTACTATGTTACCGAACAGTTGAAGTTCATTCTGTCAAGCTTTTAGACAGAAGGAGAATATTAGAGTAAGAGAGAAGGACACTGGCAAAGTCTGCTGATCATGATGTCCTCAGCATTTTGGCACAGAGTATTATTGAAGGCAAAATATTAGAGATTTTCTCTCAGTTACATGAGAGTCAGTGTGAACTAAATGGGTTTCTATGATCATCTAAAAATGGGTAAACTGATCTAAAAGCTACCCTCATTGATTTAGAGTAAATATGTTGGTCTGGTTTGTATCTTGCTTGCATTCCCCCCCACCAATGCACTCTGAGAACAAGCTCATGTGTGTCAGTTCTTTCAAATCCTGAAGTTCATGGGAAGCGCTCGATGGATGGTAGGCCCTGGAATTAACTTAAATCAAGGGCAGTTACGTAACCAAACAAAACAGCTCAACAAATTATTAAAAGTGAGACAGCAGTTTATACGCCACAGATTTTGTTTAGGCAAGGGAGCTAAAATGGTTAAAGTGTTCCAAGGCAAATTGGGAGACAATGTACCTATGGATGTGACGTATGTTGGTAATCATACAGTACACCCTCCCTTCTGACAACTGACATAACAGTTCAGGGTTGGATTCAGCACAATAAACTATATGCATGATGCAAGACGGTTTTTATCCTGGATATGCTTGTAAGCACTAGAAAGACCTACAGAGTGCTTCCTATGGTGTTTCCGGCAAGGTCACAACATCATTCTGGGTGGCTGGGCAGATGTGTTGCATAAGATGCAGTAATTACATTTTTCCATTGTGCATTAGTGGTATTCCACACTGTCCTAGAGCAAAGTTCATCCACATAGAGTTGGCAAAAGAAACGGTTTAAAGGCAGCCGTGGTGCCTGCAACTACTTTTGTACGTTTAAAGTGGATGGATTTAAAGAGGAAAAGCAGAACTAAGATCCACGTGAGACTTCTTCTAACATTTAAATACACCCTGTGATGGATACAAGAATATATGTGAGCATAATGACGATTGAAATGTAGGTAACGGCCGGTGAGATTACTGCTGGGATTATATTTTCCCTGTGCTGTCCTGCACTTTGACATGTGTAGGGCTAACGGTAAGGAAGGGGGTTGGGTGAGTTCTTTGACATCTAAGCATTAAAAATTACATCCAAATTTCATGGCCACTTCCACAGCTGATAAATCACATAGCAGAAAAATCCACTGCCCCCTGACATCACAGCAACGCACTCACAGAAGACAAGGTAAGATGGCTACTGCTCTCAAGTCACATTATGGGGTGGTTTGCACATACAATTTCACAACTAGCAGCGTATGGAGATGTTGACTTAGCCAACTCTGATAAATGGTGAAAAATATAAACAAGACTATGTACATTTTATTGTCAACAGAAGACGCAACCAAGTTTCACTACTTGTGAGCCAATTACGTAAACTCACCTAAAAGATATTTTACTAGTGACCTAACTCTTGTCCTTATACTAACAACAGTAGTTTAACCACAACCACATGGGCATGCACATGTATACACATTTCAAATTCATAACATGTATACATATGCATACACGGTTTGTTTACATTACTTTCCGTTGATGTCTTGCGACAACTGACCTGTTAAAGTCAATAATAAATGCTGCGAATATTTTGCAGATAGTTATCCAGCATAAAGTGCCTTCAATTGGAACATTCATTTGTTTTCCCGCAAGTTTCATTTAGTCCAAGAATTGTTATTAAGGTCCTCAGTGAAGCTTTTTTTGGATTCAGTACCGTATAGAAACAAGGATTCTTTGTTAGGGTCAAATCTCACCAAATACTCAGCAGGGAACGGATTTGTTCTGCCCGTTTTGTGTTATGGGGTTGATCTTTTCTAGCGAGATTTCCGCATCACTATCCAAGTTACCCGACATGGAAGGTGACAGTTTCTCAAAGGTCTTTATCCCAGAGTCGTCCTCCTTCTTCTGGGTCTCCTCTTCCTGGCAGAGGACACTGTGAGGGATTACATAGTTGCTGTTATTGCCCTCTTTGGGGATGTGGCCCTTAGGCTGATACTGAGAAGTAGACGGAGGGCCACCGTTGTTGTTGATACTCACAATCTCTATGGCGTTGCTGCCCGGGCAGAGTCGATGACAGCCCAGCAGGATGGAGAACGCCTTGCGGAAGTCAGCATTGAAGGCATAGATTATGGGGTTGAGTGAGGAATTGGCCCAACCGAACCAAACGAAGACATCGAAGGTGGTGGAACTGATGCACAAGAAGTCGCTCTCGCTCTCGTTCGGGTTGCAGAAAGGAACCATGCAGTTCAAGACGAAGAAGGGCAGCCAGCAGAACACGAAAACGCCCATGATGACCGAGAGGGTCTTGAGAACTTTGGTTTCACGCTTGAAGGACATCTTGAAGGAGCTTTCGGACTCCATACTGCCATTGTTACCCATGCTACTGTGGCGGTTCTTGGCGCTCTCGGCAGCTCTTTCTAGCGCAGAGATCCGGCGTATCTGCTTCTGAGCGATGCGGTAGATGCGGGTGTAAGTGACCAGCATAATGGCCACAGGTATGTAAAAACTGATCAGGGAAGAGGAGATGGCATATGTCCGATTAAGGCTGGAGTCGCAGTTGTCTGGGGGAAGCTCGCCGTAGGTGCCATTCAGCTCTGTGTAACTGGTTGTCTGGGCTTTGTGCCAGTTTAGCTGCACTGGTATGAAGGAGATAAGGATGGACAACGTCCACGCCACGCTTATCATGATGAACGCCACCTTGGGCGTCATCTTGCGCTCATAGCGGAATGGGCTAGAAATGGCCCAGTAGCGGTCCACGCTGATGACGCACAGATTCAAGATGGAGGCGGTGGAGCACATGATGTCAAAGGCCACCCAGACATCGCAAAAGGCGCCAAATGGCCAAAAACCTACAATCTCGGTGGCCGCTTTCCATGGCATCACCAAAATGGCCACCAGCAAGTCAGAAATAGCCAGCGATATAACAAAGAAGTTGGTGACTTTTGAGCGCAGGTGGCGAAACTTTGTGACGGCAGCGCAGACCAATGTGTTGCCCAGTAAGGTGGTCAGGATGAGGAGCGAGAGAAAACAACCAGTCAGAACTCGCTTCGACGAACCGCGCTGCGACACACTGCTGTCCAGAACCGTGGAGTAGTTCACATCCATGGCTTTTTCACCGAGTCGAATGAGCAGTCACCCCATAATTCCGGACCAAACCAAGAGTGCTTACACAGGAATTGGAGCAACTAGTTGATCTGCTTTGTCCGTCGCTATGCTGACTGTAGCAGTCATCTTGCAAAACAAATATCATAATTTCAATGTTAAAATCTCTTGATGAGCTCAAAAACGGATCCATGATCTCCCACAGACCTTCCCAATGAACACAATATGACCAAAGGAAGAAAAAAGACATACATTTAGTCTAGTAATTACTTAATCATGCTTATCAAAATATTAGCATCTAATTAATTTCTGCTTTCATACCTTGTCAGTTTGTTCATGGTCCCACACAGCATACTCTCCAAAACAGGTTAAGCAAACATAGGCAGGCGTGATGATTAGCCTTATATATGAGCTTATCGATAGTATCGATTAGATCGGTGCTGCGTTGGTCTGATTTGTCCCCGCTAATGACAGCGCGTCCGTGTCATGTTGTTCCGAAAGCAGACTCTGTTACAGAGAGGGAACGGGTGACAGTTCGTCTGAGAAACAACAAGAGATGCACATTTCACATCGTTTCTGTCGAATAAAATTTCTCCGCTCCTTTTTTTTCAAGCTTTTAACTGGCAACAAAGTCCTCTTTGAGGTGCGTTCCTGTATACATCCAGTATTGTGTTGCGTTCAGCGCATCTCAATTCGAGCGCACTTCTCACGTTTCAGGCGTCCGATTTGTCCCCGTTCCATCTTGTGCGTTAAAACAAACATATTCCTTCTATTAGTTTTCCTTAAAAGTGATTTTAAAGCGTTTGCATCGGTCCTTTAAGGAAAGGCTGTTGTCATCCCAAGCACATCATGTGGAATTACAGTTCATACTCACTCGCGCAGCATCACATGTGCATCAGCAGTGGCAGTGGAGCGTGCATATTCGTGCAATGCCAACTTTACAATGCATTAATAAAAAACTAAAAGACACTAAAGAGATTAAAAAACAACGGTTAGTTTTAAAAGGATATGCACCGTTACAATTGCAACTCTGTATGCCTCTGGAGATTGATGCAAACAGTCTTGAGCATCATCGGGTTTATTTCTGGCAGTGCAATAGTTTGCTTGAGTTTTTCAGAAGGCTTGCAGTCTATGTACTGGGCTCTACTGGAAAGGTCTGACATGTCTGAGTTATGGCAAGTTATGGCAAGCTATTTTAACATGTATTTCTTCCAACTAACTTGAATTTATGTTAGGCTACTAGTAGCCTACTTTTTTTTTTTTTTTAAATAATAGTAAGCAATCTAATTGTGACTAGTATTTTTTTGAATTCCTTTTCACAGCAACTTATTAAACAGCAACTTAGTAGCCTACTTATTCCACAGTGACTAGTATATAATAAAATGAATTCTTATTCCTTTACAACTGGTCACTATCCCATTAAATGATAAGAAACTGTTCCACTGTTATAGTAACAAATTGCATTTTATTTTATTTTTTGTCATATGGCGATCTTTAGTTCAGATATTTACTTATACTATTCCAATTGTTACAGGTACTTCATCCAGTTTTACTCATAACTATTCATTAAGTGATAGTTTTACTTTCTTTAGTTACTTTTAACTATTCAAACTATTCAACATTCTGACCATATATGACTAGTAAAAGCACTAATGATACCATAAATGTTACTAGTAACATTTGCGATAGATATTAGTGTCTCATATATTATCCAGCAGTAGCAAATGAAAAAATACTAGTAGGCCTAGTTAATACATGCTGCTACTGAAATTGAAAAAAGACATGATGGTCACTTATGGATTACCTACTAACAATTAAAAAATAAGGGCTAGTAACATAAAAATAGGTCATATTTAGTCTGAAGGAATAAACATTAAAAGGCTTGCCAAACTGAAGTACCTACATCCGAAACCTTCACAAATCGATTATTGAAATATTCATGAACATTTCATTTCTCTTAGCCACAAAATAAATATACATCCACCATGCATCAATTTTATTGTTGCTTTAAAGTGTTATAAACCAATATCTAGTCATCAATATATATGCTATTTCAGAACATGATGTTGATTGTTGTTTCAGAACAACAATACTGATGAAATAAGCTTAAAATGAAAGCAGTACAGGTTTATTTATGAAAAGCTTAAGCAGGCTTTTTGCATATGAAATGGCTCAATGAGGCCATCTGCTGGAACAGATTATTTAGATATGTGAATTAGTGTCCACCTGATGACTGAATTAAATCCTGCAACCCCCCTCTAACTATATTTCTATGTGAAAATCTTTTCACATTGTTAAGCAAAACGGACATAGAAATGTAATATTGGTACATGTCCAAAAAAAAAACACGATAGTAGTACTTTTGGTACATTTTGTCAATGGAAATAGATAATGGTCAAGTAAATGTTTCAGTGCACTGCACACAATTATACATATTTAAATCACGTATGTGTTTTCATAGGATGGCCTCACGTGTTCAATCCTAAAGCAAGTCAGATGTTCAGCTTCATCCAGCAGAACATTAGTTTAATGACAGTGCCATGGACAGCGCCCACAAATACAGTGCCTGGGTTATTGACTCAAATCCTATGGCTTAACACAAACCCTCTCATTGGACTTGCTTGACTCTGAGTACATAGGGGTCAAGCTTTCAATTGGTTTCAAAAGGAAGATTTGATAGCCATTCAGTTAGAAGGATTTTCAAGCTCATTTAGCCCTTGCACAAAAGTCAGCAAGAATCAAGTGACAGTTTCAGGCCACAGCACAAATGAGCCTTTCTATCCTTGTCAGTGTTATCGGAGCGTTGATAGAGTTGTAATACACCTTCCAAAGGTGGAGTTACTTGATTAGTTCAGGCTTGGCAAGGACAGCGAGGTCGAAACTTTAACTTTATCTAAAGCGTTTCAAGTATAGGCTGATAATCTCCTGAAACTCTTTGGTTGCGTCTGCTAAGGCCAACACAAGCTACCTTTGACAGATAATGAAATGAAATTCAGCTGATAAGACACTATATAGTTGGGGGAAAGATCTGCCTTTCTGCTTGATATCTCTATATGCTGTTCAGCTGATTGTTTTCCTAGAAATTGATATTGGTAATGGTATACCATTATTAGTAACACTTTTAATTTTAGAGTGTCTTTGTTACACACGCTACATGTACTTGCTATAATGCTATAATAATAACATGCAACTTAATGTTGTTAATTAATATTACTCAGTACTTAAATGTATAATTACACTGTAACAAGGACACCTAAAATAAAGTATAACCGCATTATGTTATGTAATTAAAGCATGTTTTTTAATCTATGATAGAACAAAGTATTTTGCAACACTTTACAATAAGTTTAGCATTAGTAAATTTGTGTAACCAAGTATTTTAACAGAATTTTTTAACAGAACTTACTTTACATCCTCCTGGCTCTAAGCTCATCTCAATTCAGTTTATTCTGTAGCTTGTAAAACAATCAATTGAAGCAAATATAAAATTAATCCCGAAGATGGCAAAGAATGTCAATTCTAAAAAAAAAATATTTAAAAAAGGTCCAAAAGGGCAAAGAAGAAAAGGTCCCCAAAGAACCTGTCTATGAACAGTTCTTAAAAGAACCATTTTTATTCTTCTTGGTGTAAAGAACATTTTAAAAATCTGAAGAAAATAATTGAGAAACTAGGTCAACACTGGCATAGCATTATGTTTGTTTGTGTGTTTTAGCGGATTCTTTGGTTATTTCCATGGCAAAAAAACAAAAACATATTTGAGTTATAAAAATTTCAAAGACAAATTAAATATGAACATTTAATATAGCTGAATAGCATAATGCACAGTAAATATGTTTGTTAATGTTATTAATTGAAAATACTACCAGTATTACCAAGATAATGGATCAGATTTATGATTTTCACCTTATTGGGTGATCAAATGGATAGACAAATTCCATAGCCTTACACTGAAGGAGAAATCTGAGCCCAATCTAGAGACCAGAGATTTTTGACTTGGGGCAATTAAGCAACAACCCAAACCCTCGAGAAACTCCCCAAAACATTTAGCATTATGGCAGTGGGCATTTCATTCAACTGTAGAAGAAGAACCACTCACATAAGCTTGTTCCTTCTTCTTACAACTGTCTTTGATTTTGATCCCTGTCTGAGATGGAAGAGCTATATTGTTTTAGATGAAGTAATCAACTAGATCTTCCCTAAAAATAAAAATAAAACAGATCGCAAGATATGCGACAAGGGGCGGTTTACAGGTCTATCCTCTAAAATAAGACTTTAGTGACTCAATTCACCAATATAAAAATATAAAATATAAATATTCCAGTTCCAGAGCCATATGATTTTTTTTTTTTCTGTGGAACATAAAAGTGACATTTTTGAATAATATCATGGCCACTGTTTTCAAAACAATGAAAGCTGAGGTGGTCAAGCTCTGAAAACACCATACACGTTATCTGTATGACTTGTGTGCTATGTTACAAGTTGCCTGGAGTCACACATTAAGTGTGAGAAGATGAGACCGGAATTTATTCATTGATAATATCCTCCTTCTCCACCTCTCAAATCACATTCATACACTTGAGTATGCGCATATTCAAATTTGGCAAAGCACAACATGAGAACCAATGAGTTTGCCATTATATACATCAAACCTGGCATGGCATAATATTTGGATTTATATATATATATATATTATTTACATATACACAAAATGAAGGTTCTTGTGACAGGACCGGAGTAATGGATGATGACATTTTTGCTGAAATATTTTGAAATATTATTCAAATGTAAAATATCTTTTCTATTTTAATCTATTTTAAAATTGAATTTATTCATGTGATGGCAAAGCTGAATTTTCAGCAGCCATTACTCCAATCATTGATGTTACATCTAGAAATCATGCTGATTGGCTGCTCAAGAAATACTGAAAACAGTTGTGCTACAGCATTTATTTGAAATAGAAATGTCATACTATGTATATAAACACACATATAGTCACAAAATAAAGAAGATTCCACTGGTTTCAATAAGAAAAGTCTTTAATAATAAAGTAAACTCTGGTAAATACAGAAGGTGTGCGTAAAACAAACGCAGACACCAACATCGACTAACAAACACAGAGTGAAGGTGAGGAACTAAATAATGAAAAGCTGTGGTGAAGATTAGTGTCCAGTGGTGGGAAATTCAAACAAAGGAACACATGTGACTAATGAAAAGAAACTAAGTCCATGAAAACGACACAAGGGACAAACACAACAAAATAGGCATGATATATAGGCAGTCGGGTTTTGTTTTTTCGTGTTTTGGTATTTGCTAGAATCCATGATATCTGATGTATCTAAACAAGATGCCCAGGACCTCCAGCAGAAAAATAGGCCCACAACATTAAAGATCCAGTGGTATATTTAAAGGACAAGTTCGGTATTTTACACTTAAAGATCGTTTCTGATTAAATCGAACAGTTAAGATTGAAATTTTTCACTGATATGCTCACACAAATCATCTCTTCCTTCTAGTTAATTTATAGCATAAAAAAACATGAATGAACATACAAAGGAATGTTATTTTAACCGCGGAAAGACGTCCGTACACTTTGTTTTTCAAGTTCAAATCCTCCAACGTTAATCTACTAACTCTGCTGACTGATTCGTCGGACAAAAATGGCGGGTTCAGCGGATGGCGGATTATGATCGGTCAGATCACCTGTCAATCAAACTCCCTGCGAAGGGTAACTGGCAGTAACTGGCACACTGGGCCACAGATTTGTACCATTTTATTTCAACCTCTTCATTTGCACCCGTTGTACTGTCAGACACTTACGTTTTCTCCAGGGAGAAATTGCTAATCATTTGGCTTGTCTAATGAAACTTTCAGCCGCCAAGAAGAGCAAAAATCTCATTTAAACAGGTTAACATGTGCCACCCTGATGTTTCCTCTCATCAAGATCTCTTCCAAGATGGCTTGAAGTCATACAGGGAATATTTGAGATACAAAGATACCAATTTCACATTACCACCCAATGCTAAGAGCAATGTCAAGCTTATGACTTGGAAAATCAAGGACCACAAATCCTCTTTGACATGTCAGCACATATCTGACTCTGGGTCTCCGGCGGGTATCAGACGAGTGCAGAGATTCAACATTGAATTCTAATCCTCCAATTGAGAGCTTCCGTAGTACAGCAACCAAGCGGCTATGCTGGATTTCATGTAAAAATCTTTACGTCCATTATTGGTTATGATTGGTCTGTGTATTTTTATGGAACACTTGGTTTGTATGGTCTGTGGTATAGGCTATGGTCATTTGAAGATTTTCCCTCAGGCGTCACAATAGACCTTTAACCGAAAAGGCAAGAGAATAGAAAACCCTACGTGGCACCAGATGCGCTTTTCTCTTGCGGTAATAATTCTCTTGAGTGTATCGTTTTAAAGAAGATAGATACCCTGGAGAGGGCTATTCATTCTCCCCTCAGTGCCTGCTAAAGGATTTATGCTTTAACCTTGGGAAAGCACTGTGTTCTCCTGGCAACATGTTTTACAGATCATTTTGATCATCACCCAGCACTTTCCTTAGAAAAAAAACAATGGCATATTTTTTTTCTGTATTTAAAAAAGGCTAAGTTATGGAGTATAAGCAGGGGTGCACATAACAGGTGCGCATGTATAGTAAAAGTAAACAATGCGCAGCAGAAAACGTGCAGAAAGCACTTTTGAGTACCAACATTTTTTTTTATTTTTTTTTGGAGACAGACACGTTTACTTACTGGAGTAGGATTTTTCTCCGTATCTGGTAAGATAGCAATCATGATGATAAGTGTGTTCATTAATTAGGGGTGCAACTGATCGCAGTTGATCCGTGATCCGTACGGACCAGGCCTCACGGTGCGGCACGCATGTGATTCGCGGATTAACTGCAAAGTTTAACCATCATAGAGTGAAAGTTTATCATTTAGACGTGTTTTGTCTTGCCAATTTACACATTTAAATGATTTTTTACACGGAAGAGGGGGCTAAAATCACTGTTCGCACAGCCTCACTCACCCGAATTGCGCGCGCCTCTTTCGCGTTTACTTGCGCTTGAACGGACACATACTCACAAAATTATGTAAAAATAACTGTCTCGGCAAGTATTCTCTCATTATATTCTCTCATATTCTCTCAGTATATTCGGACCGTGCATTCGATCTTAAAGTGACAGTAGCCTAATATTCCTGCTGTTGTATATGTCATTAATGGGTAATAAAAAAAAAGGCAGGACGAAAGTGATGACGGCAGCTTGTATGATAAGTATAACGTGTAAAGTGTGAGTACCAAGCAGCATCTCCAGTTGCTCCCATGAGAACCAGACGAAAAAAGTTTTGTGCACCCCCTGAGATATAAGCACAGTTCAGCTGTTTATTTATGAAAAATGGATTTGTTGGCAAGATAAACTTTTCAATCTATTCAGTAACATATTTAAACAGGTTTTTCTTGTACTTAATAAATCATAATATTTCCATATTAATCTGCTGCAAATTAGGTTGCTTGCCAGCTACCAGTGGCTTGCAACACAAATACAAAACATGATTTTTTTATTTTATTTGGTATATCAATGTATCTATATTTTATACACAAAAATGTATAATTATGAAAGTGCATTTGAATAATATGTATAAATTTACATATCTTCACCAAAGACAGCATTTATTTGTATGAAAATACTGTAAAAACAGTAATATTGTGAAATAATATAAAAATAAAATAAAATAGCCTTTTTCTACTTGAATATATTTTAAAATCTAATTTATTCTGTGAGGGCAAAGCTGAATTTTCAGCATAAATACTCCAGTCTTCAGTGGCACATGATCCTTTAGAAAAAATTTTTTTTTTATTTGCTGCTCAAGAGACTTTGCTTATTATAAAATGTTGAAAATGTGCTGCTTAATATGTTTGTTGAAACCATGATTTATTGTTTTCAGGATTATTTGATGAATAGAAATTTAAAAAGAACGGCATTTATTTTTATCAGGTTGCCACATATGGTAGGAAATAGATGAGACTGGTATGTGAGTGACAACATTCCTATTCACACATGCTAAATTAAACTATAAATTACTCCATTTCTATTCCTTTGTTGTCTGAATATGATGCCCAAGTCAAATAATATAGTTGTGATGTGCAAACTATTATGTATGTTATCTTAAAAAGATAGGTTTCTCAAGAGGGCCACTCAGTGTCACCTCAATACCTGGAAAGTAATGCTTCAGTTAACCTTGAGAAGGTCTTGTTAAGCACTACTATCGATTATATTTTTGACATCATTTCGATCCTGGATCCTGGGTGGATTTCAAGAGCACAGTGTCAGGAATAGTCTGCATCCTGTGTGTTCAGTGTGCCTCATACACCAGTAAATGGATCGGACAGGTGTGTTGATTGACTATTCACACAAACAAAAACAAAAAGTCGTACGAAGTCCTTCTACATCATGCCTCTCCTGGCTATTTGAAAATGATGGTCAAATCAGCAATGTAATACATCAGCAATGTGTGTCTTTCTAAAGAATAGTGGGTTATTATTATTATACAAGTTATATTATATGTATATACTTATATTATATAAGTATCATTATCTATGGAGGACCAAACCTGCAGAAATTAAAAATTAATAAATGAATAAATAAATGAATAAATAAACAAATACATATGCGAATACATGTAAAAAATAAATAAATAAATGACTATTTATACTTTTATTTCCTTATTTATGTATAATTATATTTTTTCCACATTTATTTATTTTTTCATTTATTTATTTATGCATTTATTTATTTTCAATTTTATTTATTTTCACATTTATTTATGTATATATGTATTTATGTCTACATTTATTTATTTATATATACTTTTATTTATTTATACATTTATTTATTTATACATTTATTGCTCTAGTATGCTAATGAGGGGGGCGTGTTTTACCTAAGGCATAGCAATCGATCTCAGAGTGGCAGTACTGAAGCATTGAGGCCACAGTGACACCTTGTGGTGTGACCAAACAATACGCAAGAGGTTTGTGGACGTGACTTTAACGGTCACGCAGCAAATCATGGCCGTAAAACACCAGCAGGTCGGGATTTCTAAAATGTCGGGGCACACATGAACAGAATCCATAGATAACAGACACGGAAGCGCATCAAATTATCCACTATTAACCAAATTTTATGACATGCATTGTAGATCCGTACACAGAAGCTAACTGCATTTTTAATGTGGCCTATCTTCCAAAAACAATGTTGACAGCAACAAACTTTTCCATAAAGAGTTAAAATAAACGTAAATAAAGAGAAAATAAATAAATGAATTAAAAATATTATAATTTAAATAATTGAAAGAACAACATTATAGTATTACAACATTACAATTATAATATTTTAATTCATTTATTTATTTTCTCTTCCTTGCCTTTCATGGTTGTATATATGATTTGAGACTTCATTGCTGTTATTTATTGTAATTTGCAACTACGTCGGCCTTTTGAGAATTGTAAATAATTACAATTTTGTTAATAGCCTATTGTTTGTTCAATGCCTATTTTGTATGTAAATTGGTTTATTTCTCAAAAAAAAAACTTCCGCCACCTCGCAAACAACAAAATTAATAAATAAATGCCCCAATAAAAAATGGTGTAAAAAAGCCTATGTATGTGATAATTTTAGTATATAACATAATATGATATACTAGCACACGGGAAGAGTGTTGAAAAATAGGCTACTTTTTCTTTATTTTTTGCAGTTTCTTCAGAAAAAGAAAAAAAGTTCCAAACTCCACAGAACCGCTGCGACTCTAAGCAACACGTGGTGTTTTCTTACTGAACGAATCAGTAGCCTATTTGAACGAATCGTCTGAATTAATGATTGAACTCACTCGTTAAGACGGTGGCCTATAGGCCTATATACAGTATACTGGCTGTTTTAGTTTCATACTTAAAAGTATAATTTCATCGATTCTATCATTAAATATTTTAATATTCAAAATATTATATTAAAAAATGAATCTCATAACATTTACGCAACTGTAATTGCAGTGTAAATGCATCCATGGCTCCTCTGCATTAACAGTCTGTGTAAATAATATCTAATGCCATTCAGAGTCAGCGTCAGTTCCACATCTGCAGTGTGAAGATGGATTTTGTTGAAACTGATTTTACTGGTGACTATGGAAGCTTGTTTCCGCCACTAAATAAATAAATAATAATAATAATAATTGCGACTTTTTATCTCACAATTCTGACTTTTTTTCTCACAATTGCGAGTTTACATCTCGCAATTATGAATTTATTTCTCAGAATTGCGAGATATAAAGTCGCAATTGCGTGTTATAAAGTCAGAATAGCGAGAGAGAAAACTAAGAATTCTGACTTTTTTTCCCGCAATTCCGACTTTATATCACGCAATTCTGACTTTATAACACATCATTTCGAGTTTATATCTCGCAATTCTGACATATTTTCTCAGAATTGTAAGATATAAACTCACCATTGCGAGTTATAAAGTCCAATTCTATGGGGGGAAAAAAGACTGACTTTTTTCCTCTCAGAATAGTTTATATCTCACAATTCTGACTTTATAACACGCAATTGCGACTTTATATCACGCAATTCTGACTTTATATCTCGCAATTCTGACTTTATAACACGCAATTGCGACTTTATATCACGCAATTCTGAATTTTTATTTCACAATTCTGACTTTATATCTCACAATTCTGACTTTATAACACGCAATTGCGACTTTAGGCTATATCACGCAATTCTGACTTTATATCTCGCAATTCTGAGAAATAAAGTCAGAATTGTGAGATAAAAAGTCGCAATTACCTTTTTTTATTTTTCATTCTGTGGCGGAAACAAGCTTCCATAGGTGACAGCCCTATAGTAGTGCCTTATTAACTGAATTGATCAGTTAAACTTAAGGACTTATAGGCTACATGATGATGCATATAGCCTATAATAAGGTTTTTAAAAAATGCTCCAGGAAATCAATTTATAGCGGAAATATCACCTCTTTATGGAAAAGTTTGTTGCTGTCAACATTGTTTTTGGAAGATAGGCTACATTAAAAATGCAGTTAGCTTCTGTGTACGGATCTACAATGCATGTCATAAAATTTGGTTAATAGTGGATAATTTGATGCGCTTCCGTGTCTGTTATCTACGGATTCTGTTCATGTGTGCCCAGACATTTTAGAAATCCCGACCTGCTGATGTTTTACGGCCATGTACGGAATAAAGAGTAGGCCTATGTATGGTAAACCTATATAGCTATATACAGTTAGGGCATATTAAAGGACATAAACCATGTTATAAGATTTTGGCCATATTGCCCATCTCTAAGTCATTTATTTCCTGCGTGACCTGTAAAGTCACGTCCACAAACCTCTTGCGTATTGTTTGGTCACACCACAAGGTGTCACTGTGGCCTCAATGCTTCAGTACTGCCACTCTGAGATCGATTGCTATGCCTTAGGTAAAACACGCCCCCCTAATTAGCATACTAGAGCAATAAATGTATAAATAAATAAATGTATAAATAAATAAATGCATAAATAAATAAATGTATAAATAAATAAATATATAGATAAATAAATGTAGACATAAATACATATATACATAAATAAAGGTGAAAATAAATAAAATTGAAAATTAATAAATGCATAAATAAATAAATGAAAAGATAAATGTGGAAAAAAATATATAATTATACATAAATAGGGAAATAAAAGTATAAATAGTCATTTATTTATTTATTTTTACATTTATTCGCATATTTATTTATTCATTTATTCATTTTTAATTTCTGCAGGTTTGGTCCTCCATAATTATCTGGCAAATTAAGTTTCTTTGTTAAATTTTTTGTTATAGCAGTTACATTTTAATATATTTTAAAATGTAATTTTCAGCATCATTGCTCCAGTCTTCAGTGTCTCATCCCAGACAGCAACACAGTGTCGGCCCAGATCCGGCCCACATTTGGGCCTATGTAGCTGTCTGGGATGATCCTTCAGAAATCATTCTAATATGCTGATTTTGTGCTCAATTATTAATAATGGTTCTTATTGTTATCAGTGTAGAACTTCGATGCTGCGTCATGGAGTTGATACTATGGGCTGGAGTTGATGGAGTTGGCTGGTTATGTGTAAACACACAACCAATAAATCATTGGCAGACAGCAGTCCATGACGTCACATGTGGAGTGCCCGCGAGGTTAAAGAGTGCCTGTAAAACACGTCATCAGCTTTTTTTGTTCAGGAACCGCTTGTTTGTATGTGTGTGTAAGATAACACACTTTTGGAGCGTTTCACTCCCGAGGGAGCTGGATGTGCTCATTAGGATGCATTTACGGTAAGAAGCTCTGTTACTGTTTGATTCGCTCCCAAGGGATAAATATTTAGTGTTTATTCAGCTAAATGAAATCTGTTCACCATAAAATACGATTGTATCTCTTCAGGAAATTTGGACTAAAACGTTCAATTCATATGGATTAGTTTTACGATCTCTTTATGAACTTTTTGAAGCGTTAAAATGGTAGTTGCGTAGCTGTCAATGGAGGGACAGAAAGCTCAGAATTTTCATCAAAAAGAAGTTAATTTGTGTTCTGAAGATGAACGAACGACTGAAGGGTTTGGAATGACATTAGGGTGAGTTAATAATGACCGAATTTTCATTTTTGATTGAACTATCCCTTTAAGGGAGCTGCACGTGCTCACTGTGTTGAGTCGTGACGAGGGAGCTCCCTTCTCACTTGATTTTTTTCTTTTAAAAAGGGACGAAGTGTTTGCACTTCATGGTTTAGGCCGTGTGTCTGCTGAAGCAACATGGCAGCTTCGATTGCGGGGTCGCAGATGGGCAGAGTAGAGGTGGATGTTGTCAAATAAGTCCTCCGCCTCTGCTTACCACCTTGCGGCTCATGATAGGATATATGTGGAGGCAAGATAGGCCTGTGGGGCCCTGCACATCATGAATTTCACCACACAGTGCTGTCGGAAGGTTGCATGCTCTTGTACGCTCCCCTGTGGATGGTTGCCTGGTAGTATTCCTCGTTATTTTACAATCTTTAACTTAGACGAGTGATTGGAGTCTTTTATGGATCCTGGAGAAGCACCTGCTTGAGCACTCTTTCTTAATTGCTCTAGGTATTTAAGTAGAGAAGAAGCTCCCCTGCGGTTTCCCCAGGGGTTGAGTTTTGATTGTGAGAGTCTTTGGCAATAATATTATGGTGTTCTCATATTTGCTTCCTTTCCGAAGAAGATAAGGGTTGCATTCTCCCCCTGGAAGTAGTGGTGATATTGAAGGTCATAGTTTACATTGCCCCTTTGGTAGGTAACGGCGAGGTGCTGACATAGCTAAGCCATATTTTCTAAGACCTCTGCTCCTGGGACCTTATAAGACTGACGGCTGTCCCCCAAGTAAGGGAGTAAGGTTTTAAAGGTGGGGACTTCCCTTACAATAAAGCATAGGAGCTTGGGTATCTTCTCCTACTATTGGAAAATTTTGGCTTAGGGAGTGGCGCCACTATAAAGTATACGAGTCATTTTGGATGTACCCTTGGGGTTGATGCACTCTGATTTGTAATTTATGATATGCCCATTATATTTGTGCATAATCACAGCTTAGATTTCTTAGGCAGACATTCCCTTAGCATTGCATAGTGGGTAATGGTTCTCCATAGTGCCCACTCCATGACGGATGTCTTGTTGCCATGCCTAGGGCTTGCCTGCACATCACCTTCAGGCAAAAGTGTTGATGACGTGTATTTCGGCTGCCCTTTTATACTCATGGGCGCTCCAGTTGTGATGACGTCGACTGCACTCCGCCATTGGTTTATTTGAATGTGCTTCAGAAACCGGTCATGCTGATGGCGTCCCCATTGTGTTAACTCCATGACGCAGCATCTCGTTTCCCTTATTAGGGAGCAGGAATAGATTAATAGAACCTAGATGTTTTCACTGCTTTAAATTTTTATAATTTTTTTGGAAACCTTTTTTCAGGATTCTTTGATGAAAGTAAAATTCAAGAAAACAAAATTTCTCTTTTGAAATATATCTTTTTTTACCATTATAAAATGTCCTTACTTTCACTTTTGATATATACACACACCGGCCACTTTATAAGGTAGGCCTACACCTGTTCAACTGGTTCTTAATTCAAATATCTAATAAGCCAATCACATGGCAGAAACTCAATGCATTTAGGCATGTAGACATGGTCAAGACAATTTGCATCAGAATGGGGAAGAAAGGTTATTTAAGGTACTTTATACATGGCATGATTGCTAGTGCAAGAGGGGCTGGTCTGAGTATCTCAGAAACTGCTAATCAACTGACATTTTCACACACAACCATCTCTATAGTTTACAGAGGTAAACCCAAAAGAGAAAATATCCACTGTGCAGCAGTTCTATGTGTGAAATGCTTTTTTGATGTCAGAGGTCAGAGGAGAATGACCAGACTGGTTCGAGCTAATAGAAAGGTAACAGTAACTCAAATAACTGCTTGTTACATTCGAAGTCTGCAGAAGAGCACCCCTGAACTCACAACACATCCTACCTTGAAACAGAAGGGCTACAACAGCAGAAGACACACCGGTGCAACTCCTGTCAGCTAAGAACAGATAAATTTGACTACAATTCACACTGGCTCAACAAAATTGGACAATAGAAATTTGGAAAAACGTTGCCTGGCCTGATGAGTCTTGATTTCTGCAGAAATTTGCCATAAACAAAATAAAAGCATGGATCCATCCTGCCTTGTATGAGTGGTTCAGGCTGCTGGTGGTGTAATGGTGTGAATGGATATTTTTTTGGCACACTTTGGGCCCCTTAGTAACAATTGAGCATTGTTTAAACACCACAACCGACCTGAGTATTGTTGCTGATCATGTCCATCCCTTTATGACCAGTGTATCATTTTCAGAAAGCTACTTCCGGCAGGATAACGTGCCATGTCACAAAGCTCAATTCATCTCTGACATGTTTCTTGAACATGACAATGAGTTCACTATACTCAAGTCTCAGTCACTAGATCTCAGTCCAATAGAGCACATATGAGATGTGAAGGAACGAGAGATTCGCATCATGGATGTGCAGCCGACAAATCTGCAGCAACTGTGAGATGCGATCATGTCAATATGGACGAAACTCTCTGAGGAATGTTCCCAGCACCTTGTTGAATATATGCCACAAAGAATTAAGGCAGTTCTTGAGGCAAGAGGAGGTCAAACCCAGTACTAGCAAGGTGTACCTTATAAAGTGGCCGGCAAGAGTGTATACTGTGTGTGTATTATACTGTATATATACATACACTGAACAAAATTATAAACGCAACAATTTTGTTTCTGTTTGTTTGAGCTGAACTCAAAGATTTTTTCTACATTTACATTTACATTTATTCATTTAGCTGACGCTTTTATCCAAAGCGACTTACAATTGCTATATATGTCAGAGGTCGCATGCCTCTGGAGCAACTAGGGGTTAAGTGTCTTGCTCAGGGACACATTGGTGTCTCACAGTGAATTTGAACCCGGGTCTCTCACACCAAAGGCATGTGTCTTATCCACTGCGCCATCTCACCCTTTTCTATGTACACAAAAGGCCTATTTCTCTCAAATATGATTAAAAAATCTGTCTAAATCTGTGTTAGTGAGCACTTCTCCTTTGCCGAGATAATCCATCCACCTCACAGGTGTGGCATATCAAGATGCATGATTATTGCACAGCTGTGCCTTAGGCTGGCCACAATAAAAGGCCACTCTAAAATGTGGTTTTATCACACAGCACATAGCCACAGATGTCGCAAGTTTTGAGGGAGTGTGCAATTGGCATGCTGACTGCAGGAATGTCCACCAGAGCTGTTGCCCATGAATTGAATGTTCATTTCTCTACCATAAGCCGTCTCCAAAGGCGTTTCAGAGAATTTGGCAGTACATCCAACCGGCCTCACAACCGCAGACCACATGTAACCACACCAGCCCAGGACCTCCACATCCAGTATCTTCACTTCCAAGAACGTCTGATACCAGCCACCCGGACAGCTACTGCAACAATCGGTTTGCATAACCAAAGACTTTCTGCACAAACTAGGGCTTGCACAGACTAGTCTAGTAGTCGAGTAGTCGACACTGTCTTAAACAATCGACTACAAGCGTGCATTAACCATAAATGAATTAAAAATGGCGAACGTCACCAGCAGACACCACACATCATACACACACATCAGTATTTCATCAAGATGACAAAAATATTGTAATTGGCCAACTCTGTAAAGGGCAGTTCACATATCGTGACTAAAAACGCATGGAAAGCGTGCATGGAAAGTTTCTCCTTTCCACAAGTGCATGCGCTCCCATGGCATCTGTCGTTGCTAGTCAACCATGAACTGCGCTCTCCATGATGACGAGGAAGTATCAGCAAAGGATTAATTGATTTCTAGCCCTTGTATTAGCTTTACTACAAGATATATTTATAGAGATGAGAAATAAAAAGCCGGCCTGTACAGCTATAATCAGCTGTTCGGCCGAGCTTTCAATGTTGTTGCGGAAAGGCCGAAGCTGATCGGTTGGTTTTTGTCAATTAACCTGCGGCGCGCCTGCGGCATTATGAAAAGTTGAGATTTTAAGGTGCGTGTCCACTGGCACTCAGCGAGCGTAGAGGACAAACAGATCGGTGAATGACATCAAACTACTGCGAGAGCGATTCAAAACCATACACAGCCGTCTGCTCTCTAATCGCTCCCGATGTACTTTGTTGTCATTCAACGATCTGTCTGTGAAGTGCCGGTTCAAGTCTAACAAGCCTGTTTAAATTTGGCCACGGCATAGGCCGCTCAATTATGAGCACGCTTGTAGCGCGCCTAAATTTGAAATAACGAATTTGCACGCGCACAAAACGCAATATGTGAACAGGCTCTAAATGCGGACATTGCGTCTGAAATGAAAGGCAAGAACGGCTATTTATTTGACTTTAGTCTTTTATTGGAAATTTAAATATGTAATGTCATAATTATAATGATTTCAGAGTTTACTTATGTAACTGTTGCATTATGAATTAATAAACATTTATTGATGAGAACTATTTCATGTCTTTTTATCTACAGAAGCATGAACCACGAGTAGTCGAGTAACTTGAGTATTGTTTTGATAAGAAATTGACTAGCAAAAATCAGTAGTCGTGCAACCCCTAGCACAAACTGACAGAAACTGTCTCAGGGAAGGTCATCTGCATGCTCATTGTCCTCATCGGGGTCTCGACCTGACTATAGTTCGTCATCGTAACCGACTTGAGTGGGCAAATGCTCACATTCGATGGCATCTGGCACTTTGGAGAGGTGTTCTCTTCACGGATGAATCCCGGTTTTCACTGCACAGGCCAGATGGCAGACAGGGTGTATGGCATCGTGTGGGTGAATGGTTTGCTGATGTCAACGTTGTGGATCGAGTGGCCCATGGTGGCGGTGGGGTTATAGTATGGGCAGGCGTATGTTATGGCCAATATCCAGCAACTTCGCACAGCCATTGAAGAGGAGTGGACAGACATTCCACAGCCCAAAATCAACAATCTGATCAACTCTATGCGAAGGAGATGTGTTGCACTGCATGAGGCAAATGGTGGTCACACCAGATACTGACTGGTTTTCGGTACATGCTCACTCTGTGCATGCTACCCTTAGGAGATATCATTAGGAAGCATGGCATTAGTTTTCACTGTTATGCTGATGATACTCAGTTCTATATTTCTTCACGGCCCGACGAAACCTACCAATTCACAAAATTAACGGAGTGCATAGCTGATATAAAAAACTGGATGAGTGTTTTTTCAGAATTAAGTAGTAGGAAATTACTAGAGATTCTAATTATTGGCCAAAAAACATCCTCACGTAATTACCTAGAATATTGTCTAACACTTGATGGCTGCTCTGTCAAGTCCTCGTCACCGGTTAGGAACCTGGGTGTGCTCTTTGATACTAATCTTTTGAAAGTCACGTGTCTAGTATCTGTAAAACCACATTTTTCCATCTTAAAAACATATCTAAATTACGTCATATGCTCTCAATGACAAATGCGGAACAGTTAGTTCATGCGTTCATGACCTCGAGGCTAGATTATTCTAATGCTCTAATGGGTGGTTGCCCTGCATGCTTAATAAACAAACTATAGCAGGTCCAAAATGCAGCAGCTCGAGTTCTTACCAGAACCAGAAAGTATGACCAAATTAGCCCGGTTCTATCAACACTGCATTGCCTCCCTATTAAACAACATATACATTTAAAAATATTGCTGATTACTTACAAAGCACTAAATGCTTTAGCTCCCTAGTACTTGTGCAAGCTCTTAACGCATTATACTGTAGTCCATCACGTCTATTGCAATCTCAAAACTCCGGCCAGTTGATAATACCTAGAATATCAAATTCGACAGCTGGCGTTAGATCCTTTTCCTATTTAGCACCAAAACTTCAGTCTTCCTAACATTGTCCGGGAAGCAGACACACTCTGTCAGTTCAAATCTAGACTACATACACATCTCTTTGACCTAGCATACACATAACACATTATGAACCGGGAACACTTCCCATAAATCCTGATGTACTTGTTACATCATAAGAAGGATGGCGTCTACGCTAATATTAGTCTCTCTGTGTATCCCGAGGTTTACCGCAATCCAACTGATCCAGGCTGTATCCGGATCTGATGAAGGACCTGCGCCTGGAGACGACGACAACGCAGTCCTGGGGTGTCCACTAGTCTCTCCCTGTGAAGTGTTCCTTCCCTTCCCACTACTTCTGTACAGATAAAACGTTGGTCGGGATAATTCCCGTTCATGTGGCTACGCGGAAGTGATAAAAAATTCTGTATTATAAATTGTATTATAAATGTATTGTAAAAGGCTTGTACCTTGGAACCTATTTCATGGTTTGCGTTCTAGAGCCACCAGGCACCGTTTTGTGCAAATGAGCGGCCGGATCGCATTAAGGGTTTTCTGTTAGAACGGTGTCGTGTTAGTAGTGTTGTCAAAAATATCGATATTTCGATAAATATCGATACTGAAATAACTGAACGATACCAATATTAATTTCCCAAAGAATCGATACACCGATAGGCTACTAGCCGAGCTGTCACTTTCACTTCTCTCCAAAGGCGCGTTGACCTGCGCACTCGCACTCGTCTCATTCACTAACAAAACTGAAGTGAAAGGAAAGATGGCGAGTGCGGCGCCGACGCGACCGCCTTTGGTCGATAAAGAAAACAGCAGGAGTGCTATCTGGAAATATTTTGGATATGAAGCAAATGAACATGGAAAGCCGAAGGACACAAGCAAGCCAATATGCAAAAGATGCTACAGAACAGTGCTAACAAAAGGCGCTAACACCACTAATATAGCAAAGCACCTGAAAGACCGACACCCGGATCTATATAAAGAATTTCGAGAGGTTGGTAACTCTTCTCATTTAAACATTTCTGAAACATTAACCAAGATGGCCCATTATTGTTGTTGATATGAGAGACTGTGTTGTCTGTATTGTTAAAAGCACTATATAAATATAGGTGACTTGACTTCATGTCGATCCAGTGAGCATTGTTTTCACGTGTGATGCACGCACGTTTGCGTTTAAATCTGATCATCAAATAACGTTAATGTATTAACCAGCATTTATGACCAATGAGCAATGCATTTGTTACAGTATATTTTAATCTTTGATAACAGTAGGTAATAAAAATACAACGGATCATGTTAGCTCTGGTCCAATGAAAAATATATAAACAGATAGAACTTTAGATTTTAATTAGTACATGTATTAGTAAATGTTAGTTTAAACTTTTTACTAAGATTAATACATGTTTTGGAAGTATTTTTCATTAATTATTCATGTTAACAATTAAATATCTATTACCATTAACCTAGTTCTTAGATTAGTTAGTTCAGTACATTTTAAAAGTGTGGTCGAAATAGAAAAAGAAAAATGTTTATTAAAGTTTGGCATTCTCTTGTAGCACCAGAAAGAAGATGAGACTCGACCTGCAACAGAAACAACACACTCACAACCTACACTACCAGCTGTATTTGAACAGCAAAGAAAGTATGAAGCAAACTCAAATGAAGCCAAGAAGCTGAACAGGGCTGTAGCAGTGTACATATGCATGGATCAGGTTCCTGTGTATACTGTTGAGAAACCTGGCTTCAAACAACTTCTTGAACATTTGAACAACAGGTATGCCCTTCCTTCACGGAACTTTTTCATGCACACCGAAATCCCAGCCCTATATAACGAAACGAAAGAAATAGTCATGAACCATCTTGGAAGAAAAAACTTTTTTTCATGCACCACTGATCTGTGGACAAGCAGGGCCACTTCCACGTTCATGGCAGTAACTCTGCAATTTATCACTGAAACCTGGGACATGCAGAGCTGGTGTTTGGGCTGTATTGGGCTCCACACTGAGCACACAGCGGAATGCTTGAGGGAAGCATTGGAAGAGATGATACAAGCATGGAAGCTGGACATGTCCTACATGGCTGGTATCACCACTGATAATGCTTCAGCAAACAAGAAAGCATTTCAGCAAGACTTCACATGGGTCCCCTGCTTTGGGCATAACTTGCACCTTGCCATTAACAAGGGCCTGGATATAGACCGTGTGTCTGGATCACTGTCGAGGTTGAGAAAGACAGTGTCTGCCTTCAGCAGGTCACCAAAGATGTTGCGACAGCTGAAGAAAAAACAAAAAGATTTGCAATTGCCTGAACACAGAATGATCCATGATGAGCCCACACGCTGGGACTCAGCTTATGAAATGGTGGAGAGATTTCTAGAACAGCAGCAAGCTGTCAGTTCAGTTCTAGCTGATGATCGGAAGAAATGGCACCTCATGCCCAAAGATTCAGATATTACAGTTCTTGAGACTGTAAAAGAGGTATTGAGCCCCGTCAGCTCTTTCACGGATGCCCTTAGTGGTGAAAAACACACCACTCTCTCTGCAGTCCTGCCTCTGAGTTGGAAGATCTACTCTACTTTGACAGTTGAGGAAGGTGACAGCAACCTAAAACGTCAACTTAAAGACAACATCAGAGAAGATCTCAGACATAGATATGAGAACACACATCTGCAGCTGATATTAAACAAAGCCACATTTCTTGACCCAAGGTTCAAGGACAGTTTTGTAACCTTAAGAGAGGAGGTTAAACAGGATCTTATGGTCAGTTTCAATTTACTAGAAGCAGGGGGCCGAAGTCAGCAAACATCATCTCGAGATGAAAAGCAGCAACCAGCAAAAAAAACTAAAACAGATCTGAAGAGACTGTTAACAAACATACAGGGGGAAAAAAAAGAATGAACATGGAGAGGGTTCATCATCCAGAGGAGAAGGTGAGAGTGCAGAAATGGAACTCAAAAATGAGTTTTCAGTATATGAAAAGATGCCTGAAATCAGTGCAGAAGAGGACCCACTCACATGGTGGAGGACACATGAGACAGCTTTACCTCACCTTGCCCAGTTTGCTAAGAAGCATCTGTGCATCTCTGCTTCAAGTTCAGCTTCAGAGCGTGTATTTAGTACATCAGGGCTCATTTGCAGTGCAAGAAGGGCACGACTTACAGAGGAGCACATTTACATGCTAGTGCTCCTAGCTCAAAATCTGAAAGTTGCAAAACAACTGTAGGATACAGTAATGGGTGTCAATCTCACTCACCTCTGTAGAGAAAATCTGCATAACTGCAGCAACAGATTCAATTATTTTGTTTACTAATTTGTTACTTGATGCATAAGATTGCACTAATTTTGTTTTTGCTTGAAGTTTAAGTATCTTTTGTTGAGATTGTGATTGTATTTTAATTTTACTTGGAAATACAAAAGATTGCACTTTTTTTTACTTGCACTTTATTGGTTTTTGAATGTATGGCAATCTGAGAGGCCTTTGAACAAGTGCACTAGTACCTCAGGACATTTTTGTTATAATATACCTCATTTGTCATTTTCTAGAGACTTGTTATTTTTAGCTTTAAATAAATAAAAACCTTAATATTGTGGCAGTTTTTTTTCTCCGTGGTATCGAAAATGGTATCGAATATCGATATTTTTCATGGTATCGTAGTTAGAAACTCTAGTATCGTGACAACACTACGTGTTAGTGTCACCGGTGCAGGCCGGGGCGGACTCGTATGACCAACCGCCCCTGACTGCAGACATCACCGTGAGGAGCCAACACCACAGGTACGCAATGGAATGGACCAGACAGAGGCAAAGGTAAATTTCAAGGAATAACAATCTTTATTAAGCACTGTATTTATGGAAGTAAAGAAAAGGATGGTAACGGTCGCTGGGCCTTCTCCCCGGAACAGCTGGGCAGATCGAGGGCTCCTTCCCCAGGATGTTACACACACCACGGCCCGGACGGTAGAGAGACAGGTAAGCACTCTTCTTCCAGCAATAGCTGCACACTTCGGGGCTCAGAAGGTAAGTAACCAGGTAAGCACTCCTTTTCCAGCGATAGCTGCACACTTCGGGCTCAGAAGGTAAGTAGACAGGTAAGGATTCTTCACAATACAAAGTATTTTCGTCAGTGCACAGGAATGAGACAGTGATTTAAAAGCTTCTTTCACCAGCAATGCTGCATACTTCCAGACTCGGACAGTAAGTGGAACAGGTAAGGATTCTTCACAGTACAAAGTACTCTTTTCGGTTCACAGTAGTGAGACAGTGGTTTAAAAGCTTACTTCACCAACAATGCTGCATACTTCCAGACTCCGACGGTGAGGAGAACAGGTAAGAATCTCCACAGTACAAGCTGCTTTTCAGCTCAGCTGTATTACTCTAGACTTCTGATGGAGCACAGATATAGTAACAACTTTCCACAAATGTGCAAGCATGGGTTGGGGCCACTTCTCAGCAAAAGCACACCACACTCGTGTTCACTTCAATTCCACAGCCATAAATCAATGTGTATCCATAAAGCAATAGCACTGCAATTCACTCAAACGGTAGGGCTGTTTAGAGGCCTCACTCCATTTGTTACACTCACGTGGGAGATATTAAATCTTCAGTTCCTCCTCAACCCACTCTGAAACACATAGCTTCTCCAACAATCAGTTCCACACTCACTGCATCCTCTTCAAACTGTTTAAATGTTCACAAGATGAAATCAATTCACTTATCTTTCTGTCTCTCCTCTCAGTGCTGATTGGATCGATAACTCAGTCCAGCAGATTTCCCACAGACGATCACTCTGATCCAGTAGCTTCAATGGGCGGCTTCCACACCCAGACGGTTTCCCCAGAATAAGCTTATGTCCACCACTGCTCCGAGAAACCCAGAACCACAGAACACAGAACAGCACGAGACCAGCACGGGGCCAACAACGGACCAACGACCCACGAACAACGACCACAGACGCTCTGCACATAGCCCTTTTATCTATGGCTTATGAAGCAAACAGCCCGTGTAAACGCCGCTCCTCTCTCTCTCTCTCGCACCTGTAGTGCATTAGCGTTAATCAGGTCGGGCAATGATTCTGCCACTCCCGGAACCGGAGTGGAATGTGTCGCACACAAATCGTTCCCTCGGGAAACTCGTGACTCATCAAGGGGTTCCGCTCGCTAAGCGTTCTTGTCACCCATGACATTAGCAGCCCCTAAGTTAATAACTAATGAACGTTGCGACGGAAGTGAATCAATCAAAACTAACTAGCTAGACAATAACTTTATTCTAGAGCTGCTGTAAAGCCAAAACAATCTCTGTTACTTTAATTTCCTATTATCACTGTAAAGCTGCTTTGAAGCACTATATAAATGAAGGTGACTTGACTTGACTATGTGTCAATGTCAAGCATTACACTAGAAACCACCCACTACACAGACAAGCACCACTCACTTTTTCTGGTTATAATTATCAATTTAATTTTTTGGCTTAAGTGACCTCAAGTCAATATGATGGACAATGATGATATTCATATTCTGGGTCATAGTCATGAGCCAGAATATATCATCACTGTCTATCATATTGACTTGAGGTCACTAAAGCCAAAAAATTAAATTATATTGATATGTGGCTAATACATGCATGGCACACAAATGAGCATGATCTACAAAAAGAAGATTAGATACGGTATTTACACTGAAGAGCAACTTCAAATGACTTTCCCTGTCTAGTAAGACAGGCCTTGCTCTATAATCAGTCTGGGAACCATGTGGAAGGCAAAAGCAGACATTTGCCGAAGTAATGAGTGTCCCTAATGACACTAAGTTCATTTAATTTGTCCTCAGGATGGTAATAATTGGACTCCATTATGACCTTGGTGCCGTAATTAAACTGCTGCCTGGTGATATTCTACACACTGGCATGTAGTTGTCAGTAGTGATTATCAGTAATGAGAGAAAGGGAGTGACAAGCTACAACTTTTCTGGCAACACACAAAGCCTTTTCAAAGGCAACTACTTTTTCTGAGAATGATGTGTCATTAGAAAAGCAAAGCGATGCAGACAGGTCCATTAGCAGGCCAAAGGCGCACGGGGTGGGAGAGCAAATTAATCAAACTACTTTCTACAATTTAAATGTGTGCTAAATTGGATAGGCGAAAGGGCCCGCATTTCAAACAGCAACCAGGCCGCCATTTGACTTAAGGCTTTGAGGCGAACAAGTGACCTTGGCTTTTAATCATCAGCCGTTCCAACTTTGATGTTTTGACTGACATTTCCGGCAATCCAATTTACACCCGTTCACACTTTTAACAGCTGGTCAATTGGTCCAACGCGGTTCAGACATATTTTATTTGGAAATATATTGATTTTTTTTCCCCCACTTGGCCACCTAATACTGCTCAGCCACCAACCGAATTAATCTTGTACAGAGATTGAGCATTATGTTTAATCTCTCGCTTCACAGAGCATTTTCAGATGATAATTGTCTGGGTTTTTTGTTAAGAAGATGTAACATTTCAGGGGAAATTGGGAATGATGCAAATTGAAAGCAAACACTTTGATGATTTACATAAATCATCATGATAATGGAGTAAATCAATTGACTTTTTTTTTTTTTTTTTAGAAAAGCCTTTTGTTTCTTTTCAGCAGATTGTCTATAGGAAATTCAATATGTCTATCCATACCCTTAGGCTGTGTCTGCAAAATTAGAGGTTGCTCTATGTTCTCTATGCATTTGAACATGGTTAAAAATAGCCCTGGATCATGTGACAACAAATATCATGTGACGGCAAAGAGCATTTGGAAGGAATTCAAGCGTAGAGTGCACATTGAATATGGGGTCATATAAGCAATAAAACTGTAATGAGATTTCTACTTTCACTACTGACCTTTTTCATTCTCCCTTTCCTTCTGGCTGATTACAAATAATTTTTGAAAGATTTTTTGGCAGTTTCTCTGGCTGTAGAATTTTGTTGGGCTTGCTTTCCAATATATCTGTAACTTGAATGAGGAAAAAATAGTTGGCAATCATTCTGATAACAAGTGAAACAGTCACCTTTCTAGCTGCAGTTTGGTCTTACATAAAGAACTTTCCATTTTCAATTCTCTTTGGGCCAGCATGAACATGTGGCCTACCTCTTTGAAGTAATCTCTAATATTATATTAATCGAGTATTAATTCAAACAAAAGGTCTATGTTGTAATCTATTTTTTTTATTATAAGTACAAAGGTAAACATACATTTTATGTAGGTCTACATGCTGAGATGTAGTAGATGATATTTCATATTAGAGAAATTAAGGAATCTGGATTATTTTCAATAAATGTACTGCAATATATATGCTATGGCAGCTATAGCATGTTGTTGTTTAACTCAGACAACAGTTTCGACTAGTTGCGCATTTCCTTTAGGAACAACTGTAACAATTAACATTAAAAAAAAATGCTATCACCATCGTTTTTATGTTTTAACACCTTCAAACTTAAAGGTTTCAGAGCTTCAAGCTTGTGAATTCTACACCATAGTTATATAAAACAAAGATTATTGGAGTACGTTTCACAAGGAAATGCTTTTTCAGTCTTTTCCAATGAGCCTGGGTTGGGTACGGTTGCCAGGAAGTCGTTAGGTGGTTGCTAACAGGTAGAACACAATTTATACTATTTATAATGGTCACGAGATTTTATTTTTGATTCGAAATACATTATTAGAATGTAAACTTGTCCTAAAGAAAATGCGCAAACCAAGTCAAAGAGCCCAGGATGCTCCTTCAATGTAAAAAAAAATTTGTTTTGACCATTTATAATCCAAAATTGGTCCTCAACAAACTGTGTAATTTCTGCCTGTACAGTATAGCACAAATTGTTCGTAATGAGTTACGTGATTAAGTTTAATACTTTCACGCTACTATCTTCAGATAGACTAGAGAAGACTAGAGTCTTCAAATAGTTGATCTATTTTGAAACAAGTTCTCAAATACTTTAGTGGTGGAAAAAGGAAGTGATAAAAGGCCAAATAAACAAGTCTCTTTGATCGTAAAACCTCAGCTTTATATCGAACAGTCTTTGGTCATTCAGTCAAAGCCTTGAAGGAGTTTTTTTTTTAAGTACCATCTATTTATCTGAGATTAAAGAAAAATAATAACTTGGGGGGACTGGCAGAAGTCTCTCTCGGGTCACTGACGACATCTCTCATCTCCTGAACTCAATGAAGTTTTGGTCTTTGATCCCTAGCTAGGTTGTAGCACCTCACGCAGAACGCTCACGGCCACCCATGTGAGATATATGATATTCTGCTTTATGCAAAATGGAGTAATGGAATGAAACTACTGCAATGTTAAAGCACCTTAAAGGCAAGTCTGCTTGGTGGCCATTTTCATATCATAAAGCCCCTTGGCTTTTTGACTATTTGACTACATGACTATTTCCAGCCTTGGAAGTACTGATTGAAAGATGAAAGATCAAACTCTACAAAACTGTTGGTCAAGTTTACATTCTAATAATGTATTTCGAATCAAGTTCTTTGAGTCAAATCATTAAACTAAATTGTATAGCTAGAAAATAGTCCATTAGTTGTTTAACTGTAAGATGGGATTTTCTTTCCTAAAGTTGCCATGATGTCTCCTTCAGAATTCTTGGGAGAAATAAACACACTTATCTTCTGGATCTGCTTTCAAGGTTTTATATGAGATCCCCAAAAAATGTTTTGCCTGATTGCTAAATAGAGAAAGGCGATAGTGAAAACGGTCAAACAACAATGGGCCAGACTCAAATCTTGTATTTGTATTCAGGAAGGACACATTAAATTGATCAAATGTGACAAAGACATTTATAATGTTTCACAAAAAAATATATATTTCAAATGCTGTTCTTTTGAACTTTCTATTCATAAAGAATTCTGGATAAGTATCACAGTTTCAACAAAAATAGTCAGCAGAAAAACTGGTGTCAACATTGATAGTAATAAGCAATGTTTCTTGAGCACCAATTCCAGTCTCAGCCTCAGATGTCACACCCGTTGGCTGAACGTCTGATGCATATGGCACACTTAACTGGAACCAATTCAGGATTTTCGAAGTCGTCATCTGGTTGGTTAAATTCTACAGGATGTCCGGGAGACGTGTGTGTCGCGTTCTTTAATGGCCGCCTGGAAACAAATGCTGTGACACCAAACCCCCTCGTGGAAGAAAAACGCTGTCGTGTTTACAACTGTGACAATGAGCGCTTACCAGGATCAGCTAAACACTGGATTTTCAAAAGTATGTGAAGTTCGCGGCTCCATTGTTCCAGTAAACTTGCACAACATTCTTGAATGAATAATTTATTAAATGTACGCCGGTCTGTTATTGCATGTGCATTTTCACACCCTGTAACTGATTTTCTTGGGCGCTCCTTGGCCAACTAAAGCTGCGATAGAGGCCAGACCTTCTGCTGTCAGTCTGAAGGTTTGGCCACGTGAGACTACACCAGATCAGCATATTAGAATGATTTCTGAAGGATCGTGGTGACACTGAAGACTGGAGAAATGATGCTGAAAATTTAGCTTTGCATCATAGGAATAAACTACATTTTGAAATATAATTAAAGAGAAAAAACTTATTTTAAATTGTAATAATATTTCACAGTATTACTTTTTTTACATGTACTTGCGTGTTCAAACGATCCAGTCTTGATGAGCATCTGAGGCTTCTTTCAAAAACATTAAAAACATCCTAAAACCAGCCTTTTAAATGGTGGTGGTCTTCCTAAGAAATCTGGTTTCAAACCAGTTTCAGGCACCCCAAAATCACATCTAATGACAAATAGCAATCATATTTTTTTCAAATTAATAATGCTTATTTCCCCGTAGAATAATCACACTGTAAGTTCTTTCAACCAGTCTACCAGATACTGCTTTTAATCTCCCAATCAAATTGCTTTAAATCGCATGCCCTGATGCCTTCTTTTCTCGATATAGACAGTTTTTTTATTTTTTTATTTCACACACAGCCAATGTCTCCAAAGTCAGAGCAGCGAAATATGGTATCTGTCTTGGCTGAAGCTTGTTAAATCAGTATTAGTGAGCTGCCTCCTCTCTCGCTGTCTCTCTTTTGTGTAACAGAGCTGTGTAGTGTCTGCTAGAAACCATCCGAGTCCCAACGGATCCGAAATAACTTCCTGCCCACGTACCACACTTCACCTGCCTGCGCTTTTGTTTCTAGATCCTAATAAGGAACTTTGTATGTGTGGGCTTCAGGTACTGTATACCTTTATATGTTTTATACATTGCATAGTTGTAACATATATTGAGTTATTTTTGTCTTAGTTTCATTTTCATGGACCTTCAGTTTGTTTCTATCCATTTTTTGCCCGCCATTCTTTAGTTTTCATAGTAAATAATTTGATTTGTCCTCCTGTTCAGGTGTGTTCACCTCATTATCATTTGTATATAGGTTCATGTGTGTTCTCCTTTACTTGGTCTGGTCTCATTAATGCTAGCATTGGGTTTCTTTGCCTGATTTGAGTTTGCTCATGTGGATTAATTATAGACTTTCTTAATCTGATCTTCTTCTTTATCATGTTCTCTGCAACCATGCATGACAGAAGACCGGACCAACTATGGATTTTGCAGCACAGTTTGCTGCTTTGGCCCGGAGTGTCCATAACTGAAAGAATTACACGTTGCAGTTCTGCCGACGCTGAAATTTTTGTATTGGATCAGGGCTAACTATCACCACCCAGTAGACCTCCCAAACACGAAAGGACTCAGCTGGAGGAAAGCCATTCTCAGGTGTCTGGAGAGTGTTTACCCCAGATCCAAACCTCAACCACAGCCAGACCCAGAGCCCAGCCCGTCACCACCCTGATCGATGGACACTACGCCAGAGCCCCCGCAGACTGGAAGCTTCTGCCTACAACAACATGTGGGTCTGTGCCCGAGGAAGGGAGGACAGTGCCCACCATCACCTGCTTTGAGTTTAGTTGGATTTTGTGCTGCTCTTGACACCCAGTTATCATCTTCATCGTCCCCCATCGGTCCCTCAGTGGGTTCTTCTCAATACTCAAATTGATGCTTCCTCGTTTCCTCACTCCTCAGAAACCGATCGAATTCAGCCATCTTAAAGGACATCTCAATTCTCTAATTGCACCACGAGGAGGCGAGGAACGAGGAGTAAGGAAGCTTCCAGAGGAGTCATAAGCAAGGATGAACAGGTGTCTCCCATGCGGAAGTCTTTCTTGTCGAGAAACCTGACGCACGTATAAATTCTCCTCCCACTTCACATTTCTTATTTGTGACCCTGGACCACAAAACCAGTCTTATGGGTAATTTTCTTTAAATTGAGATTTATACATCACATGAAAGCTGAATAAATAAGCTTTCCATTGATCTATGGTTTGTTAGGATTGGACAATATTTGGCCGAGATACAATGCGGTTACAAAACTGTTCCACACATTGATTGAATTCGTCGTCTTTCAGGTCATCCTCCTTTGCCAAGCCAGTCTCTGGACATTCTGTATAATTTTCCCAATCATTTGCGAAAAAATCAAATTTAAATTGAGCAAACGCGCTATCTCAGAATCCATGGCTTGCACCGTTACCATTGCGGATTATGTACACTGTGCACGCGAAGAAGTCGCCAGCCAATGAGAGGCGCTGTAGCAGGCCGTTGCTAAGAAGAAAACTGTTGTTGTTTTTTTACACGAGAAGGGTGTATGTTAACTCTCTCTATTGGCTTACTGCTCTAATGACGAGGGGGGAATCTAAGCTTGACATAAATACCAAACTTGAGTGGGTAATTCCCAAAGAGCGGGCAGCAGCGAGCGAAGTTTGTAGGCGTGTTTTCGTACTTTTTTTGCGCGATTTTGCGGCATCCATTCACAAAAATATTTTTTATATATATTTATGGTAGGAAATTTACAAAATATCTTAATGGAACATGATCTTTACGGAATACAATAATGATTTTGGCATAAAAGAAAAATCAATGATTTTGACCCATACAATGTATTGTTGGCTATTGCTAAAAATATACCCGTGCGACTTACGACTGGTTTTGTGGTCCAGGGTCACATTTGTGCATCCTCGTTTCCTTTCCTCGTGTCTCAGCTCCACCCACTGTAGGATGCGAGGGAAGGCTGCAAGGAATCGAAGGAAAGTTTATTTGTATATTGGAATATTCTTGATCACTCGAGCGTCACTACAAAGCGTCATCAGCTGTGCTCAAAGGATCTGCCCTTATGTTGTTAAAGTTTGGTTATTTAATAAATTAATAAATAATAAAGATAAAGCAAGATGCCGTTGATATATGTGTGATATATACAGTTAATTTAAACTGCAAATGTAAAGCATAAATCAAAACTATTGTTACAGATGTGAAGGGGGAGGAGAATTTATACATGCTTCAGGTTTCTCGACAAGAAAGACTTCCTCATAGGAGACACCTGTGGATCCTCGCTCATCGCTCCTCTGGAAGCTTCCTCAGTCCTTGTTCCTCACAGTTCAATTAGAGAATTTAGATGTCCTTCAAGATGGCTGAATTTTATCGGTTTCCGGGTCACAGGCTGGAGGACAGTGGAGCGAGAAAACATCAATTTGAGTATTGAGAAGCCCCCCCCTGTGTCACCTCTACCTCCTCCAGTGGCTTGTGGCGCTTTTCCACTGCATGGTACGGTTCGGTACGGCACGCTTTGGAGCTTTTCCACTGCATGGGACGGTACGGCTCGGCTCTGTACGGCTCACTTGTGGCGCTTTTCCACTGCATGGTACGGTACGGTACGGCTCGCTTCGGCTCGCTTTAAATGGTACACCCTCTGTTGAGGTTCCAAGCGTACCGTACCGATACTAAAATGTGACGTGGAAGCACTGTAGATCACTGATTGGTCAGACAGACAGAATCGTCACTTCCAGCGTCATTGTATTTGCGAGACATCAAACCCGCTAGATTTAAATAGCCAGTAACAGCCACCGCTGTAGCATCTGTTTTAAAACTACTTGCTTGACTTGCTTGAAGAAAAAAAACTTCCAAAAAAGAAATGGCTGAATTGTGGTCAGTGGACGAGAAGCGCAGACGCTCCTCTTGTTGGTTGCCGAGGAGCGGATAAACTATAACGATCAGTCATAATCCCACCCACTTTGAAGCGGTATTAACTGCAGTGGAAAAGCAACCGAGCTAAAGCAAACCGAGCCGTGCCGCGCCGAGCCGAATAGTACCACGCAGTGGAAAAGCGAAGCGAGCCGAACCGTGCCGCGCCGAACCGTACTGAGCCGTACCATGCAGTGGAAAAGCGCCATTGGTTACACCTTGAACCTGCTGGGAGCCAATTCCTCCTTGGCGTGAATAGCCTGTGGCTCCAGCTCCATCCTCAAAGTGCTCTGTCCCACCTCGACCTGACTCCTACACCTGCACTCCGTCCTCCCTCGACTCCAGCGTGGACCATTGGGCATTCGGCCTCGCCGGGTTCCCTCGGACCGTCGGCTCCACCTGGGTCGGACATCCCCACGCCTTCGCTTCAGACTTTAGGGCCGTTCGCTGCTCTCCGGCTCCTCCACTCCTACGGCTTCGGCCTACTCTGCCCTCGGTCGCTCCAGCCCAACCTCAGCCCTCCGGATCCCCACTTGCATCTCGGGGGGTCATCATTGGCGTCCCATCGCTCCCTCGTCTCTACACCCAGGATTGTTGCCTGCCAAGTAACCATCATGGCTCCTCCCTCCATCAGGACTATCGTCCTGGGTCACCACCATCTGGCCAGCTGTCCCATCTACTCGTCTGCCTGCTCTCACAATCCCTTCACCATCTCCTTGTCAGCCTCCAAAGCTCCCTCCCTCCCTCATATTTTCTATTACGCCACAAGGTTGCACCTTCCGGAGGGGCGTAATGTAACATAAGTCGCGTTTCCACCGAAATTACCAGGAGCTATTTGTCCCAGGAACTTTTTTCCCCCGACCTGTTGCTGTCAGCATTTCCACCAAGTATTCATAATAGTCCAATAAGCAAATAGTCCGGTGACTTAGGACCACGTGCTACTTTACAGTTACCGCTGGATTTCATCCTCTGAATTTAAGCTTAATAAAGCCTGAACCACGTCGTCGGTCCATCGGTCATATTTTTTAAACTCCATTGTTGATTCGTATAGCAAACATCAAGCATCACGTTAGTTCAGGCAGGCCACCTCAGCCAAGCTCGCATCAGCTGATAGCCAGCTGTTCCTGATGTGTTTCAATCCAGTGTCGACATCTATCACAGCGGAACATATAAACTCCCATTCCTTCAGCATTTCCTCCATAGCATCGCTGCTCGCATTTAAACTCCCTCCTCCAACCAAACCTTTAATCATTCTGACCATTCTGTTTTTCCCGTACAGTTCAATTCATTGCAAGCTTTTTATTTCATGTATTTGTATTTTCACAACTCATGTAACTCCCTGCTCTGTCCAGGCATAGCGCATTTAATCTTTTTTAGTATTTATTTTGATTTATTTTTAAATCATTAATTTGTATTTTACATTTTTATGATTTAAATAATTAATAGCTTTTCATTAAACTCACAATCCCCCTGCAGTTCCTTCATGAACCCCAGAACCCCATAATGTAATATTTAATGCACTTCGTGTTGTTGATAAAGAATGGAATTCATTTTCTTTCTTTGTATTTGTATATTAATATGGTACAAGATGATCCTATTTAAATCAATGTGATGAACAAGTTAGGTCAAAAGTAATAGAAAAGTAATCGGATTAGATTACCTTAAATTTTTATTGTAATGGATTACATTACTAACTACAATTTTTGCCATGTAATTTGGAATCAGTAACTTAATTTGTATGTAATCTATCCAGCACTGTATATGCTTTCAAGTACAGCTTAAGGGGCTGTTTTCATGGGAATCTCATGAATAACTATATTCCATAATCATGACAAACTGTATTATTTCCAATACAAAATTAATTTATATTTTTTTTGTGTTAGATATATCATGACCGACAATGTCTCACAAAAGCAAGATGGCCAAAGAGAATTTTTGTTTTCACCAGCTTGTTTTATAGAGCAAACAGAGCCAGACAGGAAATAGAAACTAATCAATGTTCATTTCTATTGCTTTTAAGATATAATCCTGTAATTTAGTCATTACTTCCTAATCTAATCACATCCAACCTCACTTCACTGACTCACAACTATTTGTTCCTTCACATCTGTTAAAATGTAGTGGCAGCCCATGGATGTTTGAAGGACACTGCCTTCTACTGCCAACTTGTGTATACTCTTAAAAATAAAGGTTTTTTATTGGCATCGACCGTTCAATAAAGAACTTCAGCATATTAAAACATTCTTTACACTAAACAAAAAGGGGGAAAAGGATTCTTTTAAGAACTGATCATTGAAAGTTATCCATAAAATGTTTTTTTTAATGACATTAATGACATTTAACCTTTCTTTTTAAGAGTGTAAATAAATATAGTGCACCAAAAGCACATCAAAGAGAAAGCTTCCCAAGTTATGGTCACACATTATTATTTATTGCAGCATTATTAAAGATATCACGTAGTAACATTTGGTCGAAAGCACTTATCAATATTAGATTTCAACTTTGAGGTTGTCCTTCTAAGCCATTTACTGCATAAAAGCAATAGATGGACAATTAAACAGCTATTTAATGCAATGATCTAAACAGAAGCCAAAGTGAATGAATCAAAAGTCACTGCTGCTTATGCATTTGGACATCCAGTCCTGGAAAAATGTGAAACATCGACGGATGAACGTCAACTCTTGATTAGTCCTCAAATTAATCTTGCGAACCATGACTTTGTCTTTTAGACAGTGTTCTCCGATCTTGCAAAACAACATAAAGGGAAGAAAAATACACATACCTGAATACATCAATGGGCCAAATTTCAAGGCACACATATATGAGAATAAGAGAGATAGAGAGAGAGAGAGAGAGAGAGAGAGAGAGAGAGAGAGAGAGAGAGAGAGAGACAGAGAGAGAGAGAGAGACACATCTCGCTTACTGAATTCTGAAGGAGAAATCTGATGTTGTGCTGTAAGAGTTTAAGAGCAGTGCGAGATTCGACAGCGCCGTCTTGATCAGTGATTTCTGCTGAAACTAATGTCTTCAGAAGCTCTTGAGCAATGAACTCTTTACAGCTGCACATCTGAAAGAAAACAGGCCAAATCTTGTTCATATTCAGTATATGATATCTTCAAATGTCATATTTTCCTCTATAGGCCTGTTAAGCTACTCGAAACTCACCTCTCCGCTTTCAATATGCACATTCGGCATGTATACTGCGTTCATGTCCTTTAAAAGATGCAGAAAATTAGAGTGTAGGTCTTTAAAAAATTATTTGTTTATAGTGTTAAATGCAGAAATTTTAAGTGACAATTGACAATCTTTTTTAAGGGTGCGTCTCAATCAGTTTCCTAGTTCTGTAGTCCGGGCACTGATCAGGGAGTCAGCCATTTTAAGACCTGTCTCAATCTTTCCAGAGCGTTCGCTTACTATAAAGTCCCACAATGCACCGTGAAAACCAGACCTGTAGCCTATGAGTTTCTTCCTTTTGTTGAACACAAAAGAAGATGTTTTGAAGAATGTCAGTAACCAGACAGTTGATGGACCACATTGACTTCCATAGAAGAAGAAAATACTATGGAAGTCAATGGCTACCATCAATTATCTGGTTAACATTCTTCAAAACATCTTCTTTTCTGTTCAACAGAAAAAAGAAACTCATACAGGTGTGGAACAACATGAAAAATTTTCGGAAGCACAAAACATAAATCACGTGAGCCAACTCGCAACGCACAATGTCACGCGGTAGATGTTTTTAAAACACAAACCATTATTAAATCATATTTCAGCATAAACATACATCGCTAGACAGGTAACAAACATAACATTTATCTTATATTTACGGCTGAAATGTTTCACGTATACATAACAAGAAAAGTATTTCTCATAATGTACCTTCAATGACATTAAAACAAAATATAATAAAGGTCTCAGTGCTGCTGTTGTTCATAAACACCAGTAGTGATGTCCTGTATAGAGTGTTTGCTCCTACGTCACCATTTGGTCAGTTACCCGGATGCGCGGCCATATTGGAGATACTCGGATGTAAACAACAGCATGGATTGCACTGTTTATGTACTACTGAACACATTGTTACACTAATTCATGATGTCTAAACTACGGAAAAAACACACGGAAGCTGCAAAATCATATAGAGAAGGGCTTAGTAAGCAGGAAAGAGCGCAGAATTTTGACGAACTAAGTTAATATGTGGTAAAGATCCGAACGAGCTAGCTTAGCTTCTCTAGCCCTTACCGCTATTCGTCCTTCTATTTCTTATCCCAACATAGGCTACGTTCAGATTGGCAGTACAAAAAAAGCACATGAAACCCGTTTCAAGCTACATGCATATGTGGTTTGAAGTCCTATTCAAATCACATATCAGGAAATCTGCTTCAGTCCGAATGCTCTGATCGGATTTCGTGTGGTATGTGACTTTCTCACGCCACGTAAAATGTAAACGTCAGACGTTGTTATAGGGAACATGCTGAAAGTCGCTGCTGAAACAAGGCTGTGTTATTGCAAAGTGCTGGATAAGCAGAAAATTATTATTTTGAAACCGGCGCAGATAAGAGCACGGATACCTGTGCATACCAGCCTCCTACAGTTCTGCAGCTCGAGACGCAGTGCATCTCTATGTACATCTCTATTGCAAATGCAAACCCCTCCATCAACGCAACGTCATTGCCATATTGCCAAAGAGCTGCATGAACACACGACTCGGATCTGAACAGTTGCGATACACAGTGTGGACATCATTTTAGATCAGATTCCAATCGGATACAAAGATAATCGGATTTGGACTGACAGTGTGAATGTAGCCATAGCTAACTACTTTACGTCAACATTTTAGCCAGTCAACGCTTCATTTACACATGTGGCTGATGCTGTGCCTCTCTCAACCACAAATGCCTTCTTTCATCCGTTTTTTGCACTCTTCTCTTTAACTTTTGGCAGTCTGTAGAACACGAAATGTTTTTTCCCGGTGCGACCGATTAGCACAGACCAAAACACGACCATTTTTCAGCAGCAATAGTCCGTTCAGTTCAGTGGCATTGTTTACGTTCAGTGCCTCCAAAATGGCCGACTTCCGGATGGATGAGGGGTGCTTCTCTTATTTGTGCATCCTCGTTTCCTTTCCTCCCTTCCTTTCCTAGCGCCTCAGCTCCTCCCCCTGTAGGTTGTGAGGGAAGGACGCAAGGAAAGAAAATGAGGACGGAGGAATCGAATGAAAGCTTTTTTTATACATTGGAATACTTGATCACTCGAGCGTCACTTCATAGCGTCATCAGCAGCGCTCAAAGCATCTGCCCTTATGTTGTTGAAGTTTGTTTATTTAAGAAATTCATAATGAATAACAATAAAGCAAAATAACCTGTTGAAATATGTGAGATGTGTGGTTTATATAAACTGCAAAGGTAAACTATAAATTAAAAAGATTGTGATCGATGTGAAGGGGGAGGAGAATGTATACGTGCGTCACGTTTAGTCAATAAAACACTTCCGCATAGGATACACCTGTGTATCCTCGCTCATAACTCCTCTGAAAGCCTCATCACTCCTCGATCCTCGACTCCTCACGCAATTAGAGAATTGAGATGTCCTTCAAGATGGCTGTGCTTGATTGGTTTCCGGGTCATAGATGGAGGACGGAGGAGAGAGGAGACGAGGAGGGATATTAAGAAGCACCCGAGGTGTAGTGAAAACACTCCATAGTGAGGACATTGTCATACTGTCCTCACAGTGTCCGAATTAATGTACACGATTTGCTGGTTTACAGCCTAGAAAGCTAGGAGGCTGATTGTGACGCACCCAAAGTAAGATTGCCATGTTTATGTTCACTGAGCATGTTACTTACAAATGTGAAGAGATGTGCATAATCCATGAGGTCTCTGAGGTGGTAAAGTGCCTCACGTATCGTGTCATCCCCCAGAGCCATGTGCTGCAATGCTATAAAGAAAAACAGCACAGTTGGAACAGTTTTTGGGACCTGGGAATATATGTGTGTGTGTGTGTGTGTGTGTGTGTGTGTGTGTGTGTGTGTGTGTGTGTGTGTGTGTGTGTGTGTGTGTGTGTGTGTGTGTGTGTGTGTGTGTGTGTGTGTGTTGTCAATTAGTGAATTAGCATGCTAATTCATTCTAGAAACATGCTAGCAGCAACAATCCAAACATCTCTTTTTTTTGGGAGACTGTATTGCCTTCAAAACCTTCAAAAATTGAAACTACTTTAAACTTCAAAAAACTTACAATTGAACATCTTAAAACGGCTTCAAACGGAATAACATTCAAACTTCAAGATTTTAAAACATCTTCACACTTTCTGAAGCCAACATCAAAATTGGTCTTGGCAAAATGGAGGCTAATTCACTAATCAGCATATTAGAATGATTTCTGAAGGAAAGCTGCTTTGAAACAATATGCACTGTTAAAAGTGCTATATAGATGAAGGTGACTTGACTTTATCATGTGACAATGAAGACTGGAGTAATGATACTGAATATTCAGATTTGACAACACAGAAATAAGTTACATTTTAAAATTGAAAACAGTTATTCTAAATTATAATGATATTTCACAATGTTGCTTTTTTTATAAACTTAATTTTTCATTTAAATAGGACTAATCTTAATTCTTCCAAACTGTAGATTCTTGTTTTTATTATATCCTCACCATCATGACTCACTCTCTTCAGCTGGAATCTCATTTGAGCCTCTCTTTTTAAAAATGATTATTCAATGCTTAAGAAAATAAAGGAAAAGAAAATAAATGAAATTGAGCCTCTCCTTTTTCACAATATAGTTGGTAAACAGGTCATCCTTATCAAACAGTAGGAAAACACCTCCACCAAGTGGACGGATGTCGTGACGACAACGACAATAAACTTTAAATGGGGAAATGTGCCTGCCGAATGAATGTGAATATAAACAAAATATGCAGGAAAATTCAGTGTTTTTAAATGATATATTTATATAATATGCAATTGAGGATAATTAGCAAAAAATAATTTTGTCGTTTTGGGGAGCCAGCGTAATATCAAATGTGACTCCACACATCAGAATAAGTACTTTTCACCTGTTTCAGACGGTCAGTAAATCAATGTGAATGATATGATCCTACTTTGGAGTACTTACAGACAAGAAACAGCATGAGAGGGAAGATTTGAGCGATTGTGGGTGGAGGTTTGCCGGTCCGTGAGCCTTTGAAATCATTGATTACGCGAACACGATTCGACCATTTCGCACATGCTTGAAGCTCTTCTTCATCCACATTTAACGTTACTAACAAACTTTGGCAGTGTTCATGTTGATACTGTTAAACCAACAGACAGTTTCCTCAGGAAAGTTGCATCTGGTGACATGGGCATTTGATACGTTTTGAGAATGTGCTGCTAGTAAAACATACTCTGAAGCAATTAGAACTCAGTATGCCAACTAATAATCTTACTTTGGCTGTGTTCAAAATAGCACTACTTCAACAAATCATGTTTTAATGTAGCCTATAATATGAAAAATACTTTAAAGTTCACGGTTTTCACGTTCAGCTCAAAACAGTGCATGGATGGACTTTTACTTTGATTTTATGGTCATGGGGACATCGGGGAAAATAAGAGAATATAATTAATTTTTTCAATATTATTTAATTGTATATACAAAATACAGTTGCTTGTATTTTATGTATTCGTTATTAAATTAAAAGAATCGCTGTTAACATCTTTTTTATTATAATAAAAATGAATTGTGGGATATGTCGTTTCTAGATGATCCTCGTGACGCTGAGTTGAATGCGGAAGTACGTCACTGCGCCGACGCGGGAAACACGCGACTGACTGAGACTGACTGCCTGCAGTCAAAACAAACTAGTACAGTTTACTCCGTTATTTATTCTGAGTGAGTTATTTTAATAAAATGTAATGCTATTTTAGAGCCGTGTTAAAGTATGTATTGAATTTTTGCTAGCCCAGCTGCACTTTAGTACGCCTGTGTTTTAAAACCATATATGCCTCTTGTCCAAGTAATTATTTGTAACTTAACTAAGTTATCTAATCAACTTCACAGGCTTCCCTTAATATAGGAGGAAATTGACAACATCACTTTCAAGTTCTTGCTATTAAAATGCGAATTTTTAATTGTGTGGACTGATAATTAATTTGACTTTATATCATTGCAAGGCTACAAGTCAAAGCACTGGTCCAAAATGTCAAAGATTGAAAAGATGAGTATTCTGGGAGTGAGGAGTTTTGGAGTTGAGGATAAAGACAAACAAGTGATCTCCTTCTTCAGCCCTCTCACGGTGCTTGTGGGACCCAATGGAGCTGGCAAAACGGTTTGTATATTGCTGTCAGTCATTATGTGTGTATAATTTAGATGCTGGTAATGAGAAGAGTATTTAGAGGAGATTTAAACACTGCTCCACTTTAACATTTGACAGAGGTGGAGAGCTTTTAAGGGATAGTTCACCCAAACATTATCCCATGATTTACTCACTCAAGCCGTCCTAGGTGTATATGATTTTCTTCTTTCAGCTAAACACAATCGGAGTTTTATAAAAAAAATAATAAAAAAAAATGTCCTGGCCCTTCCAAGCTTTATAATGGGAGTTAATGGTGCATTGTTTTTGAATCCTGAATAAATGCATCCATCCATCATAAAAGTAATCCATGCGGCTTCAAGGCCTTCTGAATTATTTATTTTTTTCTTTGTATTCGGCTGTAACAGTATTCAAAAAGGAAAACATATACTGCACATTTGTGGTCTGCTCTCCCAAATATATTTCTGATATATCCCATTAATAATTCACTGGAATCCACTTAAGAATCTCTGTTTTTTTCTTCTCCCCAAATCCTCACGTCTCTTTCCAGGTTTGTTTTCGCAAGGATGCTTTAAAATGTAATCATCTCCCCTTTTTACTTCTAATCCCTATAAGCAGTGTTTACTGAAGTATTTCTAAGGCAGGTAAAAAATAATATTTATCGTCTGTCACATTCACAATGACGGAAATCGCTTTGGATTTTTATCACTCAATGTTCCAGTTAATGAACATTTCAATATTTAACACATCCGTAATATTGCTGTGCAAACGTAATTTGTTAAAGCTTTTACACTTAAATGTCCTTTCGACGGTTCGAAGGGTGAGTAGAATAATCTCATTGTACCATTTTTGAAAAAGGTTGATATGAACTATTTCTTTTTATGAATTTCCAGACCATCATTGAGTGTCTCAAATACATCACTTCAGGAGAATTTCCACCAGGAAGTAAAGGAAACACCTTTGTCCATGATCCCAAAGTAGGTCCTTGACAGGAGTGATTCAAGTAAACAATATAAGCTGTAATAGAAATGTTCTGATTTACAGTTTTTTTTGTGTGTGTGTGCTTGTCTTATTCAACTTTTGCAAACACTGGTTCGTATTGTCCATGCAGGAGTTTGGCAGTATGACACTTTTTATAGATAATGTTGTTCTGTTGTAGGATGCTCATGAAACGGATGTACGGGCACAGATCAGGCTCCAGTTTAGAGATGTGAATGGCGATGCTATTGCAGTCCAGAGGTCTATGCAAAGTACACAGAAGGGCAAGAAAACTGAGTTCAAAACCCTTGAGGGTGTTATTACCAGAATCAAGTAAGTTATGTTTTTTCAAGTCAAGTCACCTTTATTTATAAAGCACTTTTTACAATACTGATTGCTGAAAATGATGCAACAAAGTGTGTGTCTGCTGTACAGCAGCTCTAGGAGAAAATAGTGTCACTGTCAAGTTTAAGTAAATTCAGTGTTGATTCATTTCCGTTATAAAAATCATTAGTTATTCATTTAGTTAATTTGTATATACAGCAGCTCTGGAGAAAACAGTGATGTCATCATTCAGTTCTCATCTAATGGCTTCAATGCAGGCATATCAATAATATTGTTCAATATTAAGTTGACTCTTACTAATCTCTTATGCGCAACAAGGCTGCATTTATTTGAGCAAAACTACAGTAAAAATAGTAATACTGTAAAATATTATTTTCTATTTCAGTAAACGGCTCTAGACTGCGACCTCTTTTCCTGCCGCTGCGACATCATTTTGTTAGATGTCGCTCTGGTGCCACTACAAACTTGTTCAATTCATAAGCGCTGCCGTTTCTGATGCGTATGAGAAATATTAAACGAAAAATGCGGCAAAAAGCAAAACGAAACAGCACGTTTAGTAACCCAAACTGTAAAGTACATATTAAATTGAATTCTGTTATATTATTAATGTAGACTAGAGATGCGCGGTAGAGATGCGCGGTTGGCGTTTATAGGCGCGGATCGGGCGGATGACGTGACGAAAAAAAATATTTTAATTAAATATTTAAGAATCTCTAATGCGCGGATGGGCTATTATTTAATCCGCAACCGCATCACAAAACTCATCATCCGTCCGCCATCCATCCGCATCAACGTTTTTGACCAATTTTCAAAACCGCCCGAATTTAATTAAAATACTTTTTTTCCTCACGTCATCCGCCCGATCCGCGGTTTATCCGCTATAACCGCCAACTCTAATGCGCATCCCTAATGTAGACATATTCTACTTTGTTACAGTATTACAGTAAATGTATTAAAGAAGTAATGGAATATAATAACAGAATTTTTTGTTTTTAAGATATATGCATTTTTTGCTTTAGTATTTATACTAAATGTGCTATTGTAACATATCATATAAACCATAAAGTTATGTTTGCATGTTAGCGAGGTGGTGCTATGCGTGTTTTTACCATGCGGTTTTGACATACAAATGTATACTATGAAGAACAGGTTTAATAAGAGTAGAGTTCTACAGTTTTTGTTAATGAAAATAAATGTTTATCCACATCTCAAGCTCAATGTGCAACTCATATTACTGTCAAAGGTGCATGTTAAACTAATAATTATTTTTGGTGCTAGAACTTGGTGGATCTGATTCTACTGCGCTCAAATGTACGTCTAGAGCCCTGATCATTTATTTAAAATGTAATTTATTTCTGTGATGCAAAGCTGAATTTACTCCAGTCTTCAGTGTCATATTATCCTTCAAAAATTAGTTTAATATGCTGATTTGCTGCTCAAGAAACATTTCTTATTATCAGTGTAAAAAGTAGGTGCTGCTTAATATTTTAGTGGAAACTGTGATACTTTTTTCAGGATTATTCAAAGAAAATAATAAAAACAGTTAGAATATACATGTTTTGTAACATTATCAATGTTTTTACTGTCACTTTTTGATCAGTTTAATGTAAAAAAAACTTTGAATGGTATGCCTATTTATATGTGATTTAACATGTTTAATTAATATAATTTTTTAATATAAATTAATTATATTTTTGACATTTTGCTATTCCTATGCATATTTTTATGAAACAACACAGGTTTTCCGTTGTATAACTTTAGAATCTCTTTAATTGTATCGATTTATGTGAAGAGGTTGTAGACTTGTTTTAAATGTCTTATGTCGAAATATTAAAAAAAGGCTTTTTTTAAACTGCTTTTTTTTTGCTCCCACTTGGCCCTTGAAAAGAGTGTACATTATGGTCCCTGTTTGAAGGACTCTTGTTTGATCTTAATACACCTTGACCTCTCTTGATATCAGGCACGGAGAGAAAGTGAGCCTGAGCTCTAAATGTGCTGAACTAGACCGTGAGATGATCTCATCCCTGGGCGTCTCCAAAGCTGTTATCAGCCACGTCATCTTCTGCCACCAAGAGGAGTCCAACTGGCCTCTCAGTGAAGGGAAAGCCCTCAAGCAGAAGTTTGACGAGATTTTCTCAGCCACAAGGTATTATTATCTGGACAACGGCTTTGTCACGGAAGCTTCAGTCATTAAAAGTACTGTATTTTACTTTTTATTATTGTTCTTTTTTTTCCCTGAGGTCCACATATGACTCTTTTGGTACAATCTGCATCATGTTTTAGTTTTTCATTTTAGATCCTCTCTCTGAACCTTAGAATTAGATGGTCCCTGGCGAATTACACTGAATGCCTTTTCATTTTTGTCTAGTCATTTTTGTTGCAATAATGCTTTTGGATTGCGAAGGATGTTTTCAGTCAGTTTATGAGCTCATCAAGCCATTTTATCTCAAAAGATCTAGGAAAATTGATTCTTGCTGCATACATATATCGTCCCCATGACCGCATTCAAATTAAGTTTTAATCATTAACATATGTTAAAAAGAAGAAATATATCAGAACATTAAATGATATATCCCGATGCTTAATATACTTAATATAAGACAAAGATAAATACAAACAAAATGGAGTAGTCTGATGCAGCCCACAAGGTTAAATTAAACATTGTCCAATAGTAAACTGTGGAGGACAACAGACATTTAATCACCTAAAATAGAGAAGTCTGATCTAACTTAAACCTTGTCCAATACAAGTCTGAGCAGGACAAAGATTAAATAAATAAATAATTTAAACTCCTAAAAGAACAAATTGGAGTAGTTTGATGCTACTCATTAGAAGGGATGGGCATTTCAAGCAAAAATAATATTCAAAGATAGCTGGGTATTATTCGAAAATCGCACCCCTCCCCCATATGCACGCACACATGCATTTATAGGCCACACACGAGAAAAGCGGAGTGTTCTGACGTTTAAATATAACTTAAAAACGAAAATATTTCATATTTGTTTTATATAATATAATTTCCTTTTTTTAGTTTCATCTATGTGATTATATGAAAAAGAAACCGCATGAGATGGGTAAGATAGATCATAAGATGCCCAATATATCAGGAGACGAGTGGGTCAGACATGATTTCAACCACTTAATTAAGTTTTGTTTTGTAGAAAGCCTTTCTTTAAAGTGAATTTCGTTTTGTAAAAATTGTATCTTAATTTCAATCAATGTTTCATCAAGCAATTGGATGGATTTAATAAATAAGAAGCGAAATATAGCAGACGATATAGGATACGGAGGCGCCCGCGCGTGAACTGGAGCGCGTCTCATAAATGAACCGATCAACTCAGCGTATAAGATACTTTGCCTCACAGACCTGAGAACATTTAGAAAGCTTGAAATGCTTTAAAAAAAAATTCAAATCGATAAGAAATGGGGTACTCTCTGCTTATGTAGGCTGATCCGTATGAAGTGTGCATTTCTCTCTATAGGCGCGTTCACTACATGCGAAGATGGCGTCAACATCGCCAACTGTATCTTTGCAGCCAGAAAACACTAGTTTATTAATAAACAATTCAAATGTACCAGGCTGCTTAAACATTACTTATGCCGGTTCTTTATTGCAAGCTTTATGCATGCGCTTGATATGCGGAATATGCAATATTACGATAACGCTCATTATGGTTTAGTATTTTCTCCCATATATATTTAAGAAATTAAATTAATATAAATATGCGATTAGACTAATGGCTTAAATGAACTACTACTAGTCAACTAGAAAAAAGCTTTAGTCGTCAATTTGACCTAATTTGACGCTGGGAGAATGAAGGAACATGTTTTTTAATTGACCAAATTAAGTTTGTTGATGCATCTTTCACGCTCTATGGCAGACAGGGTGGACATATAATTACTTGACATGTTTAATCTTAGTGATTTCTTAAGTTATTCACACCTATCCGATGTGTACGGATGTTGTTTTGTGACGCTATTTTATATTGAAGCCTATGGGAAGTCTTTTTATTTTCCCCTTAAAAGTGGGCATGAATCTGTTCAGAGACATTTTATGATGCTGCGCCGGTTGTGCGTATAGGCCTACAAGAAAACATTATCCCATTCCAAAGTCTTTTTAAACTTTGATATTTTGTATATAATTATTTATTTTCCCCTTCATTTAATGCATATTTTTTTCCTATAAATGACTCTTGTGTATTATCTGCACAATGTCTGTGTTGTAAATACTGTAAATTCTCAACAATCATGCCAGAAAAGCTTTGACGCCATGGCTCTAATTCTGTAGGCCTACACCAGTAGATGGCGATGAATGAGTGTCTATTTAAACAGACTTTTTGTTGCATATTGGCTTGTCCTGTGGTCTCATTTACTCGTATTAAGGTGGTATTGCAAATGAATGGGTGAAAATAACCAAAACCTTTTGCTTAAAGGTACATCAAGGTATTGGACACCCTGAAGATGTTGAGGCACAAGCAGGCCCAGACTGTTAATTCCTGCAGGATGGAGCTCAAGTACCTAAAACAGAACAAAGATAAAGCCCTTGAGATTAAAGAGCTGCTGTCCACTAAAGAGGGTCAGCTGTCTTCCTCCAAAGAGAGTGTCCAACGCATCGAGAATCAGATTGACCCACTGGAGGTGAGAGAGATCCATTTTTGAGATCTGTTGCAGTAGATTGTTTTGGATTATCAATATTTAAAATTGTATTTAATACAGGCAGGTGTAGGGGCGGCCCGGTAGACACGATTAACAAGTACAAATTTTGGACTATCATGTCTATCGCAGTTACACGCTCACGTGACGTTGATGTGCAGCGTTGGTCACGAAAACGTATCATTTGCATACATTTTCAAGCATTGTGGGTTAAAAACAAGTGATTGTAACCTGCAATATGCAGCAAAATATGCAGCGAACGATAATAAATTTCGCCATATGTGCGCGCTCTTTGAGAGGCGATTTCTGAGCGCTGTCTGAGAGACATACATGAAGCCGCTGCTCCTACTTAACTGAGTTATTTTTGACGCTTTGTTGGCCTTGAATTGTTAAATATACAAACTTGTATGTCAAAATGCCTGTCTTAAACACAGTCATTTATGTCTTATGTGAAAGTAAAGAGCTGAGAAAGAAAACGTATGTAACACAGTATATTGGGTTCAGGTATTCGGTCTTAAAGTGCCTTATATTCCTGCTGTCTGTCATTCATGTTAATCAAACAACAAAAGAGAGAAAATATCTCACTGCTTTTGACCAAATCACTTTTGTACCTTTAAAAATAAGACATTTATGTTTAACTTCCCAATTGAAGACTATAGTGTTTTTTTATACATTTGATTATTTTTATACAGTTTATGTTGCATTTCTTATTTATTTGTTTTACTGTAGTTTTTTTTGTTGTCATATTGCTTGGAAATTGGTTTCTTATTCTTATTTTATCGCTGACTGTTCACGTCTTCATTGGGCTTCAGTTTTTTAATTTTTTTAAGGCTAGTATTAGTTTTTGTGATATTGACATTGGTGACAAGAATTATGACATTTCTATGGTATCAACATTTTTGATATCATAACCCAATTTAAAGCAAAATGATATATATGTTGATATATATCGGTATCATGAAATAAAATTACTTGTATCGTGATATAAGATTTCATATCGTCCAACCCTATGATTGTAGTGCAGATTAGGGTCCGTTAAAGCATATATCACAGTATTGATATACATTATTGTTGTCTTTGGCAGCAAATTCATCCCAAAAATGTATGTATTTGCATAAACATGTAATAATCTGTATTTTTAAATAATCCAGTCATTTAAATTCTTTATTTTTTTTTATTTTTATTTGATACTTGTTATTTACTTATACTTATTATTTTGATACCAAACTAAAAGATAAAAATTGATCCTAAATTATTGCTAAGTCTGACATCAGTGCAAAAACAGAAGCTTCACATTATGAATCAGTTGAGTGTAAAACAAAAGATAGATGAGCCCCACTGTAAAATAGTCCAAATGTGTACTTGTCACTGCACATCAGTTGAGTTCTAGCCCATACACGTATGCAGTCATGTTATGTAAATTCACTAAACACACTTTCCCCATATTTTCAGAACCGACTGTATGACATAGACAGCAGCCTCAGCAAAATAATGAAGTTGGATAATGACATCAAAGCTCTGGACAGCAGGAAGAAACAGATGGAGGATGATAATCGGGAGCTAGAGGAAAAGATGGAGCAGGTAACCCGAGGTTTTTTAAAGCTTTCACTGCTTCTCAGTATTAGTTATAAATGCTAGATAATGATCATGCAAAAGCAGAGGAAGTGTTTTGCACAGAAAACATGTACAGGATGTTCAGTAATGGATGGTTTTGGTATATTAACTGCTGCTGTTTTTTATATGATGTTGGAATGAGGGGTTTGCGTTTGCTTGCTTATCTTTGTCATTTGTTTTATTTTGTTTGATCCTCTAGTTTTCTTACTAAAAGCCATTCAATTTTTTTCATTTACCTAAGGGTTCTTCTGGACTACTGTGGATCCAAATAAACTTTTTATGTGTTAGTTCTCAACAGTATTCCCATTGAAGTAACATTAGTGTTGATGCTTTGGTCCAGTGGTAGTCAAGTAAACTCACCTTTATTTATATAGTGCTTTTTACAATACAGATTGTTTCAAAGCAGCTTTACAGAGATAACAGGAAAATAATGCAACTAAGTTTGTTTACCAGAAGAAAATAGCATCACAGTTCAGCTTAAAGGATTAGTTCACCTCAAAATGAAAATTTCCTAATAATTTACTCACCCCAATGCCATCCAAGATATCAATGTCTTTCTTTCCTCAGTGGAAGAGAAAATAAGTTTTTTGAGGAAAACATTTCTGGATTTTTCTTCGAATAATGGATTTCAATGACCAAAATTTTTTGGACCAAAAGTCCAAATCAATGCAGTTTCAGGAGGAGGGTCTTGTCTAGTGAAACGATAGGTCATTTTCCAAAAAAATAATATATATATAGATACTTTTTAACTACAATTGTTCGGATTGAGCTGATCTGCAACGCGCCGGGAACTACGTCATCACGTTGAAAGGTCATGTCCATGTCGCCGATAAACAGTGGAGCAGTACTTCGCCGGTGACATGGACATGACCTTTCAACGTGCTGCGATGGACCTCAGCTGCGATGGTGCACAGCATTTTCAAGCACTTTTTGAAACTGCAAGACCTTTGAAACTGCATTGATTTGGACTTCAAAATAGTGGTTTTCATTGAAGTCCATTATTCGAAGAAAAATCCAGAAATGTTTCCTCAAACTTAATTTCTCTTCCACTGAGGAAAGAAAGACATGGATATCTTAGATGGCTTTGGGGTGAGTAAATTATTAGGAAATTTTCATTTTGAGGTGAACTACTCCTTTAAGTAAGCTCACTGATGTTTCATTTTCGGTGTAATTTTTTATATATATATATATATATATATAATGTATGTATATATATATGTATGTATAGCAGCTCTGTAGAAAACGGTGGTCATCGTCCAGCTCACTTCAGTTCTCATATAATGGTGTCAATGCAGGCAGATCAATAATATTGTTGAATATTATATTAAATGCCCCCAAGTGACAGATTTGAGTTCAACATTAGTCATGCCTCGATTTATTCCTCCCCTCTTTCTCCCAAAGGTTTCTTCTTAAATTGTAATAAAACAGAGTGACTGGAGAAATGTAGAGTTGTCAGCATTACATTGAAAAGTAATACCATGTTTTGTAAACGTGTCACCTAAAGGGAGATGTACGAATAGAAAAACGAAGGGCCTAAGACAGAGCCTTGCACCACACCATTTGTTCATTCCTTGGGGCGCCTTGACTCTGTGTTGTGCTGTGTTTTTAGGTGTTTCAGGGCTCAGATGATCAGCTGCAGGACATGTATCAGAACCACCAACAGACTGTCAAAGACAAGGAAAGGAGACTGACGGAGTGCCAGCGCGAGTTTGAACGGGCCGGCCGAGAGTGCCAGAGGATGAACCGCATCAAATCTGACTTGCTAGTTGAGCAAGGTAGCCGTTTGCTCCTTTGCTATTCATTTATTGTTCTGTAGTGGTGGTGGAAATGTGTTCTCTATATATGATCAAATTGTTGTTTTGTTGATTGTAGTATTTAAAAGAGTCAATAGAAGAATAGTGACGTACCTTTTTTTAGTTTACATCGCAGCCTGATTTGTTGCTTTCTTGCTATTGTAAGTCACAGGAAGGTGGTAATTGGGTAGATTCACTAGGGTTACAACAAGCAGCTATTTTGATCGGTTCATTACTTCTATGATTAAGTAGGGAAAAAATATATATGTTAGCCCCATTAAATAACGCAAGCACTTGGTGTGGCAACCTGCAGGCCACATAAAAACATGATCTTGATGACCTTTTTAAAAGTTCTTAATTATATAAAGTGCTCTCGCCTCGAGCTTTGGGCAACTTGGCGTTAAACACAGTATATTTTTGCTTTTATCTCACTTTGTGGCCTTCATCATTTATCCTCTTTTTAAATTGAAATTACTACTACTGCAAAGTTACTTTACTTCACTTAAGAAATTTAGATTTTATAGATTAGTTATTGCTGTCCTAAAGTACACTATACTTACAGAAATACACTGAAAACTAGGGCTGCACAATATATTCCGAAATTATCGAAATATCGCAAATGTATATATCGCGATATGCATATCGCAACAGCTTACAATAACTGGGATCATGAACAAAAGACAAAGAGAAAATCACTCACTGCTCTTGGCTGAATAACTTTTGTAGCTTTGATAAGAATCAGTATATATTTCATTCATACAGTGAAAACTAAGCATTGCTTTATTTTTACATTTGATTATTCCGTTTCTGTTGTTAAATAAACCTAATGTACGATAACCTGAAACCCTAAACCCAGTGGTTTACACTGATGTTAAAATAATACTTCTTATGCTACTGTAAAACACTGATTTTCACTTTCAGAAGTGGCAGGGATGTTTTCTTGTCAAAAAAAGAATGTGAAAGTTGTATAATTTAACTATATTTTAAGTTTATTTTACACCCTTTAAGCATTGTCATATCACATCGAATATCGCATTATTTAATGAGTTATCGCATATCGCACTTTTCTTCAATATCGTGCAGCCCTACTAAAAACTAATACTTTCACATCGAGTGAATCTGCTCAAATTGCTTTTTCAGCAGGAAAATTTTTATTCTTTCTCAGAGCTGTTCATTGTCATTGTTTCTGTTCATTTGAAGGCCGTCTGCAGTTGGAGGCAGATAGACACACACAGAACATTAAAAGGAGGGACACCCAGGTGAAGAGTTTAGCGTCTTCCCTGGAATTGGAGGGCTATGATCGGACACCTCTTAACGAAAGACAACTCCAGAGCTTCCACAGACAAGTCAAAGAGAGACTGGACCAGGACACTGAAGCCCTCAACCAAACTATGGTAGATAACTGAACTGCAGGACGTTATTTACCACCCAGTTCACGCTCTTTTGTTATATATAGATACATATAGATAGATAATATTATATATAGATATATATATTCCATTGCCAATTTTTATACGCTTTATGAAGTGTTTTATCCAATAAAGAAGACATAAATAATTTAATTAAAGTGTTACCCAAACATTAAATATGTATTATTTAATGCTTAACAGAAAATTATAGAATGAAATTAATTCCGGTATTTATAAATATCCTGAAACTTCATATATTTTCAAAAGTTCAGTATTAGTATTGCGACGTGTTGCCATTTTTTAATAATAACTTCTTGTTTTCAGCGAGATATGCAGGAGAAAGAGGCACAGAAGCAGCAAAGCATCGATGATCTCCGTGATAAGAAGACCGGTCTAGAGAGAACCGTCGAGCTGAAGACAGACATACAGGCCAAGAAACAACAGGAACTGAAGAACATCAAGTCTGATCTCCAAAAACTGGAGGGCTCCTCTAGCAGACTGCAGGAGCTGGACACTGAGCTTCAGAAAGCGGTTAGATCTGCACTACACCAGTAAACTTGCCTTGAGCATTAGGCCCAAAGTATACTTCGTTTTTTTTAACGCTGTGCTTGCATATGCGTACAGCCGAACGCGTAGCCTTTCAAAGTATACTCCATTTGATAGCATGCACAAGCGCAGACCGTCGACACGTGCGCTCTAGAAAGTTTCATCTATGTCCAGTGTTTGCGATACTTTTCTCGAGAAGTAATGACTGATAAAAATGTCTTTTAAAATAAAGTTGCAGCTATCTTACAGTATAACACCATCACACAAACGCCGAACGCTTGTCTGTGCATGTCTGTTGTTGCAGTCTTCTGTATTTTGTTATTGTTGTTGTTCCGGCTCTTTAGTTTCGTTTTCTACTGTGAAACAACAGCCGGGCCGTTTGCCAACTTGTGGAACAACTGATCAGTACGAAACAAATTCAGTCCGCATGTGCGACCTGCGCATACAAAACATATTTCATCTGTCAATATTCTGTTGGTTTCCTCAACTGAATCTTAAACTAAAATTACTATGGGTCAGATTTATTAACGGCTTGCACCAGCTCAATCCCTCTTTTGGCGTTAAAAAACTATTGTCAGGATTTACTGAAGACACGCAGTCACAAAAATAGCGATGAAAAGACAGTCATTTTTGCGGCTGACATTATTGCATATGCATTTGTAGGAGTTTTCCTTTCAGATGTAAAATCTATAGGACTGTATTTAAATCAATTATACAATGTAATCTACTAAGATTTGCGGTATTCAATTTACTGGTATTTGCGACATTATTTAACGGCCAAAAAAAGCATGTCTTGTCCATTTTGTGCTTGACATGTCTGCCATCTGCACTTTTATGGGATTACAGTCTCACGCTAATTTGCCCTGTTTAGTAAATCTGCCCCAAAATCTGAAAATAATTTGTAGAAAGAAAACAGTACTAACACTGCAACTAACAAAACTACCATCATTGACGCCCTGCATTGCTTTTGTATGTGTTTTTCTTAATGTATGTGTGTTTATAGGAGCGTGAGCTTGATAATGCCACGCAGGCCTGTACTGTGGACAGTCTGAAGGCAGAAGTAATCGAACTACAGAGGGAGAAAACTGAACAGGATCAGGCCCAGCGCAGACTGGACCAGGAGATGGAACTGCTCAACACACACACCAGGGCACATGCAGAGATGGACATGCTCAAGAAGACCAAGGTGAACACACACATCATTCTCGCCCCCAGCCATATCACCTGTAGCCCAAGACTGGTTTCCCACTGAAGCTGAGCAGGGTTGAGTCTGTCAGTACCTGGATGGGAGACTCCTGGGAAAACCAGGTTGAGGTCAGCAGGGGGCGCTCACCCTGTGGTCTGTGTGGGTCCTAACGCCCCAGTATAGTGATGGGGACATTATACTGTCAAAAAAAGCACGTCCTTCGGATGAGACTGAAGTCCTGATTCTCTCCAGTTGTGGTTGAGGAGAGACCGTATGTGCAGTATTGTACAGAAGTACATTAGAAAAGCGCTTTATAAATGCTTCGTTCGTCCTTTGTGATAACACCTTTATGCCTAATTCTGAAACAAATGCAGCAAACATAAACAAAACAAATGCCTTCATACAATAAAGAGATACAGAGATGATGTCAGAACCCGGAAGGTTAATTCGCTGCTCATTCCTTCAAAATGATTTCCAATGGGGCTTTGTAATGAGGTTTTTCAATTTAAGAGTAAAATATGATACTAAACAGCACATCTGAACAACACAGAAACATCCAGGATTTAGCTTATAATCTGGAGATATCATAATATATCCTAGAACATATGATAAGTTCTAGATGTGTATTAGTTTGCCAGCACAATGCTTGCATTATATAACTGTTACACTAGATGTCAGCACAGTCTTTCTACGATTTCCTGGCCACCTAATATCCTCCAGTCTTTTATAAACAGTTCAGTTTGTCATTTTTACATCACAAAAATTGAATATTTATAACAATAGGTACATTGTGTTAAATTTCAGTTTCAACAAAAAAAGTTGAACTGATGCCTTTTAAAATGAAAACTAATACTAAGTTTATTTTAAAATGTTGAATGAGGCATCAAAATAATTTATAACATTCCATGCTGCCTAAAGCAAGAAAGGATTGAAAATGAATGGTCAATCACATAATCCATTACAAACATTGGTAATGGATTTCTTCATCCGTTTCTCTTCTTTAATTTAATAGATTGCTTTAAAATAATTATTTCTGTAGGTCATGTGCAATCTATAAAATAGTTAAAGAGTACAAGAGTGTTTACAGTTTCCATTCATATTTTTGTTCATACCTTTTGAAACATGCTAAAAATAATATTTATATATATATATATACATTTTTTTTTTTGGCATAAAAGCAAAGACAATATATGCTACTATGTTTTAGAAGTTTGCAGATTTTTATATACAGTATATGGATTAACTAAATTATTGCCATTATTATAATTTACAAAATGTGCTGAATCAGAGCAAACTGTGAGATATTAACTGGACGTCACTTAGGACAAAAGGCATTCTTTCCAGGCAGTATACAGAATATACAGCACAGTAATGTCTGGATATTGTGATTCATATACTCTATATATAGCAGTTTTATGATCAGTATTTATGCCGGACAGAGGCTTGCAAAGTGACAGTTTTATCCAACTAGAAAATAAATAGTTCATCTCTGCTTCGGATTCCAGATGGATAAAGAGGAGCAAGTGAGGAAGATCAAGTCGAGACACAATGAAGAGCTGGTGTCTCTGCTGGGACACTTCCCAAGCAAGAGAGAGCTGGAAGACTGGATCTACTCCAAAACCAGAGAGATCAACTCCACCAGAGAACGGCTCAGCAAAATGAAGTCTGTCACACTTTGATTTGTTCTTCCTCAAATGTTTATTACAAGATGCTAGAGAATGCCATAAATGATGATATTCAGTGTGAGGTCCTATAATGTTTTATGCCGTTCTAATCATAATTTAAAAGTCTACATGATAAGCGACATACACACATGCATTGACACTGATGTAACAGAAAATAATGGCCTTTGTACAACCACCCACATACTTAAATCTTATACATATTTAGTTTCGATTCCGGGTTCCTGAGGAACAGGTCATCTTCAGGTTAGTGGAACATGCAGTGTTGTTTTCAAATGGTGGCGTTTAGCTTACACATGCGTGTCTAATATAGGGCTGTCTAACAAATATGGCAGATATGACTTGCACTTGTAGTAGTGTACATAAACTGCTCGTAAGTTCACACACATCAATAAAATACATGTTTATGTGTAAAATAATATCAGACAGTGTACAATTTTCCAAATGCTATAATTCTCCAACTTACTCTGACTTTAACATAATGCTGAGAAAATTCCCAATAAATGTTAATACATATTTTGCAGCCTTCAGATAAATTAACTAGCATTACTAGACAACTTTTCATTTTTATTTTTCGTAGTAAGGAGCTTGCATCTGGGGAACAGAAGAAGACTCACTTCATTGCAGAAATCAAAAGTAAGGAAGAGCAGCTGGTCAACTATGAAGAGAGACTCTTCAACGTGTGCGGCAGTCAGGACTTCCAGTCGGACCTGAGCAAACTGGAGGATGAGCTGGAGAAGTCTTCTAAACAGAGAGGTATGGTCACACTGATGCTATCACAAAACATTTCAGATCCACACTAAATATACATTCTGTGCTCATTTTGTAGGTAAATCTTCAGAAATGTGCAAAAAATCATATATATTTGGTAGAAAATTCTAATGTAATGGACAATTCATATATGAAGGGTTGAGGGACGCGTTTTGTGTATGATGGCCTTTGAATTCTGCTGAAGTCTTTGAAGCTTTTCAGATGCAGATTCTGTGTGGGCCTGCTTGACGGTAAATTACTGTTTATTGGTGAACCGGATATAGACTTTTATGCCAAGTATAGCAATGACTGTTGATATGAAGTATCAAGCTGGGACCCACACAGATGAGTTTATGTAGTCCACAGCAGTTACACAACCCAGTATGTGTGCGAATTCAGAACATCCCTGGTGTTCTCAGTCTTCCGTGTTTTGAATGTGATTATCGGAAGTGTTGGGAAAAGTTACTTTGAAAAGTAATGTGTTACAATATTGCGTTACTCCCTTAAAATGTAACTAATTGCGCTACTTTTTTTTTGTTTGTTTCTTTTTTATAACAAAAAAATTATATTTTTGGGCAAATGTTAAAGACCCTTTCACACCGAAAGGGAAATAATAAGCCTCAGGATGAAGGAAATGCCTTCCGTTTCTGGAGAACGGAAGAATAGGATGAAGGAGGAAAAAGTTTAACACTTACTTTAACCAATAAAAACGAAAAAAATCTAGTCATTTTTGCTTATGGTTTAACTGAATTATCAAAGGTCGGAAGCAAGTACATTGATCAATAAAATGAGATTAAATGCATAAAAATGTATGTTTTATTTAACATATTTAGTTATTGAAGGTTTGCGTAGTATTCTGACTCTGCATTTCACTGATTTTATTAATTTTGAGAAATATTGAACTTTTTCTGTGCAAGTGAGATGAGTAAATACACGCTCACATTTAGTCTAGAACTACAATAAGCATCATGTTCACACACAACGCCTCTTCACTTACTCATGATTCTGTCAACATGAGGACAAGAGAGCTGTCGGTCAATAAATGGGAAAGCAAAGTAACTTGCGTTACTTGTTTGAAAAAGTAACTCAGATATTTTGTTGGAAATTTGTAATCCGTTACTTTACTGGTTACTTAAAAATGTAATCTGATTACGTAACTCAAGTTGCTTGTAAAGAGTTCCCCCCCACTAGGGCTTGCAGAGACTAGTCGAGAGATCGACTACTTCAACCACTAGTCGGCGCTGTCGGAAACAATCGACTACTCGAGCGTGCATGCCATCAACCATAAATGAATTCAGAATGGCGAACATCACTAACAGACACCACACATCAGATGTCTGGAAGTATTTCATCAAGGATGACAAAAATATTGTAATTTTCCAACTCTGTAAGGGACGGCCCCTTATATATCGCGTCTAAAACGCGGGGAAAGTCTCCTTCTCTCCACAAGCGCTTGCACTTGCATGGCGTCTGTTGTTGCTATGCAACCATGAACTGCGCTCTCCATGACGACGAGGAAGTATCAGCAAAGGATACGGAGAATTTAATTTACGAAGATGAGGAATCAAAACCAGCCCTGTACAGCTTCATAAAGTTATTTCAAAAGCCTGCATTTGAAATAACAAACTTGAGCGTGCAAAAGACGCGATATGTGAACGGCCCCTAAAAGCAGACATTGCGTCTGAAATAAAAGGGAAGAACGGCTATTTATTTGGCTTTACTCTGTTACATTAAAATTAAAATATGTAATGTCATATTTAGTTTTGAGAGTTTACGTATGTAATAGTTGCATTAGGCTATAAATTAATAAACATTTATTGATAAGAACTATTTCATGTCTTTTCATTTACAGTAGCATGAACCATGAGTAGTCAAGTAACTCGAGTATTGTTTTGATAAGAAATCGACTAGCAGAAATCAGTAGTTGTGCAACCCATGCTGTCTACACTGATTCTCGTCGTCTTTTTGTCTTCTCTTGGCAGCCATGCTGGCGGGCGCCACCGCCGTGTACAGTCAGTTCATCAGTCAGCTGACGGAGGAGGGCGAGCCCTGCTGTCCCGTGTGTCAGCGTGTGTTCCCCTCAGAGGCTGAGCTACAGGACGTCATTAATGACATGCAGTCCAAGCTGCGGCTCGTCCCAGACAAACTGAAGAACACCGAGCAGGACCTGAAGAGAAAAGAGCGCAGGCGTGATGAAATGATGGCACTGAAGCCCATCAGGCAATAACAGTTTTCTGTCCATTCAGTCATCATCACTCTATTTATCTATCCGTCCATTACTCAATCTGCTTATCACTTTAACTGTCCATCCTTTACTTCATGTTTATACATCCATCTTTTACTTCACCTATCCATCCTACCATCCATCAGTCCACCTGTTAACCCCTTCATTCCCCATCCTTCCTCCTGTTTACCCCTTCATCCCCCCATCCATCCATCCACCCACCATCCACCTGTTTACCCCTTCATTCCCCCATCCTTCCATCCATCATCCACCTGTTTACCCCTTCATTCCCCATCCTTCCATCCATCATCCACCTGTTTACCCCTTCATTCCCCCATCCTTCCTCCTGTTTACCCCTTCATCCCCCCATCCATCCATCCATCATCCACCTGTTTACCCCTTCATTCCCCCATCCATCCATCATCCACCTGTTTACCCCTTCATTCCCCCATCCATCCATCATCCACCTGTTTATCCCTTCATTCCCCCATCCTTCCATCCATCAGTCCTCCTGTTTACCCCTTCATTCCCCCATCCTTCCTCCTGTTTACCCCTTCATCCCCCCATCCATCCATCCATCATCCACCTGTTTACCCCTTCATTCCCCCATCCATGCATCATCCACCTGTTTATCCCTTCATTCCCCCATCCTTCCATCCATCAGTCCTCCTGTTTACCCCTTCATTCCCCAATCCTTCCATCCATCCTTCCTCCTGTTTACCCCTTCATCCCCCCATCCATCCATCCATCATCCACCTGTTTACCCCTTCATTCCCCCATCCATCCATCATCCACCTGTTTATCCCTTCATTCCCCCATCCTTCCATCCATCATCCACCTGTTTATCCCTTCATTCCCCCATCCATCCTCCTGTTTACCCTTCATTCCCCGATCATTCCATCCATCATCTACCTGTTTATCCCTTAATTCCCCATCGTTCCATCCTTCATCCACCTTCATTCCCCCATCCTTCCATCCATCATCCACCTGTTTATCCCTTCATTCCCCCATCCTTCCATCCATCATCCACCTTCATTCCCCCATCATTCCATCCATCATCCACCTTTTTATCCTTTCATTCCCCATCCTTCCATCCATCATCCACCTGTTTACCCCTTCATTCCCCCATCAGTCCATCCATCATCCACCTGTTTACCCCTTCATTCCCCCATCATTCCATCCATCATCCACCTTTTTATCCTTTCATTCCCCATCCTTCCATCCATCAATCCTTCCTCCTGTTTTCCCTTCATTCCCCCATCCTTCCATCAATCATCCACCTGTTTATCTCTTCATTCCCCCATCCTTCGTCCTTTTTACCCCTTCATTCCCCCATTCTTCCACCCATCAATCAGTCCTTTCTCCTGTTTACCTTTTCATTCCCCATCCTTCCATCCATCAATCCTTCCTCCTGTTTACCCCTCCATTCCCCCATCCATTCATCCATCCATCCATCCACCTGTTAACCCCTACATTCCCCATCCTTTCATCCATCCACCCGTTTATCCCTTCATTCCTCCATCCATCCTTCCTCCTGTTTACCCCTTCATTCCTCCATCCTTCCATCCATCATCCAACTGTTTATCCCTTCATTACCATCCATCCTTCCTCCTGTTTACCCCTTCATTCCCCATCCTTCCGTCTATCCATCCATGCAGCTGTTTATCGCTTCATTCCCCCATCCTTCCATCCATCCGCTTGTTTACCCTTCCATCCATCCATCCACCCCTTATATTGATATTGATGAATATCTTTTGTACTGACAGGCAGTCTATAATGGAGCTCCAGGAGAAAGAGCTTCCAGAGCTCAGAAATAAACTCCAGCGTGTGAATCGAGACATTGAGAAGCTGAAAGGAGACACTGAGGAGCAGGAGACGCTGCTGTGCACGCTAATGTCTGAGGAAGACACCGCCAAGGCCTGTCTGCAGGACGTCTCCCTCATGGATCGCTTTCAGGTCTGAGCTCATCTTCAGCCAGCCCAAACACAGAAAATAAAATCCAGTAGCATGCAGCACGTCAGAACAACACAACATATACTTAAAGACGTATTTATTTATCACATAGAAAAGTCAGAACACTGCAGTTTTGTGATTCATATTAAATATATAATACTGCTAGTTTATTATTTAATGAATATCAAGTTTTCTGAAGTCATATAGTAACTTTATGAAGAATAAAGCAAAAGTTGTTATCCAGTTGTAAAGGTGCACAATGCAGGATTTTCAGTTACTTAAACTTGGCCCATCGTAAGAGAATACCAGTGGGAAGATGAACTGTTTTGCAAAAACAAAATTCAAATATTGTATTTATCATGCATAAATAGCATTGAGTATACAAAAGAACAGTTATGTTAATAGTCAGATTAACGGAAGCAAAAAAAAAAAAGTGGGTGGGTCTTCCCCCAGAAAATTTTTACTATAAATGCCATTTCATGTATTCTGGTGGCTTTTAATTGAACAAGTAAACTAAACTCCGCTTCACGTCGTGCATTAAATGCACAGCTATCCGTGGATTATCCCACTGCTGATACCATGGTCATTTGCCAGCATTGACAACTTAAAGCTGTTGATGTTAGCAACGCAATATTTGACTGGAAGGGTACAACGGGCGGCTATTTTCGTCAGTTGCGCCTCGTTGAGAAATATAATGATTCAGCAGAAATGAAGTTTAATTTATTAGGGCATTCCTAAAGTGGAATGGATTTGACTGACAGCGCTCTGAAAAGCGAACAGACATATGTGCTGAATTAGAGACGCTAAAAGTGAGTGGGTCCGATATCATTGATCTTAAAAAGTGGGTGGGTCTTGTCCCACCCATGTACAATTGTTCCGACCCCCATAATTAGATACTGCTTGTAATTTGCGAGTGATTTTAGTCATCATTAGTCTTGCTAACTAATAAACAATTACAATGTAAATGAAATATATTCTATTCATATTATAATGCCTAGTATTCTGATGGATTACAGATAGCTGTTAACAAGGCAATAGAAACTGACCAGACAGCTTAGCCGAGCTTCAGACTCGCATAATAAAGGCCCGTCCTCACATGTGCCACGCTTCATTATTGGCTGGGGCTACACATACCACAGGAATTCAGGAAGAAAATATGAAAATATAGGCAGTGTATCTGTAGACACAAACACCACTGCACACTTCTAGTGGACCATAAATCGAGATTGAGAGGCATTATTTTTTTCACAATATTTTTTTCGAAAATCCTGCATAGTGCACCTTTAACTCTGATGTCATACATTACAATTACCAGGTTCAAATGCTCCTTTAGATCCCAAAAGCAAACAAACTGTGATAATATACACTCAAATATTAGTTGGCCAGACATTGAATAATTTTTTAATGAATCAATAAAATATTGGTGTCCAGAGACCGTAGTGTAACACTTGAACAATTTTTTTTTTTTTTAAAGCTTAGTTTAAAGGTGTGCTATAAATAGTTGTCATAAATGGCTTTATATACATATATATATATATATATATTATTCTCACTTGAAATAGAGTAGAAACTTGGAGCCGAAAACAGTAATCTATGTGTCACAACTTAACTAGCAGTATTTTTATTGAACTGTGGTTAATCCGAATGTTTCCTGTCATTTGTAGCTTGATCTAAAGGATGTGGAGAGAAAGATCGCTCAGCATGCAGCCAAGCTTCAGGGAGTTGACCTCAGCCGAACCATGACGCAAGTCAGCCAGGAGAAACAAGAGACCCAACACCGCCTGGACACCAGTACGTTCAGCTCTTTATGTAGAATATCATGTGAATGTACACTCCTGTTCAAAAGTTTGGGGTCTGTAAGAGTTTTTGAAAGAAGTCTCTTCTGCTCACCAAGGCTTCATTTATTTGATCAAAAATACAGTAAAAACGTGGATAATTATTACAATTTAAAATGTTTTCTGTTTTAATATATACATGTATAATAGTGTAACTTAATTTACTCCAGTGATGCAAAGTTGAATTTTCAGCATCATTACTCCAGTCTTCAGTGTCACATGATCATTCTGGTATGCCGATTTGATATTGCTTAAAACAGTTTTGCATTTTTTTCAGGAGTCTTTACGGATAGAAAGTTCAAAAGAACAGCATTTCAAACAATCATAATATTTTGTAATATAATAAATGTGTTTACTGTCAATTTTAATCAGTTTAATTAGTCTTTTGCTGAATAAAAGCATTAATTTCTTTAAAAAATAAAATCTTACTCACCCCAAACTTTTGAATGGTTATGTACATAAATATAAATATTTGTCATTTGTTCTTTGATATTCTTATATTATATTTATATAAATTTATAAGGGAAATTGTATATCTTAGGTACTGTATCGATAGATAGATAGATCGATAGATAGATAGATCGATAGATAGATAGGTAGATAGACAGATAGACAGATAGATAGATAGATAGATAGATAGATAGATAGATAGATAGATAGATAGATAGATAGATAGATAGATAGATAGATAGATCGATAGATCGATAGATAGATAGGTAGATAGACAGATAGACAGATAGACAGATAGATAGACAGATAGATAGATAGATAGATAGATAGATAGATAGATAGATAGATAGATAGATAGATCGATAGATCGATAGATAGATCGATAGATCGATAGATAGATAGGTAGATAGACAGATAGACAGATAGATAGATAGATAGATAGATAGATAGATAGATAGATAGACAGACAGACAGACAGACAGACGGATAGACAGATAGATAGATACTAATAGTAAAAGGTATTTTTTCTATATTTTAAAATCACCTACACTACTTAGACTATACTACACTACCTTCTTCACTACGTTGCACCAATAAGGATTCATCTTAAATCTAGATTAAATCAAGGTTTATCTAATAATTCTGTTGCACCAAACTTTAAAATGTGTTAGGCTTATGAAACCTGTAGCCTATCCACTTCCGCAATGTTTTCATTGCCTGCTTTATTCTATCTGTCTCTCTACACTGTAATTTATAAAGATAGTTGACATTTTACAAGTTTATTTCTTTTATCGGCAAGAGATACTTTCTGGTAGTCAATAAAAAAGGAAATGGAATATTAACATTGTTGCTGTTTAATTAATCACAGATGAACGTTTTAATCATAGGTTAGAATTTGAAATCCTGATTTGTTAATCTGTGTAAAATTGAGTGGTGCCACACAACTCCATTTAAAATAAAATATTTTTTATTTTAGGTCTAGTCACAGATTAAAATTCATGTTTGAGCTGTTTTGACTGAAAGCAACTTGCACTGACATACCTTATACAGGATTTTTCCTGCATAGAGAATTACGAGGTGGCCGCCGCCATCAAATTTCTTGCCGCCTCCGGCTCTCAACAAAACTCGGCGTTTTGAACGAATCGGTTGAGTCAAATATTCAATTACCCATTTATAAACTGCCTCATTCTGAATAAGAGACTCAATGACTCGCTCATTAAGACGGTCGCCTGCCGCCACCCACTGGCGGTTTAGTTTCAAAGTATCATTCTTTTCAACATTCCTTATTTGTATATTCAAAAAATATTTAAAACAATCTCATAATCTCGTTTAATACAGTTGTAATTTTTCAGTGTAAATTTTTTAATTTGATTGGTAACAGCCTAGAGTCTTATTATTCTGATTTAATGTATTGATCAAATTTAAGAATTTGAAATAAAAAATATAGCATACATTTAATAAAATTGTGGGGAAAATGCCCTTTATAAAGTTTAAAAAATTATTCTGATAAGAGTGTTTTCCAACAGTGATTCAATGAAACATTGACAATTTAAGTTTGAAGAGAGTAAAGCCTCTGTAATTTTGCTAAAAAGAAGAACTTTTATTTGAAATAAATGTTAATTTTAATGTTACCATATTATCATGCTTAACACTGAGAATTTGAATAATTATAATGTGATGATCAGATGCAGATATCTAAATCAAAGAACATCCTAGATTTGGGCGGTTTGCGGGTGGATTATTTATTTTTAACAGTGGATTCGGGTGACTCACCAGAGTACAACAGATTAATAAATTTATCTTTAAAATGTACATATTGTTCTTCAGGGGGGGCATGCCCCCTGACCCCCCAGAGGTACCGAGCTCCACCCACAAAAGTACTGTGGGAAACACAGTAGGCTTTTTAATGGTCTACGAAAAATACAAATTTAATTATCTTATTATTAAAATACATGATGAGGATTTTAGCGCCTCCGCCTCATTTTGAGCCAGGAAAAACCCTGTTATATATATCTGTGCAATTGTTTTTTTCTCAAGATTCACACCAGTAATGTTTCTTTCTAAGGCATGGTTATAAAAGCTACTTAAATGTCCTAATTTATCTAAGGCCTAATCCTGGCTTAATCTAGGCCTTTATGTTTTAAGGCGAGACACGGCCGGCAAAAACACAGTTTTTTTTTTTTTTTTCACTGGTCAATTTTGAGATTTTGGGCTATTTGTCTTCAATAACATGTCTTCTTTCAGACTTGTGGTGAAAAAAAGTCAGAAATACACATTTAGGTCTTTATTTTACTACATTTTGTCTGTTTGTGTCTGTAGATTTCTCATAAATTCATCAAAAGTTGTCGTTATAAATCATCCCTCTGCTCCGTGATCGCGATCTGCACCCTGTCATCACACACACCGTTAGAAAGCTCTCTCTCTCCTGTACAATACTGCCGGATCCAAATATGGTCATTTCCTTTTTATCAGCAACCAATGATGAAAGTAAAAAGGGGGATTTTCCTCTAAATGCGCAATCTCATTGGCTGATGCTAAATCTTTAAAGCCCGTTCTCTCAAAATGACTTTTCTCTCATACTCCAAGTCTGCAATCTCCACTTCAGTAGCACCTATATACATCAAACTTTCCAGTCTTGTACCTAGTTATATTATGAAGACATTTACCGAGGGATTTGTAAATATACTATTCCTAGCCTGATTTATACAAGATTTTATTCCAAAAAACATGGCGAAAATCATTTTTTTTAAGGCTATTGGCAGTATATGCTGATTTACAGGATAACAAAAGTAGATATCTATAAATCCCTCTGTAATTTTTTTCCTATCTAATATGTGAACACAATGAAAAAATAATTTTGAACCTGGCTTTATTCAATACTCAGATTTCGTTTTTTAAAATATATGCAAATTAGTGCATATTTACTTAGATAATGCCCGATTTGCATATTTAAACATTAAATTACAGAAAACTTGTAATACATTTTTTCTCATCTTAATGTAGGTAATCAACTTGGAAAGTTTCATGTAGATATCTGCTAGTTAAAAAAAATATCCTATTCACCCGTAGTATCTCGCCTTAAAGGTACAATATGCAGGATTTTTGCAGTAAAATATCAAAAAACCACTAGGCAAATGTTATTTTGTTTTGTTGATTACTTACAATATCCAAAATGTTTACAACTATTTGTAAATCGTGAGAAAATTGTGATTTTGCGTGTGTTGCGTTGCGTGTGGCGCTGGTATACGTCTAGCAATCGCGCCCTGATTCACACCACAGTCATGTTAAAAACATAAATGTATTCACTCATCCATAAAAGATCCATCAGCTTGACGACAAGATCCATGCTTACGCTTAATGTGGAATATACGTCATCAGTATACGCCTTTGTTATTGTAAGAGGTTAGCGACCCCTGGTGGCGAAAATTCCTGCATATTGTACCTTTAAGTAGTTATTTGCTGTTGATGTCATGATAAATAATCAAATGTCCTAAATTTATTTTGAAATCTGCATGCATTAATGTAATATAAAAGAAACTGAATGTTTTGTTAATATAAAAGAAGTATCTGCAAAATGCTATTGAAATTCATTTTATATGTAGCATGTCACACCACAGCAAATAAAGCATTTATATCAAATACTGGTAAAATAAGTTTTAACTCCTACTGTATATGACCACTGTGACTCCATGTGACGCTCCTCCTGTTTAGCCTGCAGTAAGATCGAGCTGAAAAGGAAACTGATCCAGGACCAGCAGGAGCAGATCCAGGCCTTGAAAAGCAGTGTAAACGAGATTCGTGGAGAAAAGCTCCTGATCTCCAGCAACATGCAGAAGCGTCAACAGTTGGAGGAGCAGTGTGTGGAGTTCTCCACTGAAATCCAGACGCTCCAACGAGACATTCGAGTGAGGATTCTTTAATTTGCCTTTGATTCATAATGAGAAAAGTTCCCTTTCATAGGTTCACTCGACATTATTATTAGCTGACATTATCGAAACACCCTCCAGGTGTGACGATTATCTGAAACCTACGGTGGCCGAGAAGGGTCACAACACATACAAACGCCACAAAAACTACATATTCAGAAAACACCTCCAAATTCAGAAAACACATGCAAACGCCACAACAACTACATATTCAGAAAACAACTTTGTCGATTTCACATCACGTACGCTGCAAATATTCACAGCACGAGCAAATAGGGAAACGAACTGCAAACTGCAAAGACACCACGGAAATGTTTCCGGGGGGGGCCATAATCAGTGATGGACCCGCATCCATTCGGTTGTCTTCGCACTATCTGAATGTGCGCTTTTGTTGTCTATGGCTACAAGTAATGCATCTATTTAGTGACCAGAAGCGAGCTAGCCAGCTAGTTTCCAGCTAACAACGTTGGCAGAACGTTTAAAAATTATCTGCATGGAGTCGTTGACTAATACGTTATGGGGACAATAACTTAATATGTTGAAAACACACAAAACCACTTCAGTATCAGAGCACATCGACAAGTCTGTCATAATAAAAGAGAAACACTCACCTCTTGTAGCCTCTTATTTGCAGCGTACGTGATGTGAAATCGACGAAGTTGTTTTCTGAATATGTAGTTGTTGTGGCGGCGTTTGCATGTGTTTTCTGAATTTGGAGATTTTTTCTGAATATGTAGTTGTTGTGGCGTTTGTATGTGTTGTGAGTGACCCTTCTCGGCCACCGTAGAAACCTGTATAGAATCGCACCAATTCATTGGCTGATTGTGCTTGCACCGGTCACTAAGGCATGCGTCAACAGTGCTTTAAAAGGATGTGATCATGACATCACTCCTTAGATTTCTCTTCTTCAGAAATCTGAGCCATATACCTCCGGTTTCACAGACAAGGCAAGGTGTTTCTTCCAATTTGAATGGATACATCGTGTTTGGTAGCCTTCATCAAGTAGATTATTATCCTCTGGGTGAACACAATGGCATTTCGTAAGTATGTGGCTCTGTGTCCTTTTTAATTACGAGCAAGGACTCGCTTGATAAGTGTTTAATGACTTGTCAGCACTGCAAGAATTTTTAAAATCAAAGTTTTTTGTTTTTTTCTGAGGAAAGAATAATTGGAAATTCCCCGCTAACCAGTTGTGCCATTGCTGAAGCGCCGCATGAACTAAAGCTTAGAGATCTGATTGTTGATTTAGAGAGTGGAGGCTATGAATTTCGATGTCATACTTTCTCTTTCGCTCTCTCTTTCTCTCTCTCTCTAAATTGCATGCTAAAAGCCTTTCCGGTTGAGTTTGCACATGACGATTTGTGTCCAGATCTGGAGGCTCGTGATGCAATCTATTTGGGTTTGGAGAATCATTATGATGTTCTGTCCACAGCCGCTTCAGATTCTGAGTTCGTTGGCAGTCCAAGTGCGTTGTTCTTTATCCTGCAGTGAGTTGTCGGATGTTGTTTCTCGCACTGTGGATGAGCTTGGAGGAGCCAACTCCGCCTCAGGCTCAAGATACATGAGTGAAGCATATCTGCCTCGCAGGCCTTTGCCTTTCTTCTAGGATCTCCATCAGGGTATATCAATCACAAACTCAGATGCTTCTGAGTTCACCACTATCTCTAAAACTATCTCTGAGATGTAGGTGAAGATGCACTTATTGCTCAGATTCTAACTAGTGATTGGTTTGTTACAATCTATCTGAAGGATGAGTATTTTTGTATTCAAATTGTCCAGAGGCACAGGAATTTCCTCAGGTTGGATTTTACCTGTTTTGTTTTGTTTTTTCTGAATTGGCCCTGGCTCTCCTTTTATTCATGAAATGTATGGAAGGTGCTCTGGCCTCGTTGAGACTCTGGGGCAGTGGTTCTCAAACTTTTTACACCAAGTACCACCTCAGAAAATATTTGGTTCTCCAAGTACCACAATAACGACCAACATTAAAATACAGTAGTAGTAGGCCCAACTATTCAGCTACAGTTATGTACAGCTTAAAAACCAGGCAGTTTTATTTATAATAAGAACATTTATTATTGTCAGCCACTATTAACATAACATATTAACATAATTATCACGTTAGTTGAGCTCTATGCGCGATGGGCGCCACCTGATTATAATGGATAGGAATTTTATTGCCGCTTCCATAGACATCAGTGTGTATTTTACGAACTCTAAAAATATTGTTGTTTTTAGTACTTATGTAAATTTAAATGTCTGAAACCTAAAATAAACATTATGTGGATGAAAATGTCTGAAACCTAAAATAAACATTATGTGGATGAAAAATAGTTATGAATGATATGACTCCGCTGAGCGCGTACGTCTCTGGCTCAGCGCCAGCACACGCCTGAAAGCACCTTGGTGAAGTCATGCACTCACCGTTCTACTCACACCGGTGAGATCGAAATTCAGTGATTCCTTTGCGTACCACTAGAGGGAGTACCACACTTTAAGAACCACTGCTCTAGGGCATGCAGGTTCTAAACTACTGTGATCATTTAGATTTGGTTCTGATTTGCGGGGGCTTGAGTTGAGTCTAAACCTTCAGAAAGGCGTGTGCCTTCAAGTGTTCTTATTGAATTGTGGTGCAGAGATTGACTATTGGTACCGATTCACTGACTCTCTGGTTTTCTGCTTTATCAAGGCGTGAGGCAGCTAAGACATTTCCGCTCTGTACATGTTCCCTCATTGGATTTATCTTTTGGAAGGTTTAACGCATTCTCTATTTGAGCCAATGGAATCAGCTTTAGAGAAGAGTCTGATGCTTAAGACAGTGTTGTTATTGGCTCTGAGAAGAGAATCAGAGAATTACAGGCCTGGCCATGAACCCTTGTATGGATGGTCTGGTCTGGTGAATGTCTTGTAATGACCTAGGTTAGAATATATACCCAAGGTTGCATCAACTTAATTTCATTCCCAGGTTATGATATGTTGCCCTTTTCTTTTCCACCCTTTGAGTCTTGGGATAATGTAAAAGGTTGCATAGGCTTTGCCCAGTTTGGAGTTTTTTAAGTCGATTTCGCTGCTATGTGAAAAAATCCAACAGTTACAGAACGCACTGGTGCGTTTGTCGACCCCAGAGGGTTAAAGGTTTACGTTGACCATACAAGCCAATGGGGTAAGTCAAGTCTGAGCAGCTGATGTTGCATTGGGTGAGAAATGCTATTTGTAAAGCTGATGGGCGTGTGGGTTATCTTCGCCTCAGGGCACTTTTATAATCTTTATATTGACCTGTCCACAGGTTCCCAGTTTTTTCATTTGTTGGGTTTTTTTCTTGAGCGGGGTGTTCAAGTTTGTCAGTGTTTTATGTTTGTGATAAACCAGCAGTTGCCTTGTTGTGTAGTGGTGTGGTTTACTGTTGCCATTGCTTCAGCTCCTGTCTTAGCGTTAAATGAACCCATGAAAGGGAACATCTAGGTTACTTATGTATTTAAGTAAGAATGCATCAAAATGATCAAAAATGAAAGTAATAGACATATTAGTATAATAGTATAATGGCTTCTGAAAATTCAGCTTTGCCATTGCAGGATTAACTTACATTTTAAAATGTATTAAAATAGAAAACAGTAATTTGAAATTGTAATATTTCACAACAGGTTTTTTTTACTGTATTTTTGATCAAATAAATGCAGCTGTGGTGAGCATGAGATAATTATTTCAAAAATATATCTTACAGACCCCAGACTTTTGAACGATGATGTAATCATATTTTTACTGTTGTGTCATGATTTGTGTTTATTAGGATGCAAAGGAGCAGATGTATCCTCTAGCTGCAACTCTGGAGAAGCTCCAGCTGGAGAAACAGGACATTGCAAAGCGCAGGATGCAGAAACAGGAAGAAGGGCAAGAAAAGGTGTTGTGCATTTGTGTTTTAGGTTTTATTGGACTTATAATTGATGTTTACTGTGAAATTATTCTCCACAATGTATTACATGAAAGGTTGTGGATTTTTACTTTAATGCAAGACAAAGTCATTGCTTATCATCAGAGTTGACTAAAGCATTATACTTTCTTTTAGATAAATTCAATCAAGGAAAAAGTTAAAAACTTGACCCTCCTTGAAAGAGAGATCACCAAGTACATTGAAGAGGGCAAAGACAGCTACAAAGAGGTACGACAAAATAATGTGCAACCTCTTAGCTCTCGTTTCATAATAAATGCAAGTATTTTTTCCCATTTATGTTCTTTTTTTACTTTTTTCTTATTTAGCAAAAAGAAACTGAGCTACAAGAGATGGACAAACAACTACACGAGGCTGAAAAACAGCGAGAGAAGACCAATAAAGACATGGGCAACATACGACAAGATATTGACACTCAGAAGGTCAAGCAAAGCTTCATGTGTTTTTACTTTTGTTAGAACGGTGTCGTGTTAGCGGCCCCTGAGTTAATAACTAATGATCTTTGCAACGGAAGTGAATCGATCAAAACAAACTTTAGCTGGACAATAATTTTATTCTAGAGCTGCTGTAAAGCCAAAACAATCTCTGTTACTTTAATTTCCTATTATCACTGTGAAGCTGCTTTGAAACAATCCATATTGTCAAAAGCGCTATATAAATGAAAGTGACTTGACTTGACTTTGTTGTTGCATAGGCCTATATATACAATTGTAATTTAAATTATTCAACCCCCATTGCAAATCAGGTTTATTGGCAAAATGTACAGCCTTTCAGCTGTTTGCAATGAGCAAATCAAACTTTTATTGACTTTTGCAGTCTCAAAATTATTTCAACCCCTTAATGTCAAGCATCTTTATTACTTAGTAGAACCTCCTTATGCTGTTATGACCTGCTGCAAACGAGATGTTTAACCAGACACCAGCTTCTGGCAGCGTTTCTGAGGAATCTTAGCCCATTACTCATGTGCAATATTACCCCAGTAATATTCAGTAATTCTGAATATTAGAATATTTTTTAGTAATATTCCTGGGTTTGCGTGCTGCAACCGTCTTCTTCAAATCGCATCAGATATTTTCTATGGAAGTCAGGTGACTGTGAGGGCCACCATAGAATCTTCCAGGACTTCTTCTGAAACCAAGCCTTGGTGGAATTTGAGGTAAGCTTGGGATGATTGTGCTGTTGGAAGGTCCAATGACGCCCAAGCTTCAGCTTCCTCACTAGGATTTCCTGATACTTTAATGAATCCATCTTTGCTTCCACACGTTTTTTTTTTTTCAGCATATGCTTTTTTCTTCTTCCTCCAGACATATCGCTGATTTATAGGGGCGAAAACTTCCAGTTTTGTTTCATCGCTCCACAGAACAGAATCCCAAAACCACTGTGGCTTATTTATATGATTTTGAGCAAATTAGAGCAGACTTTTCTTGTGCTTTTGGGTCAGCAGTGGCGTACGTCTTGGAGTTCTGGCATGGAAACCACATGCGTTTAGTACGGGCCTTACTGTGCAAGCTGAAACCTCCTGCCTGTTGCCACCAAGTCTTGCTACAGGTTTTTTGCAGCACTATTTTCACTCGAGGGTTTTTCTTAAACTTCTCAGAAATCTGGTTGCAGCCATTGATAGCTTCCTTTTTCTGCCCTGTCTAGGTAGTGTGACCACTGTTCCTTTAACTTTGAACTTGCAGACTATGTTTCCAACGGTTTCTCTAGGAACATTTAGTGCCTTCACAATTTTTTTGTATCCTGTTCCTTGTTTGTGAAGGCGATGATATTTTCTCTAACTTTTTGGACCATTCTTTTGACTTAGCCATATTTCTAACATGCAATCAAGCGTGACACTCAACAGACCTAGCCAGTTCAGATATTTCATGTGTTCTAGCTCAAGCACACCTGGTGCAACTAATGAAGCCCTTGATTAGTTGCATTAGGTGTGCTTGAGACGACGCCTGTTTTGCAGATTTGTGTTGTTGTGAGGGATTCTATTCAGGGGGTTGAATAATTTTGAGACTGCAGAAATCATTAACAGTTGCATTCATGTAATCACAGATGGACTTGATGATGGTGAGATCAGATCTCCGTGTGGAGCACCGACTGTTGTCAGACTCCTTGTGCATATAAAAATCTCACTGGATTATTACAATTTATGGCAAAAGGAATGTTAGAAATGTAAACAGATATTTCCTACTGACACAATACAACAAAAGATATAAATACCTCGTTTAAATTAATTTTTGGGGGGTAAAAATACTAAAGTGCTTTAGCCTTTTGCACAGTATTGTATATATTAGTGCGTTCAATCGATTAAAAAAAACTATTGATTAATTGCACGTTTTTATTTGTAATAATTTCACATTTATTTTCCAAATTAATGTAGAAACAAACAGTAGCCTATATTTAAAATATTTGTTTAATGGAGGAAGGCCAGTATCACCGATACCAAAACTGCTATTGATGTCTCTATGAAATATATTTTTTTCCTCAATTTTAGCCATTAATTATAGGCATTTAGCATTACAGTATAATTTAATTCTACAGTATAGCTATTAATTTTAACATTTATAAGGCTTTAAAAAATATAACACCTTTTTATTTAACTGAACCTAAAACAATCTTTACATAAACCCATTAAAATAAATGTCATTTACATGTGTCTTTCAATATACAGTTTAAGGGCTCGATTGTTTTCCATTGGCCCAGTCAGACCGGTTCAGATTTTTACTTGCCCAGTCAAAATGCACAAAAAAGTTTTTGATCTCATTGCTTTTTGACCCATATAACCTTGTAAACAGAGATTAAGATTTTCAAGTAGGTCTAACAGAAATGTATTAAAGTTATCAAACACTTCACGGTTTTCACTGCATAAAGTATCAATTAAATATAGATTAATCCGTATTAAAGCTACAAATATTGTTCAATCAAGAGCAGTGAGTGATTTTCTCTTTTTCTTTTGTCCTTTGATTATCCTTAATGGCAGACTGCAGAAGGTTTATTAGGCTGCTCTCACTTTAAGACTTGCCACACATGATGTGGATCTGATTTTCTCAGATCTTATCATATGTAGGTCACATAGTGTTACATATGTATCACATCTCAACTCTTTACATTAATTTAGATGTTTTTCAATGCATTTTGTTGAGTGGTAATTTAAAAATTGCAAAATTATCGCTGATTAACCAGCTGAGCACACTTGTCTGAACGCATGTGTTGTCGCAAAGTGCTTACATTTCTGTTTTTCCTAACAAGGAAGCATGTTTTTCAATTTTTAATGAGGATATATGATTGTGTGATTTTTAACAGGTTCAAGAACGCTGGCTACAAGATAACTTGACCTTACGGAAGCGTGTGGAGGAGCTGAAAGAGGTGTCTAGAAAACGTGAGACTTTGCTTAAGGAGATGGGAAACATGCAAGTCGTGCAGTTGCGCAAGTATGAGATCACTTATACCTCTTATATACAGCTACCAAAGTGCCAGTTAGGAAGTCCTGACAATGTTTGACACTTTCTGAAGCTCAGAAAACGTTATATGCGGAGTATGTTCTTTGGTTTCCCTAACTCTAAATTAATCTCTCTCTCTAACTCTTAGTTTTTGCTCCTAACTACTTTAATGTCAACTAGTTTGTTTAAATGTTTACAAAGGTTGAGAGTTCAAATCTTAAAGAGTGTATCTTCTGTTGTCTAGTGAGCGGCGAGAAGTGGAGCGAAAGTTAGAGGACCTGAAAAAGAACCGCAGTGTGGCTGTCGGACGACAGAAAGGCTACGAGGACGAGATCCTTCGTTTTCGTAAAGAGCTCGATGAGGATCAGTATAGCCGGGCTGAGGATCTCTACAGAGACAAAATGATTGTGATGAGAACAACAGAGTTGGCCAATAAGGACCTGGACATCTACTATAAAGCCCTGGACCAGTAAGTAGGTTTTGTTATCAGGGGTTTTCTGAAGGGGTAATTTCAGGTAGCGGTTTGTCAGTGTGTAGGTTTGGTTTTGATGTGGTTCGGCAGACAGCAAGAAGCAACAATCAGCAACAGGCCATGTGTGCGATTACCTAGACTGAAGGAAGTCTGACTCAACGTTTAGCACTAATGATGCAGTTGAATCATCACTAACTGCTGGGCTTGATATCACAGGGACTCCACAAAAAGTCCCTTACCATGTTATAACCATTGCCATGTTTAGGTGTTGATACTATAGGTAAAATTATTTTTTAATGTATACAAAATTTGGTCCAAAAACACTATATTACACAATATACACATTTTTGTATATTTATTCAGAAACTACTAAGAAATCGTTCAGCAGATGAGATTATACAAAGTGTTTTACGTAAGAGAAACATAGAAAGCAATTTCTCATACAAGAGCAAAAAGCAATCACTGCAATATCCAGTAAAGTTAGAGTAAGCTACAACATAGGTAAAAATGCAGAAAAGTTATAAAAAAGAAAGCATCATTTTATTTGCAGGAAATGCCTTGTTATTGTACTTTAAAGGGCTCATGACATGAGAAATCAAATTTCCCTTGACCTTTTGACACCTAGGGTATTTTAATGGTAAAAAGACCTCTTATAAGTTGTTAAAACAAAAGCATTTAAACCGAGCTACAAAAGCAGTTTTTAGGATATTACTATGTCTGTGATGTCACAAGGGCAAATACGCTTGCATATGATATTTTTCCACACAATTGTGGGACTAGTACGAACACTAAACTCAGGTCCTTGTGGAACTATACTGGTTCAGATCATATTTTAATGTTGATTCTCTCCTGCATGAACACCCTGGCTAAGTGGTTCGAGGCACAAGCACTGACCACTCAGTTACAGTTTACTAGATCTTTCTACAATATACATTCATTTGCCTCGGCCAAATCTTAGTTAATTTTCCTTGGTCTCTGTTCTGCACAAATGTACAATTTCAGCAATAATTATTAAAAATGGTGGTCAAAAGGATGTTGCTGGTTTCTGTTGAGGAATATACAGAGGAAGTCACAAAAATCATTATCGTTGGTTTAGATCTGTATCGTCCTGTGTCTTCACAGAAGTTACATCAGCAGGCCTGTGGTTGTCTGAATTGTTCTGCCGTCATCAGCGTATCTACAGTGCAGAGGCGTTATCCAGACTTTTTAACCGTTAATCTTTAATTTCTTATTCTTTAAGATATATTCATTTTAATTTATTACCAAAACGTGTAAACTTGTAATGCATTGATACTACTGATAATTGCTGATTAATCAATAACAAAATATACCATATAGTGATGTAGTGATGATACTGGAATTCGATACAATACCTTAAAAAATATTAAATATTTTGATACCACAGGGAAAACTGCCATATACCACCACACAGATAATTTGTTCTCATCATTTTTTGATAATTGGGGTAGTTTTGTGGGATAGCTTACACACAGCACAGGGAGGCTTTATTTGAATCGTTGAACTGCATTTACAACAAAAAAAAGACAACTAAACAGTCAGTAATAAAATAGGAATAAATAAATAAACAAATTGCAAATGATAGCACAAATAAATAAAATAGAATAATTAGACAAATGAAATGAACATGGATTTAAGTTGTTCAGGTGGATCTAACAGTAGTATGAAAATATAAGTAATCATGTAAAATAACACTGGATAGTTTCTATTGTAAAAAATTAACAACAGATTTTTGCTTACAATCAGAGTTATTCAGTTAAGAGCAGTGAGTGATTTTCTCCTTGTCTTCTGTTATTTGATTAACATTTTTAGGTTTTAAACCTTTATGTTTATTAGGAGCTTATGCACGGAGCCAATATACTGTCACACAACATGTTTTTTTCTCACCTATTTGGGTTCCAAGACTGACAGTATTTACCTGAATAGCAAGACAGGCATTTTGACATAATTTTGTATCTATTTGGCCGTTTAATCATAAAAAGCCACGAAAAAGAAGTAAATTCGGTACTTCCGAGCTGTTTGAGAGGCTGATTTATGGTTTCACCACTTATACACACACAATGCAAGTACAATTCAACTGGAGCAAATGTTTTTATGAAAAGTGGAATAAAAAGTACAATATTATGCTTTGAAATGTAGTGAAGTAAAAGTTTCCCAAAATAAAAATACTGTACTTAAAAAAAAAAATGATAAAAAAAATGTACTTGTGTACAGTAACGAAGTAAAAATACTTTCCACCAAAGTTACCAAACTTCCACCAAACTTTTCCAAAAAAGTTACTGTCCACCACTTGTATAAAATTATTTTAGTCACTAATTAATAACCTGAAGTAACGTTAGTTAAAATACTAAGCCTATGAAAATAGGCTTTGCATTATTTTATCATACAGTGATATGTAAAAACATAAAACTGTCCATTAGAAGAGTTAGATTCTTGCTAACTGACCAACTGCCGATGAAATAAATCATGTGATGTCACATGATGTGACGTATAGGATAAATTACCCATTGCCACACCGAAAGAAGAAAAGGTTCCATTTATTGATTTTCCATAATTCATTTTATTTGTTCAAATACTATCAAAAATGTATTTAATAGGGGTGGCACAGTTCACAAAACCTTCGGTTCGTATCACGGTTTTAGGGTCACGGTTTTCGGTTCTGTACGGTTCTTGTTGTTATTTTTTCTTTTAATGTTTAACACTCCAGAAATGTACTTCAGCATATGATATAGGCTATAGCTTAATTATTCACAATTCAGGATACAGTATTAAAAAAAATGTATATCATGTAATCATGCACAAACTGAATTTGACTTGACTTTAAGCACATTATTGAGACCATCTCTGAGGAAAGCTAGGTGACATTTTTATACAGCAAGAGAGAAGACATTGATGAAATGCTTTTGTTTATTTGGCAAAAAAGGAGAATGTGTATTGCTATCTCTACAGGGACTTATGTGCATTTTTATCACACAAAGATTAAAATTAACTTGCATTTATCAAACTGTCAATGTCAGTGTAGCTCTTACAAAATGTTTATCTTTTAAAAGAAAAAGAAAGGAACTCTTTAAGCACTATCTTTTAAATAAGTCAAAATATGTTACACACATAATTGCCTATAATGAGGCTATAACAATAGCAAAGGCATAACCATAAAGTGAAACATAAGTTCAACCTCAACACAAAAACAGTGTCAACAATGCTTCTATTCCCTGAGAGTGAGGATACATTTTTTTCACTTGAAATTAAAGTGCAGTATTTGGAAACGTATGACTGGAGTCTCTTATCTAAACTTAGTGTCACTGTATATATTTCAATATCATAGGTAACATGAAATCAAAAATGTTCCCACACACCGGACTTCCGCATCCTCCAACTCCGGTTAGCCTTCCTCATCTCTCCCACTTGCCATTTCTGTACGTGACGAGACCTGCAGCACCCAATACTCCACTTTTACTGTATATAGTCTTGTTCGACTTGAACCGGCGCTGCACAGACCGATCGGTTTATGACATCAAAGTACCGCGAGAGTGACTGAAAAGCATACGGAGCCGTTGCTCTCGCGGTACTTTGATGTTATTCATGGATCGGTCTGTGCAGCGCTGGTTCAAGTCGAACAAGCCTCATATGTATGTCCATTGTCCACACATCTCTTATTTCGCGCGAAAAGTAAACTGTCTGAGGTCACGGGCACGAGGTTACATTGCGCACGCTTCGAACCGTGCGACGCACACACGCACCGAACCGAGACAAGCGAACCGAGCGATTCGGATGTTTTTTCATGACCGTGCCACCCCTAGTATTTAAGCATAGGTATGTTGTACATCTCAAGAGTATTTAGGAGTGAGGGAAACTAATTTGATGAAGGGCCTGGTCCCCGCAGGCCTCCTAGTGGCACTGACCCGGGCATTAGGAGGCAAACGCACAGAAAACATTCTTTCCTTCTGAAATATATAGCTGGGGTTTACATGTTGAGTATTAAAGCAATCCAAAATATCTTATAGATCACTACTGAAAATTCCTGAACCAGATTGTTGCGTACCAGTGGTCATTGGACAAAGCATGTTGGTCAGCTTCAGTAGATTGATTGGAAACTTGCCAAGGCTGAGAATTGGGTTTATGCATGTGACGTCACTTATATTCTCTATAGCTGATCAAATGGAGACTTTACACAGACAGCGGTCCATGGTTTTCTGCTTTCTAGGCCGTTGATTGGGTGTGGGCTGGTAAAACAGTTTTCTTCAAATGAAATATTGAGAAGTATTCACATCGAACCAGCTGACCCGTTCTTCTCACCATGATACCATCATTGCTGACTGTGCAGAAGAGTAGAGGAAGTGTGGCAATCTGATATGACACACCATGTTGAGATGCAAGATTTCACCTAATATCAATTCTAATAAATGGGTGAGAAAAAACCTAATGGTCAAAATTACAGTATTTTCTCACATTTTGTGAAATCCAGAGATGTGTCTTCAAAAATCTAATATCTAATAATAAATGCATCTCTACCACAGTGAAGCAATGATGAAGAAGTTTCGTTTTGTGGCGAGCCTTTTTAGCTGCTGGTGTTGGTGAGCTACTGCACTGTCAAATGTCACTTAATGCGTTGAAATAAAGGAGAATATTGTAGAAGGGCTTTGCTTCCCACAAAAATGAACAGTTTTTATAGTTGTGTGTGTGTACATTACATTACTGCTCGCTCGGCAGTAAATATTTCCATTAAATAGGAAAATGAAGAGCCTATGACTTGATCATTAATCATTATTGCAATGATCATTATGTTTCTAGCATAAATCTAGTTATATGTTTGGGAACAGTTCTTCTAATCCTAATCGATTGAGTAGGTAGCTTTTCATTTCGACTTCACGAACACGCATACTCATCCATGACACTCAGGATCTGTTACGCACCAAATCCTCCGCCATCGTCCTGTCAATCATCTCTCCTTACTCTCGTCATGTGATCCATGAAAGCTGCCACTCTGCAGCTTGTGCTGTATATGGAGCAGAGAAGACGCTTTCAGTTTATAATTGTAGCATCTGTTGTCCAACTGAAATAAATGATTTTTATTTAAATAAAAAAGCAAAACGACAGTGGGGGAGGTGCCTTGGTGGCCAAGTAATGTGATCGGTGTACGGCCGAACACTGAGTAACACCTGGAACACACAATACTGCAGCAAGCCTAGCATGCACAATTAAATAACCAATATCGTCAGATACCAATTTTTTCTTTTTTTTTTTATCTCTAATATTAGATGGTAATTGACTCGATACAGATATATCGTGCATCCCTAATATATATGAATATTCATTAAGCTCTTTTTTTTTATTACAGAACAATAATGAAGTTTCACAGCATGAAGATGGAGGAGATTAATAAAATCATCAGAGATTTATGGCGGAGCACATACAGGGGACAAGGTCTGCCTTTACACACAAATGTTTGTCTGCAATTATGGCTCTGTTTTCATGAATAAGGTGACAAATCTTTGTTTGATTGTTTTGAGACTTACTTTTATTCAGACACCTTCAACATGAAGCCCTGCATTTCAACCCGAGCCCGACGGGCCCCGACTTATTTACGCCCCTAGGGCCGGGCTTCGGGCCAATTTTCTCATCATAGTTCACCTGAGGGCCGGTGTTGTGCCGAAATATCGACTCCCTGCCAAATTATTACCCCCCTCGTTGAAATCAGTATCTGATTGCCTAATCCTAACCCATCCCTCACAACTAATCCTAAACCTACCATACTAGGGGGGTAATGATTTGGCGGGGGTCAGAATTCGGCACCACACCGGGCCTCGGGCCTTTTTTGGGTTATCCTTATTATATTTTTATATTTTTTATATATAGCTTATATAGCTTATATTTTTTATATATAGCTGTCGGCTCGGCTGCTTGGTCGTCATTTAAAACAAAATGCTCCTAACATTTGTCTAAATTAACAATAAATAAATGAAAAGAAACATAACTAAGAAAACTGACCTATTTTAATGGCTGCAAATTGGGCAGGCTGTCGCTGTGTAATAAGAGAAGAAAAAAAAAACGGACTCAGGTCGGGCTGATAATTTCGATGAGCTGTCGGACACGGGTCGGGCTCGGGCCTAGATTTGAGGCCCGTGCAGGGCTTTATTTCAACATAAAATGTACCACAGTAAAATGGTAATAAAATATGACTACAACTCAAGAGTTATCAAATCAGTTGATATTTCACTGGTTTAGGCCATCCCTCTGTTAGACTGTCTCACAAATGAATTAGGTTAAATTTTAAGTACACAATTAGATAATACCAATTTAGGTCAACCAATTAAGCAGTGCTTTATTTTGTTCAGTCTGTATGTGTACAACGGCTGCATTAGCAATTAAAGCAAAATATGGTCATGTCAAAGTGTCTGAATAATTTTTGGTCCCAAATTTTTATAAATTGTATTGGTAGTTCACTGTATGAAAAGTTTTTGGGTATAATATGTCACAGTTTACTTTATTTTGTCCTCCTCACTGACATAAATGAACTATAGTGTCCTGCACCCACTAGTAGAGAAATATTCAAAATTACTGTATATCTGGTGTCTGAATAATTTTTGTTTTTACCACACGTGTGTCTCCTGATCTCCCACAGACATCGAGTACGTAGAGATTCGCTCTGATGTGGATGAGAACGCCTCTGCCAGCCTGAAAAGAAGGACTTACAACTATAGAGTGGTAATGGTCAAAGGAGACACGGCTTTGGACATGCGGGGGCGTTGCAGTGCTGGACAAAAGGTCAAAAAGCAGCTACGATCTTGTGTTTCTCTATCACTCCAGTGAAAAAAAATCCAATCTCTCTTAGAATCACCCAAGGCTCCCATTTAAATGTTCACTGCTTGTTTGTCTGTAGGTTCTCGCCTCCCTTATAATACGGTTGGCTCTGGCTGAGACGTTCTGTCTGAACTGTGGGATTCTGGCCCTGGATGAGCCCACCACCAATTTAGACAGAGAGAATATAGAGTCCTTGGCACACGCACTGGTGGAGTGAGTCTTTTTTTAAACAAAACATAAATACAGCCAGTCTTTAAACATGAAACAAAACTTTTATTTGCCATTGGACACTTTCACCAACTAAAAGACGTGCCATTGGTTTCTTTGCAGGATAATCAAGAGTCGTTCTCGCCAACGCAACTTCCAGCTGCTTGTCATCACCCACGACGAGGATTTTGTCGAGCTCCTGGGGCGATCCAACTATGTGGAGCATTTCTACAGGATCCGGAAGAACCAGGACCAGTGCTCAGAAATCACAAAGTGCAGTATCAACACACTCAACTCCTACCTGCACTGATGCCTCAGATCCGATGAGAGAAGAAAGACTGTTAGTCTATATTCAGAGGTGACATAGAATCAAAGCTCAATTTATTGGACAGTTGATTAGCATGATCTAAACATAAGGCATATCAGTCTCCATGTACCAAATCTGGGCCAAATCTAAGCACCTGGCAGGAAATTGTCCACATAACCATACATGCATTAATTGTCAAGTTAAATTGAATGCAACAATTTACATAAGAATGTTTTTGCGTGAAATTTACATAGGAAATTTGTTGTTTCATGAAAGGCACAATGTGATTCAACTTAACTAATATTAGTTTGTACATTTAGTTGCCGACTTCTGAAATATTAAAAAAATATGTTCTTGTTCTAATTTCTGAATCATGATCAAATTATTTGTGACCTCACGTCATGATCTGTAATAGCTGCATCAAAAATATTTGGATTAGAGCTATCGATTGATTTCAAAAATAAAGTAGTTAAGGTTTCTGTAATTAATCACGAGTAATTGCTCCTAACATAAAAAATTGTAATCATCAATATATTTTCACATTAAATCAATGTGGAAACAACATAACTGTAGACTGTATGTTAAATATTGGACATTTTCGATGTTTGTTTATTGGAATCTTTTTACTAATTAAGATCAGTATCACTGATACCAATCCTGGCATTTATATTGCACTTTACTATGTACAGCTTCACAATCCTATCAGGAGTCTCTCCTCTGGATTATTAGGAGGCCATGATTGATAAAGGCCACTGGAGGGATTTTGTCCTGGACACCTGGGTTACACCCCTACTCTTTACGAGACGTGCCATGACCACAGAGAGCCAGGACTTCAGTTTAACGTCTCATCTGAAGGATGTGCTTTTTTTGTACGCTAATAAGATAGTTTTTATTTGGAAAACATTAAGATATGTCTAAGTCAAATTGCCATCGAAAATTTAAGACCTTTCATTATAAAATAAGACTTTTTATGGCCTTAAATTAAAAAAATCTAATTTAAGACTTTTAGGACCCACACAGACCCCAGGGTGAGCGCCCCCTGCTGGCCTCAACCTGGTTTTCCCAGGAGTCTCCCATCCAGGTACTGACAGACTCAACCCTGCTCAGCTTCAGTGGGAAACCAGTCTCGGGCTACAGGGGGATTCGGCTGCTGACAATTATGATGCCTCTACTAATTGGATTTATTTTTCTTCAATTTCTGGTCGTAAAATTATTATATCCATTCATCATTAATTTAAAACCAACTAAATTGCAAATTAACTGAATGTTTTTTTTTTTATCATTTAATATCAATTACAGAACATTAAAATATGATAACTTTTCATTTATGTGAACTTATACATTTATAATAGTTTATGTGAATATTGTGCTATTTAGTTGTGCCTAATATATAGTATTTTTTGGTTCTGTTTCTCTCTTTATCAGCTCTCTCTGAATTGGTGCTGTCAGTACCTTTCCCTCCACTTTAAAGTTTATTTTGCTCATTTATTTTCATGATAAATAAAGAATTCAAATGACTAGTTAAAACATTTGGTATCAATATTATGGTAACTCTTTACAATAAGACTTGCTTATTCTAAATGCAACTTGAGTATTCTTTTTTCATGTTATATAATGTTTTAAAATTGTCTTTAACATTCAGTTATCTATATGACTAATTGCAAGTACGAACACCTGCGGATTTGCAGCAAAAGCTATCAGTATTGATCAATTGATTTTGCAATAATGAAACTTATTTGCACAAGCAAACAGTGAAGATATTTCTTGTCAGTGTCAGTTCCAGGAAATCAGGACAATATGACAAACATTATCAACCACATCTCAATCAAGATAATAAGTGAGCGCGCCATAATCGGCCAATAAACGTTGCTTCGCTTACGATGCAAAAAAAACAGCTAGATAGCCAAGTCCCTTTTGAGACTATATATACACAGTGTACAGCAGAGAGGGAATCAAGTACCTCAGGCCTTCAAACAACCAAAGTCTTGAGAAATCCAACCAGACATACGAAAATATGAAGACTATTCTACTGCTCGCTTTCGCTGTCTTCGTCTCCGGTGCTCCTGCGAAACAAGAAAAGACTTCTGTGAAAGAAGGAAAGACTTTATTGAGAGAGCTTCTTCATAAGCTGGACGCCGCAATGAAAAATCTCCCAGTGGAGCCCGAGGTAAGATTTAACTTTAGTATAATAAGCCAAAACTGTCTACACTTTTAGACACCGAGCAGAGCATGATTGCAATATTCATTTTACCTGTTATTTCTAGGGGGAAAAAATCTTCCTGTATGATCTGAACACGGATGCCCCTTGCTCTGAGGTGAGAAGTTTTCATTGACTTACAACAGTAACATTAACAACGATCCAGCATATTTCTTTCATGGTCAGAGCTTAATAAGCTTTTTTGGGTTTGTAAAAATCGTTTTTGTGGACTTTTGCCAGTCTCTTATGTGGGAACATTTATGAGTCATTTAAAATATTTTTTTTCTGCTTTTATAATGCTAATATTTGAATTGAAAGGATTTGAGCCCTGGTCTTACCTGTGATTTCAATATCTTTGCAGGATGTGTTCTGCAAGGCTGAGCAAGAACTGAAGAAGATTTCGGGGCTTACTAAATATGATGATTTCCGTACTGATAAGACACTAATGAGGAATTTACATATGTATAACGTGCAAAATGGGGTAAGTTGAACTCTGAAACATAATGTCTTTTCCGTTCAATGCCTCCATCCTACCGGAGTTGAATAACCGTGACGTTTACTGTCTTTCAGACCACCTGCAAACATGTTGATGAAGGCTCTGTTCAAATCATCCTGCATGACTTCTTGAAAAACCTCAAGAAATGTGTCCAGAGTGCATTCAGCAAAAAATAATTTATAAAAGATCGTATTTATTTTTTTGTCTTTATTAACATATTATTTTTATAGCTGTAGTCTATCTAATTTTGTACCTGAAGAAAATTTGCACAAATGTATTTATCATTCTTAGATATGTTCTAATGTATTTTGTAAAGTACAGATTTTGTGCAGTATTTCTTTCAGTGCTTTAAAAATTTGATATTTTTACTTGCACTGAAACATCAATTTATAAAGCATTACTGAGGTTTTTTTTCTTTTTTTTCTTTTATTTTTATTGTATCTTGATGTTTAGATTGTTGTCTGGACTGAGTCTTGACTGTAATAGATAATGTAACCTTACAATATAATAAATATTAAAATACAATTTATGTATTATGCGTCTTTATTTTTTTTAACTTGTGAACAAAATAATGAACTTTTAAAATGCTTCTTAAAAAAGCTACTATATAGGACTCAAGGGTTTTAAAGAACCCGTTATGTTTGGAGGACTGTGAACTGGCCTTAAGGAGAAATCACTTAAATCATTACATAATTCTTTCACGTTTAACTGTTATTTCAATCTTTTGTAGTGTTTAAGTATTTTACGAGCTTTCAGACTATTTAATTAAAATTTCAAAAGGATCTATATATGAAGTGCCTAAAATAACCCTTTTAAGGTTTTATGTAGAACCTTTTCCTAAACAGCAAAGTTATTAAAAGGAGTCATTGTGTTACATGTATAATCTGCAATCTTTGTATTTCTTGTGCATGCCCTCAACAAGACTAAAGATGCCTTTTTGTGGAGTTAACACTGATTAATAATCATGCATGAAGCTATTAATCATTCATTTATTCATTCAATGCATAATTTATACTTGTTAAATATTTCATATGTTCACTGTTAATGAGGGATTTGTGTATTTTTTCTTGAGGGTGTTGTCTGTGTTCCAGAGGGCATATATCATGTGAAATGAATCACAGAAGCTTTGATACACTGATCAAATTCTAGAATTTGTAGTTCAACGGTGCTATTAATCTTTTCCCCGTTTCATTGTATTGAAAACAATCACACCTGGGGATTGTACCATGATAGTAGTTGAACAAACTCAGGGTTACAGGATTAGTTTAGAGTTGACAACACCAAACCAATCCAACCAGGCTTTGTTGGTACCATGATGCTGATCATCAACTTTCTCTGTCAACTCAGGCTTTGATCCTGAGTTTAGGTGTGATATCAGTAGCGAACAGCCAATCACATGTTGAGAAAGAGTGAAACTGAGATTAATTTCTCGCGAGAGAAGCAGCGCAATTCACTTATTAAATAAAAGTATTTTAAATAGTAAGAATGTAAACAAATTTACACAGCAAGAAGAAAACAGCTGTCTATGAAAGAGGACAACTAAAAGAAAAAGTCTCGCTACTGTATATCAGTGCAAGTAAAAGTTGTGAAGTTATTTTATACAGCTGATAAATGTATAGAGAGAATTGAACATATAAGCTCACATGTAGTCATTTTATAGCTTCATCTATTGATGCTAAAGCGTATTTATATTACCTTTATATATTTATTCATTTAAACTGCGTAATAATAATTGATGAACTAAAATTGTACATGTGTGATTGATAAAGGGTATAATAATTACATAAATAATATCTAAATCATACAAATGTATTATTCTAAATAAGCATCACTAAAAACCAGACGATTTTGTCTTTAAAAATCATTTGCTATGTAGTTACCTTTAATTTGGAGTAGAAACAGGTGGAGTGACTTTATTGCATCAGTCATGTGACACTTTGCTCACAGCTGATTGGTCCAAGTTCAGTTTGCAACCTCTTACCTAAAACATAACCTGCCCCGGACCAGGTTAGCCGTGGAGCGTAAGTTACTATGGCGATGAACACTGCTAAAAGCCAAACCACTTTCATGGTCCCTAAAACCCAGGGTTGACACAAACTAAACTGAAACATATCTGGCTAGCCACCTAAACCGGCTTCATGGTATAGGCCCCTGATATGCTTTTAGTGTTGCTTTATGCAGCTAAATTCACAGTTCGCTTAGTGTAAACATTGTATCAGTATGTGTGTTCCCTGGGAATCGAACCCATGACCTGGGTGTTGCTAGTGCTATACCAGTTTAGCTACTTTAGTGGGAATAAAATAGCCTTAGTTCCTTCAGAACGTATAGCAATGCCCTGGAAACCAACACAACACCTTAACACTGTGTAAAACTGCAAATAATAGCACATACGCCCCCTTGCTTTCACATGTGCTTATAGCAGTGAAATGTAGACCAGCGTCCCATAGTGGGAGCTCAAGAGAACATGTGGAGTGATATATAACCACACTGCATGGGTGCATGTATTATTCAAAGGCAATTCAAGAGCCAAGTGTGCACACGTCCCACAATACAGCACGCTTAAAGGGGCGCGAATGATCAGATACCTGTGCCTATCAGCCGCAGGGTCAACTCTATTACAGTCCTGGTGTCACGTAGCCTGGACTCGCTCTGGGTTAAAAAAAGTGACTTTGCACATAGCAGGTATATGCTAAAGCAATTCCCCTGAATCCTCACCAGTACAGCCATTCATTAAGTGATTCAGGATTGCACATAGCAATAAATGTTACAATTGTAACCAAAAAGTATTTTATATTTTGTCCTTTTCATGTCCTTCTCAGCTTACGCAAGGACTCTTTTCAAACATTTTGTAGATTGCTTCAGAATTTGCTGTTCTATTTTGATTTTCATGTAATTATAATTACATTTTAGGATTGAAGTTTTAAAATCTCGCTTTGGCTTGCATTGATACATTTAGCGTTAAAATATAGGGGTGATCCCATTATATTCAGAGTTAGTGAAAGTTATGTGTTACAATAATGCATTACTCCCTAAAAAAAGTTAAAGGGGTGGTAAAACACATTTTTTCAAAGGCTTGAATGTGTTTGTGGGGTGCACTGTAATGTGTTCATGCTTCGTTTTTAAAAAATTGCATTATTTCTCATATTTTTCACCTTTATTCTACACTGCTCTGTCCCTCCTTGTAAAAACGGTCTGATGGTTTCCGGGTTCTATGAAGCCAGTCCCTCAAAACTACGCAATGTGCTCAGATTGGTTAGCTGGCCCAGTGTGTTGTGATTCGCTAACCGACTAGTGCACGTTTTCCGGAAACGTCACGACTCTTACCTTTACCGGTAGCCTAGTTTGTGCTTTGGTGTATTATAAACGATGGCGTCAATAAAACCATACCAATTTGAGCCCGAATCAGACCCAGAGAATGTTAGTGAAGATGATCGAGCAGAACCTGTTCAAGAACGGCTGTTAAACGACGTTTCAGAAAGGTTTGTTTTTTGTTGTTCTCTCATTACCTTTTAGATACGCTGTTATTTAATTGTACTAATTATTATAGTATTAAAAAAAAATAAGCTTCATAAACAAGAATTTCATATAATCGTTCTAACAAATTATACTACAGTCCTCAAAGGGATTTTTTTTATAAAAAATGCAGATCTATAGTGATTGTTTCTGACTGTATGGCACTGTTACTTTTGTATTTTTAGAACGATTGTAGCCAAATATCTGTCGCCAGAACTATAAACCCAAAACGAACACTAAACATCGGCTGCCAAATCAAACAGAGAACCATGTTTAGCATGCCTGTAGATAAACAATACATAAAAGCTCTAATCAAAGAATAATTTACACTAATTCCAAGTTCGCTGTTGAGATTTAAAAAAAGTTTGTAACATTATGTGTTTGTCGGATAACGTTAAGTATGAAGGAGCATTTAACAAACCAGCAGAGCCAAACAGCGTTGTCGTTTGTTTACTTCCTTGCTACAACGTACAATTAACAATACAAACTATTACAGGAAAATACGACGAAAAAGAAATCATACTTACAGGTTGTGGCCCGTAAACAAATGCTTCTGTTTTTAAAGTTGGAGCTGCTCCATCTTTCAGGACAAGCCGATGTGCGAATCCTGCATTGAACTCGCGAAGATTGTGGAAGCTTTCCTCCATAAAATGTGCAGCACAGAGAGCGAGATTTGGGTCATAATTAACCATTGATCCCTAACTCCCGCGTCCCTAGGAAGGCTCAACAAAGTGGACCTGCAACCGGGATGAAAATAACAGCGTTTCGACAACTCATCTCCAAAACAGCAATATAAAATGCCCTCGCCCCGCTTATTAAGTATTCTCGGAGGAGGGGTTTATGTAAATAATGGGGCTTACTGACGTCAGCAACCCGGGAGGATTGTCGTGTAGTCCAAAACCGGCTGTTTGCTGTAGTCCTTAGAAATTGAATTTTTTAAAAGCAAATATCTCCCTTTGCTTTGTATCTGCCCAACTTTGAGCGCTGTAACTTTGCAGATGTTGTTTATGCTCAAACAGCAACATTACACACTAGCTAAAGTTAGAAAAGTGAAATCGTGTTTTACCACCCCTTTAATAATTAAAGTAATGCATTACGTTACTTTTGCGTTACTTTTTCTCACCTGGGCTGGGCTTTCTTGTTTGTTTTTTAATAACACACCAAACCAAAAGTGAAATGAAAGTCCTATGTCTCAGGCTGAAGGAAATGCAAATTAACGTCTGTGAATTTCACACTTCAGCAATAAAAACTAAAAAATTAAACACAAATGTGGTTTATCTAAAGTCATTTTTGTTTAATATGGTTGAATGTGATCATCAAAAGTCAGCAGCAAAGAAACTGATTAATAAAGTGAGATTAAATACATAAAGTATATGTATTATTTAACATTTAATGATTACAGGTTTGCAAGTTTTTAACAGGATATTTTGTTGTAAATATTAAAAAGTAATACGGTACTTTACTGGTTACTTGAAAAAAAGTAATCGGATTATGTAACTCGCATTACTTGTATTGCACCGACTTGTAATCACACAAATACTATTTCATTTGATTTTCTCTATTTTATCAAAATTATGACATTATCACTCACCATGCCTATTACTTTATCACTCACTGTCCTAAAATTAAAATACATATTTTAAACAAAAACTTGGTAACACTTTATTTTACAGTGTCGTTAAATATGTTACATGTCCTTACCGTAGAAATAACAGTAAGTTATGCATAATTACATGCAACTAACCCTCAACCAAATCCTAATCCTACCCTAACATGTTGTTAATTAATATTACTCATTTAAATATATAATTACACTGTAACTATACACTGTAATGACATCTTAAAATAAAGTACCAAAAGCTTTATACGGTTCCACAAACTTTCACCAATAAAATCTTCAAAAAAAGGCCTATAGATCTTATTAGTATACCCAGTGTAATAACACTTGAAAACATATGGCTGCTGTGTCTGATTTAAACTGTAAGATGATTTGTGTCAGTCTAAAACTGTGCTGTAGTCTCATTCCGTTCATTTAAAGTCAACATGAATTCAAAATGGACAATTCTTATATATTTTTAATGGAATTATGTAGTATTTATCATAAATTATTTATCCATGCATATCTATTTTTTTTATTATTATTTTTTTTTACTGTGCCCTTGTAATCTTTTATCAAAATAACTCCCTCTTGCAACAATATCTCTTCTCTGATGATGCGTTTATGGGCATGAGGGCGGGGCAACCTGTCACTCACATGAGATCCACCAATATCAAAGACCCACCCTGCATTTTTTTATTCAAGAAGTTTCACTTGGAAATATTGGTGCGTTCCTGTCATATCAGGAAAATATTATTTTCAAGTTGAAAGCACATGAACGCCACCACAAAGTTTTGGGATTTTCTTTGAGCCCTGACCTTGGGAGCGTGTCAGTGAGAAATATGTGTAATATACCACGGAATACCACAATACATAAGTTATGTATTTAGCAGTGACACTTGTCAGACTTATTCTAACTTATTGTTCATTTACAACAAAATAAGCTAATTCCCTGCACAAAATACAATAGCATTGTAATATAATATAACAAGTAACCATATATAAAGTTTATGTGGCTCCATAAATTAATTAAAAACATAAAAAATCTAAACATTGGCTACCTGGTGCACATTCTTTGTTCTTTATTTTAAGTAGAGTTTAAGAACCTTGCTGTATTCTTGGGACACCGCCACCATCTTGCACCGATGAAAGTGACTTGAACGCACGTCGACTTCCACAACTGGTAAATACGACATTCTCAAAAGGATTTGTGCTGTCTTCACTTGCTATGGGAAATTTCCTGGGAAACTTCTGAAGTCGACTAACATTCAAAGAATACCAGTCACAGCAGCGATCGTTCTCCCCTCCCCGCATAAAGTTCATGCCTGCCCATCTCGGGAACTTACTTGGATATCAAAATGATCCCCGAGTGGTAAATAGGACCTGAGAGGGCGTCCATGTCCAATTTTTAACTAACTCATATTTCCGATAGCACGTGAATGAAGCATTGAATGTCACAAGAAAGAAAATAATATGGCAACTTTTCATGACTTTAAATGTTAGAAATGGTTGTAACTATTTTACACTTTTTACTTAGGCCTATATGTGTTAACCCATATTGCTAGGCTACATTCATACTTGATTTATACATAAACTTTAGTTTGTTTTGTTCTGACAGAAAACTTAGGCTATAGGCTAGGCCTACTTGTTTAACAGCTAAATTCAATGGGGCTCTTTATTTAAAATAAATGAATAAAAAAGTGCAAACACCATATAGCCCATAGACAATGTGACATTCTAACCCGATCACATACTATTTTAGAAGTTGTAGATTTCGGCTGACTTAACTCATACGATGTGGTTGTTAAGGAAACGTACAATTTATTTTTTTTATTTTTTTTGGGAACTATATGAAGAGACCCCGGGGTGTAAGCAATTAATAAATTCGCAAGAACGTAAAATAGTGACGAATCGCCTTGATGAGTATGAGCTTGACATTGAAGTATGAGCTACAAAGAAATTAACACAACATTGAAGACGCGCCCAAAATTCACCTCTGAAGGACGGCCTCAAGTTTCCCGGTAACAGTATCCCCTTGGATAACCCCGTGAGTTATCGCTTGGAGACACCGCGGGCAAATGCCTAAGGTTGCTTGGCGCGTGATGATGATAGGAACGGACTAATAAAGCACACTGGGTTCGCGGTCTGCCTCCGCATTGGCTACATCTCATATGTTGCTGCTGGCGCTGTATGAATAATTTAAGCGCCGGTGTCTTAACTCTGCCGTTCTCGTACGGAGACTCGGAGTGTCGGCCCGGAAACAACCGCTTGTCCCGCTGAGGGAGAGGGGGTTCGCCACATCTTCCAGGAGACCTTCACCCTCATTCTGTCAGATATTCTTTGCTCTGAAATAAAAACATGAATTCACTTTCTCTCTCTGTCTCTCTCAGACACGCATGTCCAGCAACCCAGCCTGTTCTCACGTAAATGCGTCTCTATAGCACGTGAGCAACCCAAAGTTCTCAAGCAGGCTAGCTAGGCTATCATAAAAATAAAGGTAGGCTATTTCTTTAAATAGCCATTTCAGAGTGTATTGCTTTGAACATTAAAATATTCCTTCGCACGCTTCTTTAGATCTATAAATGAAGAAGTTTTTTTTTTGTAGAATTTATAAAACAACCCGGAAAGGGGGTTTGCTATATTATTTTTTAAAATACTTTACGTAGGCCTATTGTCAGTCAGATAATTTCCATATATTAGACTGTTTTTTTGTTTTGTTTTTTACAGAATTTCCCAAAATAAGAAATCGAATTAAATTAATTCACTATTATTGGCTAGTTCCCATGCGATTTCCTTGAATTGTCGAGTTACTAAAAGGTTATTCCAGTCCATTTAGAATTCTTGAAGATTTCTATTCAGGATTGAACTGTAGCCTACGAAACAAATAAAAAGAGCTGTGTTCAGTTGATTATAAGAGTAGGCTAGGCTATGAGTGTTTCATGGGTTTCAGATTACATCCCTTTAGAATTTTTGATTGGTAAAAAGGTGATGGAAACTCAAATAGCCTGAACTGAAGCAACAGTTCTTTGAACATTGCTCTGAAACATGCAATTCCTTATGACACATGAGTGTTTTTGCCTATAGGCCTCTACCTTTCAGTAGATCATCAATAATTCAGTCCCCACCACTGGCCACATGCCCTGCTCTGTGCTCAACTTAGATTGGTTTACACTGTTGTTTGAGGGTTATGATATAAAAAAGTATTACCGATCTTAATTATTCATGATCCGCCTTCTCCAATTAATTTAACCCTCCTTCATAATCCCATTAGTTTAACTATACTTAAATTTGGACTGATGATCGTTCTTGGCAATTAGGAATGATTATAATTTAGGCTGGGCGGGGGATTGCAGTGCTATTACGTATTTTAAAACCTTTTAACACTTCTTTGGAGAACAATTTAAAAGAAATGCGAATTTTAAATAGGCTTTAGAACTTAATGTTATAGAAGTAGCCTATTTAATACATGCTAAAACGAATTTTGCAATTACCTATTACAAATAAAAGAAAAAGAATAACCTGCACTGACAGTTATACTGAGGACATTTGAGCATTAGTTTTGTTTTTTACTGTATCCGATACTGGCTTTTTTTTTCAAAGAAGAGGAAAATAACTAAAATGTTTATATAAAATAAAACACCATAAACAACTATTTTACATTTTGTGTAATGTAAAAAAAAATGAATGAAACTTAAGTTGCCTACTTCTGAACTGTTTGGCTCTAAAATGTAAAATTAACTAACTCTTAATTTAGTCCAACAAAATGATTAACGGAAACTTGTTGGCCTCTATATCAAATTTATCAACCTTTTTAGCCTATAATTTAATTTAAACATACCAACACTTAAATAATAACTGTCTAACTTTCTTCGATGATAGACTATCTATCTATTTTTGTTAGTATTATTATTATCATTTTGTATACAGTAATGCATGCAAATCTACAACGACATCGTCTTTAACATAACTTCACAATTAGCGACTTCTTGAAACATGACAGTGAACTGGAACGATCATCGTCTTACCTGAACAGCGTCTCTTCTCCTTCCCCTGAGCCTGTAAGAAGCGTTTCCTGACTAACAACTCTCCCTTCAGCTCTCTGCCTGTTTTATACCAATATACAATTAATATTGCATCGCCATTACTTAATAATTTCAAATCCCTCTCTGCCCAAAAGCCGTGACAGACATTTATTATTCAGCGGTGTCTCATTCTTAAAGTTGGAAAACCAGAGATAGAAAGAGGAGAAAATAGCCTATAAGGTTGGCTTGCATTTTTCTTTTTGTTCTCTCTATAAATATTATTTAAATTAGTTGGTGATTGGTCTATATTATTTCATTAATGTTTAAACACAATTGAACTGAAGCTTATTAATAAAACAACGCAGGTCTTAAAAATTAATGATATTACAAGGATTTTGCCGCGAGTTGCTTTCGTTGTAGGATACTATATTGTTTATGTAAGATGAAAATGGTGCATATATTTATATATATATATATATATATATATATATATATATATATATATATATATAAAATACAATATTATCTTTTTGATTTCTTTTCCCATATGACGTGATAAGACACCAGACACTTTGTCCTGTTTTTTTGTTTTTATATATATATATATGTGTGTGTGTGTGTGTGTGTGTGTGTGTGTGTGTGTGTGTGTGTGTGTGTGTGTGTGTGTGTGTGTGTGTGTGTGTGTGTGTAATTAAAATAATAATTAAAAAAGTCCACAGAGGTTTTGAAAAAAAATCAATTTATTAAATAACATTCAAAGTCACACTATAGTGGAGTTTAAAGTGAGGGTGATTGCAGTGGCTTCATTAATGCAAATCAAATAGCAGCATTCTTTACACCATCAGTTTTTGCATATTAGGATCACTTCGACTGATGATCGAAAAATATAAATATAAAATATATATTTAGTGACATTTTGTGAGAACGTGATTTCCACCATGTAGCCTATGCAGTCACATCTGACAAGACATTCAAACGAATACAAACGCTATACACAGATTTCAATGGACATTTCATGTGATAGCCTACTATCGTAACTTGTGCGCAAATTGTATAGTAATATAAATAAGTATTTAAATACCTAAAACACACGTACACACTTCAAAATATAATTTCACGTGTGATAATACTGAAACAAAGTTTTTTAGCCGTTCAGTTAGTCTCCTATAAATGTATTCAGAGTTTATTTCAAATTAAAGCTTTTAAGGATTGAACAGTATTGCTTTTTAATGTAGTGGTAAATTAATATTTATTTTGTTTTACTCAAATACAATTTTAAAAAATTACATTACGATGCCCATGTTACACAGTGCATTTTGCTTTATAAACCATTACGACGTGTAATCACACTCAGCTTCATAAACAAATTACACATTAAGTGCTCCATGATTTTCGTTAGTTTTACTTGCTCGTATAGCTAAATACAAAGTTACATGAACTCTGTAATGTAAACTGTGATCACAGATTAATCAAAATAATTTTAAGTTTGTTTAAAAGGTCAACGTGTGCGAATTATTCAATGGCCTTCGGTGGATTGAGAGATTTCTGTCAGTAACTTTCGGGTTGATGTTTCTCGACCTCGCACAAACCAAAATGACTGTAACTTTTGAGGTTAAAATGAAACGTAAAAATACAGATCCCTTTACACAGAAACCTTTCGTTTTGACTTCTATGTGAGGGGGAGACACGCTTTTATTAGGTACAGACCCCATGGAATAATTCGCACACTGGTTACATCAATTGGAGGCAATATGAAATGTCTGTATAGGCTTAATAATGCTTAAAAGAAGAAATTTAGATCCCTGTGGTGTTCCTAAAATGTCTCCTTTGCTCTAACAGCATTAGTGCACTGCTGAATATTTCATCCGTTTCTGTTTTTGCCGTTGATTGCAGAACCAAACCCGAACCACGTTCTTCTTTAGATCCAACTTCTCCGCGATTGCCGCGATTTTCTCAGACGACGGTCGCGGTTGGATGGCGAAATACGCCTCGAGCGATCGCTTCTCCGGAGCCGCGATGGACGTTCGCTTCCGTTTCCTCTCGTTCCCGTTAAAAAGGTCCGGTTTCCCGTTTTTCTCCCTGTAAGCCGCTTCAGCCTCCTCCAGCCAGGCTTGGAGAACGGGTTTGAGGGCGATCATGTTGTTGTGGGAAAGCGTTAGGGACTCGAACCTGCAGATGGTGCTCTGGCTCAGCGAGCCGACCCCCGGTATCTTGAGGTTGGCAAGGGCAGAGCCCACATCAGCCTGGGTCACTCCGAGCTTTATCCTCCGCTGCTTGAACCTCTCCGCGAACGCCTCCAGCTCTCTGGGATCGGACTCCACGTCGTTGACGCACGCCATCCCGTTGTGGACCGACAGGGCGTGCGGGTGGCCCATGGCCATGGCTTGGTGTAAGTGACCCATTTGCAGGTGGTGCTGGTGGGCTTGAGTGCTCATCTCCGGCGTCGCACCCATGCCGCTGACCGATAAACTCGAAGAAATGTGGTCGAGCAGATCCCCCTCCAGGGTCTGGTGGCTGAGGTGGTGGTGGTGGTGGTGCGAGGGCAGGTTGGATGACGGGTGGGATATGGGCACTGTGGACGAAGAAGAGGTGCAGGGCACGCTGCTCATGGTATGGTAGGTGACGTCCGTCTTGAAAGGGTGACTCTTGCCGTGACTGTGAGACACCAGGTCAGCCGCTGCCAGAGCTTCAGCGCGGGCCAGTAGACTCTCATCAAAGCCGCTGAATATATTGCCCTGGAGCTGCAGGGAAGAGCGCGCATGTGGAAGTCAATGGGGAATTGTGTCAACTCTGGATTAAAGAACATTCCCAAGCACCCTCCTCAAAAGCACAGGTCATAAAAATTAATATGAAAGCAGCAGCTTTGCTTGGATAGGCATGTGGGTGAGGGAGAGAGGGAGTCAGAGGGAAAGAAAGGAGAGCCTGGGGAGGGAGGGATGGAAGCTGGAGCAACTCAAAACACCTCAAAGTGACAGAATGGAGACAATACGAGGAGTTTAGCGCGAGACGTACCTGCGGGGCAGGTAGACACACCCGCCGCATGCCCTCGGAGCTCGGGTGCAGCGCAGGGTGCATGGAGAAGTGCTGCTTGCCGTTCATGGCCATCATCTTCGGTGCGCACCTTGCAGGTGAGTGGACCTGACATGGAGGCGACGCGGCGCTCTGGCTCGACGCTCCTCGTGTGTGCGGTTTCCATTGGCAGCGCCTCCCGGGCTCTACACACACACACACACACGCACACACACACACACACACACTCCTCACACCGTCCTCCCGCCTCCACCTGTTACTCTATTCAACTTACAAGATGCGAGTCGGGAAAGAGTAAGCTTCTGTAGGATGGTAGGTAGGCTTACTTACCACATGCAAAACGTTAGACAGTATTTCAATAATTTAACTCATCAGCGAAGTGATTTCTTTTAAATCATATGATACAACTAACTATTAATAATAATTGTTTTATCTTTAATTTATATATATAAATTAAAGAAGATAGAATAGATAAATAAATATATAATATAAAGTATATATAAATATATATATATATATATTTTATATATACAGTATATATAAAAAATATATAAATATAAAGAAGATAAATATATATATATATATACACACACACACACACACACACATGTATATACAGTGCTGGTCAGAATTATTTGCCCCCTTGGTAAATATGATCAAAGATGGCTGTAAAAAATAAATCTGCATTGTTTATCAATTTGATATTTTATTTAAAAAACATGCAAACATCTAACCTTTTATTGAAGTAAAATAATTGAAAGTGGGGGGAAAATCACATTATGAAATAAATGGTTTTCTCCAAAACACATTTGGAACAATTATCTGTCCCCTTTTATTAAATACTTTTTGCAAACTTCCTTTTCCAAGATAACAGCTCTGAGTTTTCTCCTATAATGCCTGATGAGTTTGGAGAACACCTGACAAGAGATCACAAACCGTTCCTCCATACAGAATCCCTCCAGATCCATGTTGGCGCTTCTTCTCTTCAGTTCAGCCCACTCATTTTCTATAGGATTCAGGTCAGGGACTGGGATGGCCATCAGATGCTTGGTTTTGTGCTCAGTTACCCATTTTTGTTTTGATTTTGATGTTTGTTTTTGGATCATTGTCCTTCTGGAAGATCCAAACATGACCTGTTATAAGATTTCTAACACAGGCTGTCAGGTTTTGATTTTTTATCTGTTGGTATTTGATCGAATCCATGATGCCATGTATCTGAACAAGATGTCCAGGACCTCTTAGCATTAAAGATACAGCAGAGTATTTCATTTTATACATGGGGAACTTTTTTTATCCCTGTATGAAACAAACCCATATTAAGTGTTTGCTGCCAAAAAGCTTCTTTTTTTTTTTTATCTGTCCATAGAACGTTTGAAAAGTAACTGACACTATTCTGGAACTTCAAACGGGACGGGTTCTGTGGTCAGGTGAAACAAAAATTAGCTTTTTTGGCAGCAAACACTTTTATACTGAGGAGGCAAAAATTATTTAATAAAAGAGGGCAAATAATTTTTCCCAATGTGTTTTGGAGGAAAACATTTATTTCATAATGTCATTTTCCCCCTGCTTTCAATTCTTTTACTTCAATGAAAGGTTCGATTTTTGCTAAATATTTTTAATAAAATATCAAAAGGATTAACAATGCCAAGTTATTTTTTACAGCCATCTTTGGTCATATTTACCAAGGAGGCAAATAATTCTGACCAGCACTGTATATGGAACACGATGCATTAAGAGCCGAGGGGTGAAAACTTTTTGATTTTGAAGATCAAGATATATTGTATTTAATTTGGACATCATCCTGTTCAAAAGTTTTCACCCCAAGCTCTTAATGCATTTGTTTCCTTCTGGAGCATCAGTGAATATTTGAACCTTTTTACTAGTTGTGTTTGAGTCCCTCAATTGTCCTCAGTGTGAAAAGATACAGTCATTTGAAAGGGTTCAAATATGCAAAACAAATGCTGGAAAACAGAAGAATTTGCAGGACCTGAAGTTTTTCACATTGGGCAGTTTAACTGCGCAGAACAAACAACGGATTCAAGAACAACCATCACAAAAAAAAGCCATCGATCATCTGGGTAACAGCACAGTATTAAGAATCAAGGGTATGTAAACTTTTCAATAAAGAGATTAATGAAGCTAGCTGTTGTCCGGTCGATACCAAAGTCAAACCAATGATTTGCCAACTCGGTATTAGAAGAAAATGTAATACAAAAAAAAAAATTAGACAAGCAAAAAAAAAACAAAAAAAAAAATTTTTTATATGAGCACCACTGAATTCCCCAGCTCAAATTGGTTTGGTGAATAAATGAATGGCATTGCAGTTGGCCACTGGAAGTAAACACCTGTTCTTCTTCTGTGTCTGAGTGACGTGGCGAAGAGAAGCCAGGCAGCGCAGTGACACAGATGCACCATCCGATCTCATCCACCTCTCCTGTTCCCCCAGACGTTCAATTATTCATCTGCTATGTGGCGGGCATCCATTACCTCTCTGGCATTTTCTCATTCATTACGCAGATTTGCAACAATACATACTTTTTTTAAAGTCTTGACAAAATTGTAAACAGTCTTGTTGTGCCAACTGTGTCATGATATTCCCTAATCTTGCTTATAATACCATTTATGATAAAGTCATGTCCCTATCCTTGCAAGATAAAGTTTCAAGTCATGAATATTTTAAAAGCATAACCTAAAAATGCCCCATTCATAGCCTATCGGTTCATCTTGATTTACATGAACAGTTACTTCTTCCTTAGTCTTTGTGTAATCTTGAATTGAGCGTCAAAATAAATTCAATGTAGCCTATTGTTTAATCTGTCATGTGGTACTTTTTTATTTGTGGTCAAAAGCTTCTTTGATACTCTAAATATCAAAAACTATATAGATACAGGTTTAACCCTGTTGCTTTTCGGGGATCTTGAAATTTGCCTTTCTGTTGGTTTAGTGCAGGTAATGTCCACAATTAAGTGATTTATTATTTGTCAAGACAAATATAGGCTACGTTTGTAAAATATGGTGTATTATTAATAATTTTGTATATTACAAGACAAAAATGTAGGCCTAATGGGTCAATGGGGTTCAGCTTTCTGGATATAATAAAGTAGGCTACAATGCAGTAAATATTAACTATATATATATATATATATTAGGGCTGGGAAAAGATTAATTGCAATTAATCGCTTCCAAAATAAAAGTTTGTGTTTACATAATATATGTGTGTGCACTGTGTATTATCATTTTGTATATATAAATACACACACATGCATGTATACATAAGAATTTTTTTTAGATATAAAATATTTATATATAATATAAATTATAAATAAATATATACAGTATATACATGAAAATATTTCTTAAATATATACATGCATGTGTGTGTATTTATATATGTTATGTGGATGAACCCAATCGCAGACAGCAAATGATACACACAGGGTTTATTAACAACAAAAACAGAAAACAAAACCCACAATGGGGCAAAACAAGACACAAGGCTCAGTGGTTCATGTAGGTTGTCTACAAACCAAAAGGTTGGTGGTTTGATCCACGGTTCCACCTGACCAAGTCTCGAGGTGTCCATGAGCAAGACACCTAACCCCAGCTGCTCCAGACGACCCGGATGGTGCCTTGCATGGCTGACACCGCCGTCGGTGTGTGAGTGAATGGGTGAATGCGAGGCAAATATGTAAAGCGCTTTGGTGGCCATTGGGTCTGTGAAAGCGCTATATAAACGCAGTCCAAGTATGTCACAACGTCAAACAATGAACCGGCACAAGACAGCAAGCACAAGGGGATTAAATAGGGAACACTAATGACGAGGACAGGTGAAACTGACTAGACAATGACAAGTCGAGGGTAACAAGGGGGCGGAGTTACATAACGAGACAACACAAGCACATTGCCTTTTGTTTGTTTTGTACACAAAACATGGGTCTGTCATGATCCTGCCACAAGACTAGGAAAAATCAAGGACATGGCAGAATCATGACAGAACCCCCACCTTAAGGAGCGGCTTCCAGACGCTCCTCAAGGAGACATCAAACACGGGACAAGAATGACTGAGACATGGACATGACCCAACAAAACATGACAAATAACAAGGGCATACAAGAATACACAATGACAGGGTTAGGGTGAAAGATCAGAAATAATAAACAAGGAAGGGGAGGCGGCGAAAACACAGTTCGTGGGGGGTGGTCCAGGGTGAATAGGTGGACTAGGGGTCTTTGGTTGACTAGGTGAAGATCTTGGGTGGGGAGTCCGGGGAGAACTGGACGAGCACACACGAGGAACAGTCCGAGGTGAGGTGGAGACAAGGGGTACACCGAGAGGTAGAACAGGGATCCGGACAGGGGAAACAGTAGAAGGCATAACAGGACTCATGACAGGGGAAATAGGTGACCGTGGAGGTGAAACTGGGACTGAGCTCAAAGAAGATGGCTGGGATCCCATGCTCCACATCTCCGAATCTGGTACGGCGCTCTCGGCAGCTGACTGGGGTACGGCGTTCTCTTCAACAGTGGGCATAAGACTGGGGGACACAACAGGACTGGACGGAACTTCTCGGATCTTTGCAAGACAAGACAAATAATCAGAAAGGGTCTTAGCCGCAATGACGACCGGCATCTCCTGACGAGCAGAAACTGCTTGCAGAACCTCCTTAGCTGCTAGATTGGCCGCAACTCTCTTAGTAGGTAATGGGACAGCGCTTGCAGCAGCGGGCTCTGGGACAGCGCTTGCAGCAGCGGGCTCTGGGACAGCGCTTGCAGCAGCGGGCTCTGGAACAGCGCTTGCAGCAGCGGGCTCTGGGACAGCGCTTGCAGCAGCGGGCTCTGGGACAGCGCTTGCAGCAGCGGGCTCTGGGACAGCGCTTGCAGCAGCGGGCTCTGGGACAGCGCTTGCAGCAGCGGGCTCTGGGACAGCGCTTGCAGCAGCGGGCTCTGGAACAGTGCTTGCAGCAGCGGGCTCTGGGACAGCGCTTGCAGCAGCGGGCTCTGGGACAGCGCTTGCAGCAGCGGGCTCTGGGACAGCGCTTGATGAAGGATGGGAGGCTCCCCTCCACCTCCTCTTTCTTCTAGGTCGGGAAGCAGAGACCATAGCCAGAACTGAGACTGGTTGGGCAAGCACAATGGGAACTGTGTCGGGCGAAGGAGGGGCTTTCTCTGGCAGGATTGACTCCGTCGCTGAGGACTCTGAAGGCGAGTCCCACGAGTAGTACGAAGTGGCACTGCTTCTGGGTACCGCGTTGCATAATCCACTATGACTAAAGCAAAGCGATGCCCCCGTGCAGATCGCTCTAATGGCCCGATGAGGTCCATTCCAATTCTCTCGAAGGGGACCTCTATCAAAGGAAGAGGACACAAAGGTGCTTTTGGGTTGACCGGTGGATTCACCAGCTGACATTCACGACAAGAGGCGCACCACTTGCGCACATTCTCGTGAATGCCCGGCCAAAAAAATCGGGTCATTAGACGATTGAGTGTAGCCGCCTGCCCTAAATCCCCAGCCATTGGATTACAATGAGCCGCCTGAAAAAGCATTTCCCGGCGGCTTTTCGGAACTAACAATTGCGTTGTATCTTGCTTTGACTGGGTGTCCTGGGTCACCCGATACAACTTATCTTTTATAATCGCGAAATAAGGATATGAAAGAGGCCGGTCTGGGTGAAGAGGCTGCCCGTCGATTGTGCGGACCTGATCAAATGCGTTTTTAAGCGTTTCGTCCCAGGACTGCTCCAGAGGAAAATCATCACGCTCTGAAAGTTCTCTTCTTTCAATCGCGCTCCGTTCCTCCGGAACAGACTCCGATGGTCCCGGAACAGCCTCCCCCACCTGAGCAACCGCTTTCTTCCCACGCTTCCTTTTTGTCCCAGAAGCATCCGCACACAAATGTCCCAATAAAGTTTTGAACCCTGGCCAATTGGTCCCCAAAATCAGCGGATGCCGGAGGTGCTGACTAACTGCCACCTCCACACTATGCTTTTGTCCCCTGAATTGGATAATGACTGGCATTAAGGGGTATTCTATCACCTCCCCGTGCACACACCTCACCTTAACCGCGCGGCTCTTATCCAATACCTCGGATTGCATCAGGCTTTGATGAATTGAGGTTTGGTTACAGCCTGAATCCACCAAAGCCTGATACGTACCCCCCTTTATACTCACAGGTATTTGGTATAATCCGCCGTGACCGGGAGCAGCCTGCGGCGTGTCGGGAACCCTGACCAGTGTCCCTACCTCCATCACTGGACACTGATCGACAAAATGCCCAGGGTCCCCGTAACGCCAACAGGCCGGCCCAGACCTTCAGGCCGCTCCAATGGCGGGAAGTGGGTCAGGGGGTTGGCGTGGGGAGAGCGTGTGTGTCGGAGCCGAAACGCTGCTGGCCGCGGCGTTGAACCTCCGAGGTGCTGGCCTCAGACCCGAACGTGGCTCCATTGCGACCCCAGGCCTCCATCGTGGTGCTGGTCTGGGCGGAGCCGACCCTCTGAACCTGGGAGTAGGGACAGTGGGAGAAGAAAAAGTGGAAGAAAAAGAAGAAGAGAGAGAGGACGATGGCAGGCTTTCACCGACCCCTGGGCACGCCACCAGCTGGTCCTCCGCCAATTGGATGGCCTGGTTCAGCGACGTCGGGCGGTGGCACTGGACCCACTGCGAAGTCCTCTTTGGCAGCCTCGCCACGAACTGCTCCAGCACCACCTGATCGAATTATTCTCTCGACGTCGCGATCTGCGGCCATCAGCCACTTGCGGCACGCGTCCCGGAGCTGTTGCGCAAACACGAAGGGTCGGCCAGACTCCCCGAGTTCCAGAGACCGGAACCGTTGTCTACTCTCCTCAGGGGTCCGACCGACCCGCTGGAGAATAGCGCGCCTCAGGTCCCGATAGACCAGGAGGTTCTGGACTGGCAGTTGTTGTGCGGCGATCTGTGCTTCTCCAGACAGCAAGGGGATCAGCCGCATTGGCCAGTCCGAGATGGGCCAGCCCCCAGCCTCGGCCGCCTTCTCGAACAAGTCGAGGAATGCCTCCGGATCGTCATTCGGACCCATTTTCTGAAGGGGAATGGATACGGCCGAGGCAGATGCTGGTGTTGAGGAGCTGGCCCGTTCCTCCCAGTCTATCCAGCTCCGGAACAGCTCGCGGTCCTCTTGTTGGGCCCTGAGTAGCATCTCGAAGCGACGATCCTGCTCCTCCCTTACATCCATCAGGGCCCGATGTTGCTCTTGGTGGAGTCCCGCGAGCGCGTGGATGATATCCTCAAGTGGCGACGGAGTTGGTCTGGCGGCGGCTCCTTCTTCCATCCCGGGTTTCGGCACCAGTGTAACAAGGTTCAATATGTTGAGGATGGAAGAAGACAAGGGTCGGTGTGACTGGGTCTCGTACACTTTTATTAATCACTCGGAACAGGAATCACAGTTGCGCATGAGCGCCTTCACCATAGATCACCTATAGCACGTTCCACAAACAAAATAACACTGTATCCACACTCAGTCCATGTGTGCACGAGATCCCAGTCCCTCTCTCTCACTCGATCTCTCTCTGACATCCGGCTTTTATCCGGTCTCCTCACGCCAATCACTGCAATCAGAAACAGGTGTTCATCATTTTGCACTTGACCCACTTACTCACCGCTCGGCTCCGCCCTCGCTCTCCGCTACAGACTCCGCTAAACCACGCCCCCCTTGCCACACAGAGATATCAACCTGAATTAGCATGCTAAATTACTAGCCCCGGCCCGACAGATGTCATAATACCAGTTTCGGCCATGGGAGGCGGTATGCGGGCAACATAACCACCAGCCAAACTGCAATACACGAATAAGTCGCACGGCTTGTGGGCGTACTTGAACCTGATGTCAATCGTGTGGAAAGTACACCCCACTACTACAGTTCAGTTCAGGGAAGAGAGCGGAAGAATGGCTGAAGCCCTTGGCAAGAGACCCTTACCACCACCTCAACCACCCGCTGCAGGGAAAAAACCGCGCTCGGGATCTCAAATAAAATCAGATCGAAAAAGGAGCAGAACCAGAGTTAACATTGGCACTGCTTTCCATCGTTGGAAACAACTAATGGAAATGAAAGAAATGAGGTTCGACTCCGAACTTGCAACATTTCTTTTGGATTGGTAAGATGCTGTTAGAAGTTAGAAGTTTGTTTTATAAGTTTGTTTAGTTTTTTTGGGAAGTTATAACATAGAAATGTATCGAAGGCTGTTCGATATAAGTTCTAAAGTTAGCGATGGCTACATTGCAAGGTGTAATGAGAACTACGTGAGCTATATTATGTTTACTAAATTGCTTTCCTTAGGTAACTAAATCTGACATATTTGTTCTCCAGCTATGTTATTGACCTCTGCACGCTGGTTAAAAAATGATTGGTCGGTATTATGTATGAGAAATACATTTTGTTAAGTTGTAGCATACTGTATCTTTCAACAGTGTTCGTGTGTTTTTACTATTAGCTAGTAGAGATGATCTGTTCACGTGCGCTAGGGATCTGTCGTGTAACGTTAACATTTAAAAGCGCCAAAACGGTATTTTTTGTTTGAATTGCGTAATAACATTGACAGAATCGGTGACGGTGAATTTGTGAGAGTTGGCAGCTCTGAATGGCGCTAGCTTGGTCAACAGCAGCAAATGCTGTCTGTCAAATTAATGTAATTCAAACTAACAATAAAAATGTAATATGAACAAAACGAATATGAACATTCACTGGTGAAGGGGAGTAGCTTGAAGATGTCATTTAAAAATCACTTGACATCAACCAACGTTCCTCTGGAGTTAGTTGGCTCGGCTTCAGCTATGGCTCCAGGGTCGTTGTGAAGGTAGGGACGAAGCATAGAGACTATGCTGTTTCTCGTTTGTTACTCTAGAATAAATCAATTCACTTTCTGGAGGTAGACTGGTATGGAATGTGGAGTATGAATTGATTTTTTTGCGGATATTACACAAGGCACCTTTAAATGCACATTGTAAAAAATACTTGTCACATTTAAAAGTAATTATTTAGATGATTACAAGGAAATGTTTATATTTAATTGCTTAATAATATTATTTTGTTAACTACAATAAGGTTTCATTATTTAATGTAAATTAATGCATTAGCTAACATAATAAAATGGTTAGTTCCAGACCTTGATTCTGATTGGTCAACTAAATTTAGTACTCTTATGGGAATATGATCATATTTTGTTATCTTAAATCGGACTTATTTTCACATTGTTGTCGTAAATTAACATCTCAAGACAACTTTAGTTCAAATCAGAATATGACTTTCTGTTATGAGACATGCATCCGTTTCATTCACTGTGAAGGACACCAGGACTGCATGTTAATCAGGCATTATAGGAGACATAAAAAGTGAATAGGGAAGAAATTATATATCAATATTTCTATGAAATATGAGCTATTTTTTATAGCTACTTATTTTTTCATTACATGTTGCCCAAAGAACACATTAATATGCAAATTAGAGACAATGAATACATTTTATACAATGGTGTAGCAAATTAGCTCTAAATAAATATTAATAATCAATCATAACTTGTTATAATTGACTATGCATATTTGGATCAATTAATAAAATTAACTTTATGTAGTAAAAATAATATTACAATAAATTAACCTGTTTGTGCCGTGAACACTCAGTTTTAATTGTTTATTAATTCTAGAAAATGTACATTTCCGGGGCATGGGAAATGTCTTTGGTTACTGTACAGTACTATTCAGAGTCTGTAGTCAAAATCTATTATTAGGGACTCCAGTATATGAGCTTGAGACATGGACAACTTGTGACATGAACAAGACTTTATTAACTTGACTAAACACTTAAACAACTCTAACATACACATACATACATGCATACAGTTTACCATGGGAAAGAGAGCTGAAGCAGAGGGGGTCATTCCTAAGAGTGGGCTTTAAAGCTTATTTGTTAAATGTAACAAATAGTTATGTGTCTGATTGTCTCAGTCGTTATAATGGGGAAACATTTTTTTATGGATATACAGTATGTTGTAAAGTACAATAGTATATCAAATAATTCTCTAATATCTTTCATTCCATAGTTGAGAATCTTTGTAAAAGTCTTTGTGCATACTTTAGTTTGGTTCAGCTGGAAGTTTCCAGGAGCTGTCAAAGTCCTGAAAATATTGTTTTGGTTTTAGTCTTGTTTTCTTTTTCTCATTAAGTGAGTCCTAGTGTCCTCTTTCATAGTACATATCATAAACTTAATGATTTTTTTTTGTAAATTTATCACCCTCTCCTTTTTTTCTTATTCATCAATGTAATGATGTAAAAAACATTTAAAAAATAAATAGATTTTCCACCTTGAGAAATGTTCCCCTTTAGTCAGTCACATTCGACGCCTCGTTGATATTGACGTATTAGGCTCCCTATGGAAGGCGGCATGGCCGATGAACCCTCACACAGTCGTAACCTACCCAGCACCCCAGGTAAGCCCAAAGAGAGTAGTTCTTCGTACCAACGGGATAGAAGGGACAGGGCTTACTCTGAAGACTGTCATAGCTTCAGTTTCTCTTATTGTGATATTTCACGGGGAAGAATTCTACGGTTCTCAATTCCAATATTTTCCAGCTATGGCCAGTGTTGTTAATGCTGGGGAAGCGTGCCTAGTCCAATAGAGAGGGACATTACGGAGGTCAGACCCTTCTGAAGGGAGGTAACGTGTGGTGGAAACAAAAATGGAGTGACCTGTGGAGCAATTCTACATATGGAAGATCTCTGCTGTAGGTCCTGCCTAGCCAGGGATGGAGCTACTACCTATGCAGAGACAGGGCAGAGCAGAAACTGCCCAGGGAAAGACACGGGTTTACCGACAGGGAAACCGTACCATGGAAGTAAACACATGGGATTACCAAGGGGAGATCACAGCATATGGGTATCTAGCCCAGTTCAAGGGCTGACCGGCCAGGCATGCACACAAGCACTGGGCCTGGCGTCAGACGCCTGTGTCGTGTCTGACTGCAGAAAGGATACTGAAGGAAATCAACTCAGGGTTCGCCAAGAGGGGAATTCACTTGGAGAAGCAAAGTAGGCTCTCGTATCCCCCCACCTAGAAGGGAATGGCGCTACAAGCGAGACACAGAGCCAGTTTTCCTGCACATCACCTGTTCTTACCCAACACACAGGAAGAAACCAGCTCAACATGGAGATTGCAGAATCTCTCAAAGGTGTTAGGTGTCACCCAGCCCGCAGCTCTGCAGATGTCTGCCAGAGAGGCACCGTATGCCAACGCCCAGGAGGAAGCAACACCCCAAGAGGAGTGAGCCCTCACTTCGTGGGGGCACGGCTAGCCTTGAGACTGGTACGCCAAGGTAATGGCCTCCACTATCCACTATCCAGTGGGCCAACCTCTGCTTGGAGACAGCCTTTTCCTTCTGCTGACCTCCAAAGCAGACAAAGAGCTGCTCAGAGCTTCTGAAGCTCTGTGTGTGGTCCACGTAAACTCGCAGTGTGCGAACGGGACATAGCAAGGCAAGGGCTGGGTCTGCCTCCTACATGGGCAGCACTTGCAAGTTCACCGCCTGGTCCCTAAAGGGAGTGGTAGGAACTTTGTGCACATATCCGGGCCGGAGCCTGAGGATCACGTGAGACAGGGCTAGCCCAAACTCTAGGCACGATTCACTGACCAAAAACAACTGCAGTTCCCCCACCCTCTTGAAGGAAGCAAGTGCAGTCACGAGTATTGTCTTTAGAGGCAGGATCTTAAGCTCAACTGACTCCAGCGTCTCAAATAAAGCTCTCTGTAGACCAGAAAGGACTACAGAGAGGTCCCAGGAGGGGATGAGGCGGCGTTACTGTTGCTGGGGATGCCATATGCACCAGTAGCCTCTGAAATTGTTTCAGAGGAACTGCTGTCGTCCGCCTGAATGTATTCAGGCAGTTCGTTGGTGAGACGCGCCATCATATGACCGAGTCCAAATTCATACAGAGAAAAGAGATAATCTGCACTGGGGAGAGCTTGCACAGGAGTGGTGCGTTCACAATCTCCTGGTTCAGAGCAGCTCACTCTACCTCTGGGCCATCAGTCTCAGGGCCACTTAGATGGATGCTTCGAGGGTTTAGCGGGAGCCTGGAATGGCTGTGTCACCTTCCTGCTGTGGGCTCGACGGGGACTCCAGGATGATTACTCCATCCATGCCAGAGCCAGGGGGATGCCCTTGGCGCCAAGCAGACTGAGGGCCAGCCCGTGGCGGCCTGGTGGCGGTGGTGTCATGCCGGGCTAGAATGTGTTTTAAGGCCTCAGTCTGCTTCTGAACTGCCGATCACTGCTGGGCAAAGTCAAGTCAAGTCAAGTCACCTTTATTTATATAGCGCTTTTTACATTACAAATTGTATCAAAGAAGCTACACAGTGATAACATGAAAATAATACAACAAAGTTTGTTTCTAGAAGAAAATTGCGTCGTCGTCCACCTAAAGTAAGGCTGATTAATAATATATTTGAATATTAAATGTCCCCAAATAAGCAAGCCAAAAGCCAAGGCAACAGTGGCAAGGAACCGAAACTCCATCAGGTGACAGAATGGAGAAAAAGACCTTGGGAGAGACCAGACTCAGTCGGGGGCCGGTTCTCTTCTGGCCAACGAACGAATAGTGTATGATTATGATTCAGGCAGCATTACAGGTCAGAAGTCAGACTGGAGCAGAAAATTCAGAATATTTATCCAGTTCCATCTGGTTGGAAGTCGGAGTCATTACACCTGTATGGAGACGGGTTTGTTGAGGATCAGTGCCGATGGCTGTCGTGTCGATGAGGCCTTCACAGGGCTGATGAGGCTGGCACTTCAGGGTTGCGTTGTGGATGGGTCCAATTGCAGGTCCACCATCTGATTGGACTATATAGGACTATAATGCGTTAAGAGCTCGCTCAAGTACTGGGGAGGTAAACCATTTAGTGCTTTGTAAGTAGTCAGGAATATTAGAAAATTTATACGATGTTTAATAGGGAGCCAATGCAGTGTTGACAGAACAGGGCTAATACGGTCATACTTTTTCAACGAGCACAACCGGGCCCTTAAGAGAGCAGCCAGAAAAATGGAGCGCAACTGGAAGAAAACAAAACTAGAGGTATTTCGGATTTCATGGAAGGAGAGCTCGATTGCTTACAGAGAGGCTTTAAAAGCTGCTAGATCTGCTTATTTTTCAACCCTATTAAAAGAAAATAAACATAATCCAAGGTATTTATTTGAAAAAGTGGCTGCACTAACGAAAAGGAAAGCTTCGAGCCCAGAAGTTTCCAAGAAACACAGCAGTAATGACTTTATGAACTTCTTTACTTATAAGATTGATAATATGAGGGACAAAATTATAACTATGCAACCGTCTACTACAGCATCACATCAGGGAGTGCATTATAGTCTCCCTGAGGTAAAATTTGATTCATTTGTTGCCATAGGAGAGGAAGAATTTTGCAAACTCGTTAATTCATCTAAATCGACAACATGTATGTTAGACCCTATACCGACTAAACTACTGAAAGAGATGCTTCCAGAAGTCATAGATCCTCTTCTTAACATCATTAATTCGTCTTTGTCTCTAGGATACGTACCAAAAACCTTTAAGCTGGCTATGATTAAACTGCTTGTTAAAAAAACGCAACTTGATCCTACAGAATATGTCAATTACAGGCCGATCTCAAATCTACCTTTTCTGTCAAAGATATTAGAAAAGGCAGTTTCCTCACAACTGTGTTCCTTTCTTGAAAGAAATGGTATCTGCGAGGATTTCCAGTCAGGATTTAGACCGCACCATAGCACTGAGACAGCTCTCATTAGAGTCACAAATGATTTGCTCTTATCATCCGATCGTGGTTGTATCTCTCTATTAGTGTTACTTGATCTTAGTGCTGCATTTGACACCATTGACCACAACATTCTCTTAAATAGACTAGAAAACTATGTTGGCATTAGTGGAATTGCATTAGCATGGTTTAAATCATATTTATCTGACCGCTATCAGTTTGTAGCAGTAAATGAAGAGATGTCTTATCGATCACAAGTTCAGTATGGCGTACCACAAGGCTCAGTACTAGGACCGCTGCTGTTCACTCTGTACATGCTACCTTTAGGAGATATCATTAGGAAACATGGAATTAGCTTTCACTGTTATGCTGATGATACTCAGCTCTATATTTCTTCCAAACCTAACGAAACTCACCAATTCACAAAATTATCGGAATGCATAGTTGATCTCAAAAATTGGATGACTAGTAATTTCCTACTACTAAATTCTGAAAAAACAGAGATTCTAATTATTGGACAAAATACTTCCACACGTAATAACCTAGAATACCGTCTAACACTTGATGGCTGCTCTGTTAAGTCTTCGTCGTCAGTTAGGAACCTGGGTGTGCTCTTTGATACCAATCTTTCATTTGAAAGTCACGTGTCTAGTGTCTGTAAAACCGCATTTTTCCATCTTAAAAATATATCTAAATTACGTCATATGCTCTCATTGACAAATGCGGAACAACTAGTTCATACGTTCATGACATCAAGTCTAGATTATTGTAATGCTCTACTGGGTGGTTGCCCTGCACGCTTAATAAACAAACTACAGCTAGTTCAAAACGCAGCCGCTAGAGTTCTTACCAGAACCAGGTGTCGTCTTAGCGGCCCCTAATTTGTGGAAGTGAATCAATCAAAACTAACTTTAGCTGGAAAAAATATTTTTCAAGAACCACTACAAAACCAAACCAATCTCTGTTACCTTAAATTATATGTTTATCTCTGTAAAGCTGCTTTGAAACAATCTACATTGTTAAAAGCGCTATATAAATGAGGATGACTTGACTTGACTTGACTTTTTGGTTCTGGTAAGAACTCTAGCTGCTACGTTTTGGACCAACTGGACTTTTTTTTATTAGAAGTAAAAACGAATTCCATGCTTCCTAATGATATCTCCAAAGTCCTCAACAGTGTCGTCGAAGAGGCTGGCCAAAGAATGCAAAATTTGTTAACACCCTTCATCTCAGCCAGGTCCAACCAAAGATGGTGCTCCTGGACCAGCAAGGTGGACATCGTCTGGCTGAGGGCTTGTGCTTTTGTTGCCCTGAGGGCGAGCTCAGTCGCTGTGCGCAGTTTCCTGCATCAACTCTGGCTCAGAACTACCCTCGTGCAGCTCTTTTGGCGCTTTTCCACTACACAGTACCAGCTCGGCTCGGCTCGACTCGACTCGACTCGACTCGCCTTTGTTTGGTTTTCCACTGTGTAAAAGTTGTACCTGTATCTGCTTTCGGGTACTTTTTTTCGTACCACCTCCGGCGAGGTTCTAAGCGAGCTGAGGCGAGCTAAGGCGATACTAAAATGTGACGTGAAAACAATGCCGACTGCTGATTGGTCAGAGAGAATCGTCACTATTCACTGCGTCATCATTGCACACGCCAGATTGAGTATCCAGAATAACCCCGCCTTTTTAAAATAGTTTAGCCAGAGATAGTTACTAAACTTACTACTATTATTATGGCAACTCGGAAGAATACGCCGTGGTCAAACGAGGAGGTGCAGACATTCCTTTGTTTGATTGCCGAAGAGAGGATCCAGCGAGAGCTTGATGGGGCAACGGAACGAAAGGCGTCGCTATGACGACCGTATACTATTTGTGGCGATACTTTCTGCAATGTAAAAAGGTACGAAAAGCGAGCCGAGTCGAGGCGAGCCAAGGCGAGTCGAGTCGAGCTGGTACTGGTAATGGAAAAGCGCCATTTGAGAGCTTTTGCCTGATGGACCTGCAGGATGGCCATGGCATTCAGGGCGGAAACGGCCAGTCCAGCGGGACTGTAAGCCTTAGCAGCCATGGCTGCTGTCATCTTAAAGGCCTTGGACGGGAGACGCGGGCAATTCTGCCAGGTGGCAGCACTTGTGGGCATAAATGCACATCAATTGCACGCTCCAGCTCCATTTGTGGAATCTCCACGTAACCCTTATGAATCTCCACGTAATCAGAGGCAGGCTGGGTGACAGCAGAGGGGACTCGTCCCTCCGTAAAGAAGTACAGTCGAGACCGCAATGCCCACATGGTCATGATCTCACAGTGAGAGCATGAACCATCCATGAAGGCTTTCTCAGAATGCTTTTGGCTCAGACATTTGAGACAGCGATCGCGGTCGTCAGATGAATCCAGGAAACTACCATATCCAGAAACAGACGCACGGAAAGACAGAATGATTCTAGTCAGAATGTGAGTCTGATACTGCTCCATTGGGCTATGATAATGGGGCGTGTGTCAACCGAACCAGGAAATAAAAGGCCTCTGCACTCAATTGGATAGATCTAGAAACAATCAGAGCAACGGAGTAAGTGACATATGTTGAGAGATAGATTAAAGTTGATAGATTAAACTTTTTCAGAATCCCGTAGGAAGGACAGCAAAAACATCTTTCCCATCGACAAATGCCTTGATCGCGGTTCTCTGTTCCTCTTCTAAAATTAATGCGCTGTCTATATCTTCTATAACACCCGCGATAGCGGAATATAAACAACTCAATTCTCCAGCGGCAGCCATGAATTCAACCCAAGCGCTCTGATGACGTGGATGGTTACGTTACCATTGCTCATCTGTCCATCATCGTATAAAGCCCGCCCTGACAATTTGATTGGTCCTGACAATTTGATTGGTCCGAACAATTTTCTGTTCGGGCATAATAGCTCAGATCCTCAACGGATCGAGTCCAGACCGAACTTCCCGACCTATACATTTTGTGGGCGGGGATCGGGCTGGCATCCAGGCTAAGCATTTAATGAATTTACCTAAAAAAATAAACATATTAATAACATTAAAACATTAATTAACCATTTTATAAAATAATAATAAAGTACTCGAGGTATGCTGAAGGCCTATTTTGAATAAGACTTATTCACAATAGTGCACGGCCTCTCGTACCTTATTGTTTACTTAAAGGTGTAGTGTGTAACTTTTGGCGACATCTAGCGGTTCGGTTGCGAGTTTGCACTAAGGGCTCAGCCCACCGCTCACCCCTCCCTTTCGAAGAAGCTACGGTGGCTAAAACGGAACAAACATCGTCGTCTGAGACAGCAGAGAATAGCCAGAGTAAACCAAGTTTCTGTACCACAGTCCATTATAAACCACATCATGGATAAAGATTACAAAGCCATTGTCAGGTGAGGATCAAGGGTCTTAATACATAATATAATAATAGTAATCAGCTGATTGTCTCACGAACGTAACCAGCACATTTCTCCCCACATAGCAAACCCATAATATAGCGAGGGAGAAGAACCACATGAAACTATGCAACTATATATTTTTTCTAACAGGGTAGTAAAAGTTTAGCTGGCTAATATGAGCTGTTAGTTACTGTGGCTGAGCTGGTTAAAGCGTTTAGCCTTGTTTATACTCGACGCGTCCGCATGAGCCCAAAGGTGCGTGCGGCAAAAATGACATGATTGTAACAGCACTCGTGCCTCCGCATCCCCTAGACACCATTTACTACACACAATAGGCTTTTTTTTCTCTGATTTTGGAAACTCGATCGACTTAAAATGCTTCCAAGATCGACGGGTTGGTGATTCCTGTAATTGTTTTACGGTCAATGACAAGAGTAGCCTACTAATCAGCTGTCTCACGTACGTAACCAGCACATTTATCCCCACATAGCAAAGCCATAACACAGCGAGGGAGAAGAATTAAGTTACATGAAACAATCCAACTACATATTTACACCACTGAGAAGGGAAAAGTCACTACTCACGTTGTTTATGGCTAGCTTCTTCTAGCTTTCTGCTGTTTCTCTTTCAAGGTAGTGACGAAACGGGCTCTGTAACGCTGTTTGTTCGCTGTCGGCAACGGTAAAAACATGACGACACAATATGGCGACCTTCATAGAAGGGGATTCCCGCGCCTATGTAGATATAAATGTCTCACTCTAAGGTAATAAAAACATTACGGTTTATTAAGTAAGTTCTTTATACACCACTGAACACATAGTTATGGATGTCATATTGCATTTCTGCTAATAGATACTCAAAATGTTTACACTGCACCTTTAACTAAGAATGAACAATACCTTTTTTAGGCCTAACTATTTATTAATTTTTGTTCAAATTAGTTAAATAGGCTACGATTCATTCAGGTTTGCTCTAATCCATGAAATAATATTAAAATATACAACTTATAATAGTGCATTACAACATTTTAAAATAACAATAAGCATGTACTGGCTTAACTTGATAATCCAAATGAAAGAGGCTTGATGCAGATGAACAATGAAATAACATTTAATAAACACTATACCAAACAGAGATATATACCAGTACGAAACGTTACCACAAGACAAAGAACAGACGAAGACTGAGGGTTTAAAATTTAAATAAACAAAAATGACAAGGGACTAAATGAAGGACAGGTGTATGTGATTTAGTTAACATGGTAACAAAGAAAGGTAACTATGGAAACAAATAAGATGACATTGATTTGATTTTAAAAGCAGACACAAAAGCTTCTGAATTAAAAGGAATATCCATGTCATGATAATGTGTAGGTACCGCAGATGAACCAAACAAACATGTTAAGTGAACCAAACAGGCGAGAACCAAATGCTGACTATGTGTCACTGGGCCTTGACAGCCAAACCACCTGACTGATGCTTCTGTATCATCAGGTCTCACATTGCATGCATGGAAAGGTCAACCTCAGCGTGACTTCACAAGTCTCTTACTCTGATAGCTGTGCATCTGCCTACATCATCTTAAAGCCTCCCATTGTCATCTAAAAAAAACAACAAAAAAAACCCAGATTCATTATTTAACGGCTGCGATGGTATTTGTGGGCTTGTCATCAGCCGGCAACAACATGGCAGTGATTTCAGGAGGCATGTTTTATTGATATGGTTTTGGTGAGATGTGACAGGAGTTTGCTCTTCTGCAGGCATTATAGCTCTGATCTGCAGAATGACCTCGCCGTTGTCGTCGGTGTGTTTGCTCCATCCATTTCCATTCGAATCCAGGCTCCAAGCGAGCTCTGAGTGCTTGTCGCTCCAGCAGCAAGGGATGAGAAAATGATGAGCGGGTAAAGCTGGTGGTTGACGTGCCGTCCCAAGGGGCAATCAACACTGCTTGCATTAAATCAAATAGACTCTGAGTGTTTTTCACTTGGCTTCCCAAAGTAAGGGATGGCTGTGCATTATTCATGAGCATTTGAATATGCCAAAGCCACTGAAGCCAAATTAACTTTTACACTGTGTCAAAAGTTTGGGTAAGATGGGCGGGAAATGCCAGGCGGCAGCTGAATATAAACATCTTTCAAATATTTAGAATCCTGAATTGTTGAATGTGCAGAATTTTCCTTTATTTACATCATTCTTATTGAGTTGGGGCTCTAACATTTTTAACAGCCCTATAATTTTATTTTAGTGGTAGTTAATGGTTAAGGTAATGTTTTTTTTGTTTAGTTTTTTGCATTAAGCAAACGTTCCTGTAACATGTCCTTTTTGGCTATAATGAACAAAAATTTACATGAATAATGATTCCCAGAGAACTCAATACATTAGATTGTTCAGCCAAATTTATTAAAATGTGTCCAATATGAAGAAAATGTACAGAATAGGATATTGAAATATGTAAGCAGTGGGCTCCACAAATATTGGCACCCTTGGTAAATATGCACAAAACTAACTGTGAAAATGTGTGAGAATGAACCTCATTGGTTCTTGGTGAAGCTCAAACGTGCTGCGTAACACGAGAATGAACCTCATTGGTTCTTGCTGAAGCTCAAACGTGCTGCGTAACACGAGAATGAATCTCATTGGTTCTTGCAGAAGCTCAAACGTGCTGTGTAACACGAGAATGAACCTTGTTGGTTCTTGTGGAAGATCAAACGTGCTGCCTAACACGAGAATGAACCTTATTTGTTCTTGCTGAAGCTCAAACGTGCTGCGTAACACGAGAATGAATGCCATTGGTTCTTGCCGAAGCTCAAATGTGCTGCGTAACACGAGAATGAACCTCATTGGTTCTTGCTGAAGCTCAAACGTGCCGCGTAACACAAGAATGATCCTCATTGGTTCTTGCTGAAGCTCAAACGTGCCGCGTAACACAAGAATGATCCTCATTGGTTCTTGCTGAAGCTCAAACGTGCTGCGTAACACGAGAATGAACCTCATTGGTTCTTGCTGAAGCTCAAACGTGCCGCGTAACACGAGAATGAACCTCATTGGTTCTTGCTGAAGCTCAAACGTGCTGCGTAACACAAGAATGATCCTCATTGGTTCTTGCTGAAGCTCAAACGTGCTGCGTAACACGAGAATGAACCTCATTGGTTCTTGCTGAAGCTCAAACGTGATGCGTAACACTAGAATGAACCTCATTGGTTCTTGCTGAAGCTCAAACATGCCGCGTAACACGAGAATGATCCTCATTGGTTCTTGCTGAAGCTCAAACGTGCCGCGTAACAAGAATGATCCTCATTGGTTCTTGCTGAAGCTCAAACGTGCTGCGTAACACGAGAATGATCCTCATTGGTTCTTGCTGAAGCTCAAACGTGCTGCGTAACACGAGAATCAACCTCATTGGTTCTTGTTGAAGCTCAAACATACTGTGCAACACGAGAATGAACCTCATTGGTTCTTGTGGAAGCTCAAACGTGCTGCGTAACACGAGAATGAACCCCATTGGTTCTTGCTGCAGCTCAAACGTGCTGCGTAACATGAGAATGAACCTTATTGGTTCTCACATGATTTTGAACTTGGATTTCACATGAAATTGGGACTAAACCGCTCATTTTAAATGAATTCGTTCTACAAACTCTTTATGAACTTTTTTAAGCGTCAAAGTGGTAGTTGTGTAGCTGTCAATGGAGGGACAGAAAGCTTTCAGATTTCATTAAAAACATCTTCATTTGTGTTACGAAGATGAACGAAAGTCTTATGGGTTTGGAACAACACGAGGGTGGGTGAGTAAATAATGACAGTTTTGGGGTGAACTATCCATTTAAGTGTTCCTGATCCCTAAGGTGAACTTAAAAACACAACACATGAATGGGAATATACTTCAGTTAGATTTTCAGTTGAAAAGACCTTAAACTTGAAGAACATTGACATGATTTATGAATCATTTTGATGTTTGAAGACATCGCCAGTGCCAATAATCTTGGCATACGTATTTTAGAGAAAACCATATTATTTCATTTATTTCACATTTGTAAATTCACTACAATTAAAGATGATATTTTTCTGAATATTTTGAATGACTAGGAACCTGGGTGTGCTCTTTGATACCAATCTTTCATTTGAAAGCCACGTTTCTAGCATCTTTAAAACCACATTCTTCCATCCCTGCACGCTTAATAAACAAACTACAGCAGGTCCAAAACGCAGCCGCTAGAGTTCTTACCAGAACCAGGAAGTACGACCATATTAGCCCGGTTCTGTCAACACTGCATTGGCTCCCTATTAAACATCTTATACATTTTCAAATATTGCTGATTACTTACAAAGCACTAAATGGTTTAGCTCCCCAGTACTTGAGCGAGCTCTTAACGCATTATACTGTAGTCCATCACGTCTATTGTCCAGGAAGCAGACACAGTCTGTCAAGTTTAAATCTAGACTAAAAACGCATCTCTTTTACCTGCCATTCATATAGAACATTATACATTTATATTATTCTAATCAGTTAAATGATTATTAGGCTGCATAGATTAGGTCAGCCGGAACCGGCAACACTTCCTATAACACCCGATGTACTCGTTACATCATAAGAAGAATGGCATCTACACCAATGCTAGTCTTTCTGTTAATTCCAAGGTTTACTGAAGTCAACCGGATCCGTGCCGTATCCAGATCAGATGGTGGACCTGCAATTGGACCCATCCACAACGCATCCCTGAAGTGCCAGCCTCATCAGCCCTGTGAAGGCTTCATCGACACGACAGAAATCGGCACTGATCCTCAACAAACTCGTCCCCATACAGGTGTGATAACTCCGACTTCCAACCAGATGGAACTGGATAAATATTCTGAATGTTCTGATCCAATCTCACTTCAGACCTGTAATGCTGCCTGAATCATAATTTTACACTGTTCGTTCATTGGCCAGAAGAGAACTGGCCCCCCGACTGAGCCTGGGTTCTCCCAAGGTTTTTTTGCCTTGGCTTTTGGCTTGCTTAGTTGGGGACATTTAATATTCAACAATATTATTGATCTGCTTTACTTAAGGTGGACGATGATGCAATTTTCTTCTAGAAATAAACTTTGTTGTATTATTTTCATGTTATCACTGTGAAGCTGCTTTGATACAATCTGTATTGTAAAAGGTGCTATATGAATAAAGGTGACTTGACTTGACTTGACTTGACTAAGTCAGTTTTGCTCATATTCACTGCATGAACAGGATAAAAAAATGATAATATCTTATGGGAAACTGCCGTGTAATTTCAGGTTTCCCGGATGTATAAGGAAAATACTCGAGCCAAGTTACACAGAACAGTACATTTCCAGAAAAACTCACATAGGCCTACTTGGTGTACATGGCATACACAGCCAAAAAGCCCTGCTGGTAGTAAGGATTGATGGCTGTCTGGTTAGAAGATCATTTATATGTTTATGACAGGCAGTTAAGGTGCTTGCTATGTTCTCAGATGGAGGGTGGGGTTGAAAGTTTTGCTGACATCTTAAGGCCAAGTATGATAAAACACACTCGGATTATCCTCTGCATTTAACCGCATATCAACCCTGAAACTGTTTCTCATTTCAAGCTGCATAATAGTCTGTTGAAAATCTCTTGTGTGAAAATCAACTAATGTTGGCTTCTTAGACCTCATTCAGGCTGCAGGCAAAAGTGGCCCAAATCCGATTTTTTGGAGGTCATGTGACCAGGTCAGACTTCTTCAGGAGTAGTGTGTACACTCAAATCTTGCCCAGATCTGATTTTTTCAAATCGGATTTAGACCACTTCCATATGTGGTCCTGAATCAGACCCAGGTCTGATATTTTTCAATGCGGCCGCAGTGTGAACAACCCAGGGCGGATTTAATTCGAATTTTACGTCAATCTACAACAACATTTGTCACAAATTATGCGCCGGCGAGTTAGCCCTATAGACACAGACCGTAAAATTAAAAACTTGACTATTCACATCACATTCCCACCACTCCTGGCTTCGTCTCCACATCCACACAGACCTCTGTAGTGAATTTGCAGCCCCTCAAAAGGCCAAAATAGCCTATTTTGCTCTCTTTCTCTTCATTCTGCTCCTCCTCAGCACCTGCTCATTAATGTTACGGCTGCTATTACGCAAACATTTTGAAATAAAAGTGAAAATGCTTACTTCCTCCATAAACTCCCCAACTTTAATGCAACAGTGTGCTGCGTCTGATGTCATAATTATTGTTCTTTTGTGCATGCGGGTCAGTTCGAAACCGCAAACAGTTCAAACTGGAATCTGATATAGGCCACATTTTAAAAGGTAATGTGAACAGCCAAACAAAAAATCGTATCTGAGCAAAAAATCTGAATTAAGCATTAAGACTTGCGGTGTGAACTTAGTGATTCTACTGAATCTTTAATGTGCAAGTGAGATGATCAAATGCTCACATTTAGTCTAGAACTACAATCTAAATCAATAACCATCATGTTTACACACAACGCCTCTGCCCTTATGATTCTCTGAAAATGGGGACAGGAGTACTTGCGTTACTTATTTGAAAAAGTAACTTAGATGTTTTTTTTTACATTTTAAAGTAATGTTTTACTTGAAAAAGTAATCTGATTACATAACTCGTTACTTGTAATGGGTTTCCCCCAACACTGTATGCATGTGTATATATATATATATATATATATATATATATACACACTCACCTAAAGGATTATTAGGAACACCATACTAATACTGTGTTTGACCCCCTTTCACCTTCAGAACTGCCGTAATTCTAAGTGGCATTGATTCAACAAGGTGCTGAAAGCATTCTTTAGAAATGTTGGCCCATATTGATTTGATAGTATCTTGCAGTTGATGGAGATTTGTGGGATACACATCCAGGGCACGAAGCTCCCGTTCCACCACATCCCAAAGATGCTCTATTGGGTTGAGATCTGGTGACTGTGGCTGCCATTTTAGTACAGTGAACTCATTGTCATGTTCAAGAAACCAATTTGAAATGATTTGAGCTTTGTGACATGGTGCATTATCCTGCTGGAAGTAGCCATCAGAGGATGGGTACATGGTGGCCATAAAGGGATGGACATGGTCAGAAACAATGCTCAGGTAGGCCGTGGCATTTAAACGATGCCCAATTGGCACTAAGGGGCCTAAAGTGTTCCAGGAAAACATCCCCCACACCATTACACCACCACCACCAGCCTGCACAGTGGTAACAAGGCATGATGGATCCATGTTCTCATTCTGTTTACACCAAATTCTGACTGTACCATCTGAATGTCTCAACAGAAATCGAGACTCATCAGACCAGGCAACATTTTCCAGTCTTCAACTGTTCAATTTTGGTGAGCTCTTGCAAATTGTAGCCTCTTTTTCCTATTTGTAGTGGAGATGAGTGGTACCCGGTGGGGTCTTCTGCTGTTGTAGCCCATCTGCCTCAAGGTTGTGGGTGTTGTGGCTTCACAAATGCTTTGCTGCATACCTCGGTTGTAACGAGTGGTTACTTCAGTCAAAGTTGCTCTTCTATCAGCTTGAATCAGTCGGCCCATTCTCCTCTGACCTCTAGCATCAACAAAGCATTTTCGCCGACAGGACTGCCGCATACTGGATGTTTTTCCCTTTTCACACCATTCTTTGTAAACCCGAGAAATGGTTGTGCTTGACAATCCCAGTAACTGAGCAGATTGTGAAATACTCAGACCGACCCGTCTGGCACCAAAAACCATGCCACGCTCAAAATTGCTTAAATCACCTTTCTTTCCCATTCTGACATTCAGTTTGGAGTTCAGGAGATTGTCTTGACCAGGACCACACCCCTGAATGCATTGAAGCAACTGCCATGTGATTGGTTGATTAGATACAGTGGGGCCAAAAAGTATTTAGTCAACCACTGTTTGTGCAAGTTCTCCTACTTAGAATGATGAGAGAGGTCTGTAATTTTCATCATAGGTACACTTCAACTATGAGAGACAAAATGAGGGAAAGAAATCCAGGGAATCACATTGTAGGATTTTTAAAGAATTTATTTGTAAATTATGCTGGAAAATAAATATTTGGTCACCCAAAAACCAGCAAGATTTCTGGCTCTCACATACCTGTAACTTCTTTAAGAAGCTCTTCTGTCCTCCACTCGTTACCTGTATTAATGGCACCTGTTTGAACCCGTTATCTGTATAAAAGACACCTGTCCACAGCCTCAAACAGTCACACTCCAAACTCAACCATGGCCAAGACCAAAGAGCTGTCGAAGGACACCAGGAAGAAAATTGTAGACCTGCACCAGGCTCGGAAGAGTGAATCTACAATAGGCAAGCAGCTTGGTGTGAAAAAAAATCAACTGTGGGAGGAATTGTAAGAAAATGGAAGACATACAAGACCATTGATAATTTCCCTTGATCTGGGGCTCCACGCAAGATCTCATCCCGTGGGGTCAAAATGATCATGAGAACGGTGAGCAAAAATCCCAGAACTACACGGAGGGACCTGATGAATGACCTGCAGAGAGCTTGGACCAAAGTAACAAAGGCTACCATCAGTAACACACTACGCCGAGAGGGACTCAAATCTTGCAGTGCCAGGCATGTCCCCCTGCTTAAGCCAGTACATGTGCAGGCCCGTCTGAAGTTTGCCAGAGAGCATATGGATGATCAAGAAGAGGATTGGGAGAATGTCATGTGGCCAGATGAAACCAAAATTGAACTTTTTGGTAAAAACTCAACTCGTCGTGTTTGGAGGAAGAAGAATGCAGAGTTGCATCCCAAGAACACCATACCTACTGTGAAGCATGGGGGAGGAAACATCATGCTTTGGGGCTGTTTTTCTGCAAAGGGGACAGGAAAACTGATCCGTGTTAAGGGAAGAATGAATGGGGCCATGTATTATGAGATTTTAAGCCAAAACCTCCTTCCATCAGTGAGAGCCTTGAAGATGAAACGTGGCTGGGTCTTCCAGCATGACAATGATCCCAAACACACCGCCCGGGCAACGAAGGAGTGGCTCCGTAAAAAGCATTTCAAGGTCCTGGAGTGGCCTAGCCAGTCTCCAGACCTCAACCCCATAGAAAATTTGTGGAGGGAGTTGAAAGTCCGTGTTGCCAGCGACAGCCCCGAAACATCACTGCTCTAGAGGAGATCCGCATGGAGGAATGGGCCAAAAACATGTTCCACATGTTACACATCGTTGGAAAGCTTGGATATTACACTCTCAGAATCTATGAATAACTCAAAATGCCCCAGAACCGACTTGTGTCCCTAGTTTCCGTGACTGGTCACAAATACCAACTACAGTGTGTGCAAACCTGGTGAAGACTTACAGGAAACGTTTGACCTCTCTCATTGCCAACAAAGGTTATGTTACAAAGTATTGAGTAGAACTTTTGTTATTGACGAAATACTTATTTTCCACCATAATTTACAAATAGTTTCTTTAAAAATCCTACAATGTGATTTCCTGGATTTTGTTTTTCTCATTTTGTCTCTCATAGTTGAAGGGTGTACCTATGATGAAAATTACAGACCTCTCTCATCATTCTAAGTAGGAGAACTTGCACAATCAGTGGCTGACTAAATACTTTTTGGCCCCACTGTAATTGCATTAATGAGAAATTGAACAGGTGTTCCTAATAATCCTTTAGGTGAGTGTGTGTGTGTCTATATATATATATATATATATATATTAGGCAGTATCAACATTTTTAGTGGATCAAAACCTTTCATCAGTTATACATGAATTTTGAACAATACCCGTTCTTGTCTAAGGACAACTGTAAAGAACTTTTTTTGATCCACTTCAAATGTTGACTATTGTATATTTAATGTCTTACTTAAAGAAGACTTTAAATTATATCTATAAAGAAATTGACTAAAAGAAACTCTCTAGGAACATGACAAGCCCCAGTGTCTACATTCAAACAATGAATGTAGAAAGAAATATAACATCTCTTATACTCTTTTAAAGCTGCATCCCTAAATCTTAATTGTCACATTATTAACAATTACTTAACCAAAAATAATTACAGGTCCAACCGTAACATCTTACCGTTTCATTGACAAACTCAATTTATATACGTCTTTTTTTTAAATTATGCAGCACAATCATTCTAAAGGAAAATAAAACACACAACAACTGTTTCAGAGGGGAATAATTCTTGGAATGGATCATGATTTTTCTTTTTCTTTTTTTTCTCTTTCTCTCTTTTTGCTGAGACATCTTTTTCCTTTTTTGTTTTGTAAAAATCATTTTACTTTTGGCCAATTGAAAATGTTTTGTTTCTCCTTGATATTCTTCTTGCTCACCCCCATTCCATTCTCTTTATTGATTAGCAAACATGCAACTGTTAGAAATCCATTTTACAAACAAAAAACTGAAAAATACATCCATAGATATTTAAATTTATAAACAGTAATAAAGTCAAAATCTTTTACGCTAAATGTATGACTTTGTACTAATGTGGTGTAGTAAAACGGTTATACAAATGAGCAAAATCCATTCTTTAAATTCACACAGTCCCGAGTCCTTCTACAAGACTCCTGTACAAAGCCAATATTAAGACCTGCCAGACCTTAAATGAACAACTGAGTTATTGAGAAATCATTGCAGAGATTAAAAAAACAATATGTACCATCGATTGGGAAGAGCGGGGCAAACAGGTGCATCACTAAATTCGAATGGCAAAGAAACGTGCTATTACTGTCACATCAACAGCATACATACGTTTTACACTGGTCCTTCAGTAAAAGGAACTATAAACTTAGATTTCATTTTAGCAAAGTATGTAAATATGAATATTAAAAAAATATATATGCATAAATACACATATCTTCTTTTCTTTTTTCAAATGAACACACGCATACATACGGCAGCATGCTATTGGGTATTATTTAAGGTTACAGAAACCGGTGTGTTTTTGACCCATTTCTGCAGGACCAGGCTTTTGAAATGAATGGAGTGTCAAAAATGAGAGAAAAAAAAACCTATACGACAGAATCTTCTTTAAAGCATGGTGTAATCTTATAAGAGTGTGGTTTTTATTCATACACCTACTTAAATAAGCCTCTAAGAGTTTTGAATGCGATCCGTTTAGCGATTCATTAATTCGACCGGCTAAAATAATGAAGTGAGCAGTCATTATTACTGCAACCATTTACACAATATACACAAAAAAAGGGAAATAAAGTCAGACATCTCATAAAACGTCAGCTGTACACTGACAATTTAAGGCGTAAATGAAGTGTAAATCAATTTTGAATACATTCACAACACCACTGTTCATATTTTACCTCAATTAACAAGAATCATATTCTCGGACCCTCATCCAAAGCTCTTTTTGGTTTTGGAACATCTAGAGATGTGAGAAATAAATATGAACACCGACACACTGACCGAAATCAAGTGTGCCACATAAATCTTCTATAGAGTCCATATTTACAGGAAGTGGCATATTAATATTAAGGAAAAATCCACCAGGTGATGTATATTGCCTAAACGTTAGAGAGCGGATACAAAGGCGTTTTGTTGTTTGTTTGTTTTTGAAAACATTTGACATCATGATGGCATTTCGTTTCTTCACAAAGGAAAGAGATGCCAAAGGAGTGCATCCCTCTGGAGAATTTCTACCAAAGTGGCACAAAGTGCAGATGAAGTTTCATGTTAAATCATATTAAACTGGGAAAAAAAATGGGTGAAATTTTAGACATAAAAAAAAAAATTCACAGTAGTCACAAATGTTGTGAGTTACTGACATCTGCTCATGCACAGTGAAACTACATGTTTCCCAGCTGAAACATTTTGCACTCAATCTCAGCAAAAGTGAGA